>NC_087550.1:76289499-76601374 GCF_036250125.1 Pseudopipra pipra | reverse complement strand
TCTTTCCTGTGTATGCTTAAAGTAGTAAAAATAAATAAATACAATACAGATTATCAATAAGGGCATTGCCAGTCTGCATAGTAACATATTTTCTATTTAGGGAATTTGTAAAAAGCAGCAATAGAGATGTAAATTAAGGTGATTAAGACATTTAGACATTTTAGTCAAACCAGGAAACTGCTATTGTCTTTATGCTGTGCTAAGATTGTTTCCTTTCAAGTTGTGCATTTGAAGGCCTAATTACAGATACTCCATGCATTCTGAAGACTCTTCTGAGTTGAAGAAGAATAGCAGGTGCCAGGAGGAGGGCAGATTTATGTCTTAGATAATATTCCATAAGAACAAAAACTTCCTGCTGGTAAACAATCCTTGGGGAGCCACCTTCTCCTGCTCATACCTTTAGATGATTTACCAGATCCTGTAACTTTTGACAAGTCCATAGTCTGCAATGGCAATAAAGCCCTGTGGATTGCCCAATGAGAGACTTTTGCTGATGTGGCCTTCCTTGGGCCATTACATTTCAATGTTTACCCATTCTTTCATGGGACTAAGACCACCATAAAAGTATAGTCAGTTCTCATCTGTCCTTTTCTCACCTCTAAGCTTCCTTTCCTCTCCTGCACTTCTTTCATTCCCCTTCTTCCATGCACTTCTTTAGTAATAGATGAACAAAATAATTTCCTCCTAGGCACATCACTACAACAGTGATAAAGTTTTAGCAAGCAACTTACTGATGCTTCAGTAGAAAAACAGATCACGCTAGAGAAACACATCTCTCAGCAACGTAGCTACATAAATCACGAGCATAGGTGAAGGTGATGAAAAGGAGCTTTATTTAAAAAGGATTTTTTTTATAACTGGTGGGTACATCATTACTTTGGCTTGCTGCTTTTTATTTTAGGCATTAGCTGAAAATGCAATTGATCCCCATGCAAAGTCCTGGCATTAAGCCTGCACATATTTAGATCCGGCACAGACTTATCCTTGGGCTAAGAATGGAATAAGGATTTTTCTAGTTTTATGTAGTCATGGATTGCCATGCATACGAAAGAAAGCAGTTCAAAAAGCCAGTCATGTAAAGGAAGAGAATGTAAGAATGTAAGATGCCAAATAAATCCAAATAAATTGCTATGCTTTTAGGGTTTGCTGTGAACAGTTAAGCAAGATATTATCCTGGAAAGTATAGTATTGTCTCTCTGGTTCTGTTGTTATAACTGGTCGATTATTACTTTGAACAAACACTAATAACTTTTTCCTTTTCAAGAACTATGTAAAATTCAAAAAAAATGGAATTCAGGTATACTCAGATTGCTGAGACCAGCAGTATCTTCCTTCCATAAGGAGCATTGTTGAAGGGCCATTTTGAAATATCTTCCTATTTCTCCTTCACTTTCCAGAACCTCTCTTATTTTTATCATATTTTGTTTTAGCATAAAAAGAAGTTCTTGTACAAGGTCATGTGGACCTAATAAGGCAGAAACTGATCCAATTATCCCATCTATATGGAGATTGCATGACACTGAAACTGCAAAAAATATTAAAGATGTGCTCATATTTATACAAGAAGTGAAATGCTATAAAATTTTCTGGGTAGAAAAGTCTGTTGTAGGGTAATTTCCAATCTAAGCTGTATAAATTCTTAATTTAAATTTCCTTAATGATCACTGGATATTTAACTCCTAATTTTTATTTAACAGACAACCTGTCACGTAGGAATCCCTATGCTGCAAGACATTTTATTTTATCCCTATCTTTAATTATGTCACCATAAAACTTGCTTGACAAGCTAGTCTCTGACAGTGGACTAAGTCCTTTGTCTGAAATGCCGCTGTTCCCATTTATCAATCACACTGGTAAAACAAGAATCTAAAGAAAACTCCAAGAATGATTGGATTCTGGGTTAATGTGGCAAAACTGGACCAAGGAGGATGTGGCAGTGTAGTAAACCTCACTGAAAATGAAAGTTTCACTGGTTCAAGTTTCCAGCTAATACAAACAAATAAACAAACAAATCTCCTTCCTTATTGATATACAATTAGATGAGAATGGTTGAGCCCCCATACCTTTACTTAGACTTAAAATTCAGTGCGTGAATAAACAAATCATAACTTTTAGAAGCTGAATATCGATATGCTTACAAGTTCACAGTGGTCTTTTAAAATATCTTATCATGTATGTTTTGGTATGAACACAGGATGCTGAATCTTAAATGTAGGCTACATGTAGGAAAAGGATGGCTCTGGGCACTGAACTAAAAAGCAGACTAATATCACAGCTGTAGCTCTTCACTAGCTGTAGCTCACTAGGCAGCAGATCCCAGCTAGCTGGGTTTAGGTAGAGTCAAAAAATGATCCTGAGATATCTGAGACTCTGGGATCCATTCCTCATAACCTAAAAGCATCTTCATGGCCAGTACTGAAACTTCATTAGGTACTTGAGAGGGTTCTCCCTGCAAGTTATTTAATGAGAGATTAAATTATGTTATTTACTTGTAGGAGTGCCAGGAAAGTTATGGAGATATATACAACAGTAGATACTGAAAAAACCCACTACTTTCCTGGGAGTGCTTCAGATTTGCTTGTAAAGCTGATCAAGTGTTAACAGCAGCAACTTGTAAAAAAAATGCTGTGCTGATGTTTTTCACAAATTCATAGAACTTCACTGTGCCATAAAATACACTATTGGAAAAGATTTTATAATTTTTTCTCCTCATTTTTAAATGCAACATGTTGGGGTTTTCAGCTGAAAATAACCTTTAGCATTCATTTGAAATCTTCAAAAATACTTGAATTTACCGAAATTCAAAACTAAATCTGTGTGGTATTTTGCTGACATGAAATACATATTTCAAATTCAAATCTTGCTTCTTGCTTTGTGTGATGATTGAAACAAGGTGTTTTCTTAAAAAAATCGTTTCCAGCTTTTGAAAATTAAACAATCCAAATTGTATATATTTGCTTAGTTTTAAGAGTTAATTGCTTTAAGTAAACAGTAATTTTCCCAGTTGGTATTCCTTCACATGTATTCATTTATTATGTTTAAAAAGCTTGTTGTATTTTTCCCCTCTAGAGATTTTACATGCTCCAAAAACTAGCTCAGATCAAGAAGAAATCACCTCATCTTCCACCTACCAACCTTTGATTCAACTTTTATACAGCAAGCTTGTATAAACTTCCTTAAGCTGCACAGCCCTGTGAAAATGCTTCAATGTCAGAAGAAGGGAAAAGGAGATAACAACAGAATTGATTTCCTCAGCACAGTTTTAGCACCTGTGTAGACCAGTTCCTCTTGTCAGAGTAAAAATTACTTCTCATATATTGTACCCACTCACTGATGTTAGTATTCAACAACTACCTGCTGTTGCCTTTTCCCAGTCACGATCTTGCTGAGACATCATTGACTGAAAATGTCCTACATTTCTGAAATGAGCTGTTTTCACCTCCTTCCTGCTTTACATATGTCTAACGTTTTCACTAGAAGTGTAGCTCTTCAAGAGCAAGAACAGCCTTTTAGCTGTGAGTTGATGAATTTCCTAACTGGGAAATAGTGAATGGTTTCTAGATGCTCCCATGATAACGCAAAAAAGTATCAACTCACAGTAAATAATTTCACCTAAGAATGTCAAATTAAGAACTTGCCATATATTAAAAAGATATATTTCAGGCTTTAAGCTTTAGTTTCTTTTTATTAAAATTTAGTTTACAGATAGCTCATGACAGTTATTTTTGGTCCTCTCTTTCCCTCTCCTGGTCCCAACTCCCCCTTTTCCATCTCATCTCCTGCTCTACACATTGCCCTTGCGATATCACTGCTGTTAATGATAGGCAACTGACCTGAGCATTGGTGAAACACTCAGTGGACATTTTAGTCCTATATCATTCTGAAAGCATAAAGCATTCAAAGCATAAAGGTTACAACTAGAAGAAAATAAAGGACTTTATTTCTTATAAAGCTTGTGAACTAATATATACACATATATAAACAACACTTGAATGTCCAAGAACAAGAAATACTGCAGTACGGGTAATCTGATGGGTTTATGTCTTGGTTATCTGTATTTATTTTGTTTGTAGCAGCCCGGCCAGTAGCAACTGCGCTCTTTACAGTGGTGTCAAATCTAACATCAGCTTGGTGGTGATTATGGTATTAAACTAACCAGCCTGTCTGCACTGCATTTGCCAGCCCTCACCAGCACTGAGTTGGGCTGCCCACATGGAGACCGACTGCTCCTGCTTTCTCCCAGCACCACACAGACAAGTAGACAAATTCTACTCTGGGAGTCTAGGCAGCATATGTTTATTTTTACCTCCCAGCTGTTGGTATAGAATGAAAGATAATGTAAAGCAAGTGAGGAAGACTTGAGGAACAATATGTCTGTGAGACATCTTTTATATCTTCCTGAATATCTGGTAGCTCTGATCTATGCACACAATTTTCATAATTGCCACTGAGCATAGCAAAAGTGGACCTTCGTATGCCTGTTTTTAAGCTATCTCTAAAAGTATTCTTATGGCACACAGGCATATAGGCATATAGTTCCCTTCTGTCCCTAAAGGATCTATCCTACTGCTGAAAGTGACAGTCCTATGACATTTCGCCCAGAAAAAGAGCCATTTCCATCTTTTTCTGGTAAACTACATAGCAGAGGTAAAAGGGAAAAAAAGGAAACTTTAATTTAAACTCTAAAAAGTCATTTAGATTAGCAGAGGAAGAGGGACAAAGAGTCATTAAATCATTTTTCAGTATTACAGGAACCTTTTCATGATATACTAAGTTTCCTTTTAATTTCCCAGTTGCTTGGACACACAGGCAAAAGAATTAGGGAAAGAAGGTCAGCAAAAAGATAACAATGCCTGTGTATTGCAGTCAAGAGATTAATCTAAAGAACAGTATTTCTGCATTTAATGAGGGTTGAGGACAACAAATGAGAAATTATAAGGGTACAGTTCCTATTATCCAAGTACTGACAATATGTATGAATACCCTTGTTTCAAAGCTTGGGTTTTATAAACAGTCCCTATTTTTGATTCTCACGCATAGTTTTGTCCTTGCTGTGTGATGGGTAAGCATCTACTGTCAGAGTAAGAATCATGTATGGACAAGAGAGCCTCTGACAAATGATTGCAAGAAGACAACAGTATTATCGACTTAAGGCTGAGTCCATTGTTAATTCTATTCTTGTCCATATGCATATGAAGCATCTTTAATCACAGGGGTTTTAGTATTTGTAAATCAGTAATTTTACTTATGGGTTGATATTTTTAAGGCTTAGACATGAATTTCAGAAAACTATTTCCATCATAAAATATTAAAAACATACACTGTTAAGAGCTTCACCGAAGATTAAATGCTATTTGAATTCAACAGGATAGCATTTTTTTCAACCAGCATAAGATAATGACTGACCTCTATAGTGCTTACCTGCCTCAATATTTCAAATGTCTTTTCCCCCACAAAATACTACAGAAAAGAAAAAGAGAGGATGACATCTGCAAAAGAGCCAAAGCAAGCACAAAGGAGAGTCTCAGAAGTGTTTTAGATGTCTCACACCTTATTCTTATTCTGTTCTTTGGAGTGAAATTTATCTGAATAAATGTATAAATAAGTCCAAAGTATAGGCATCTATGTCTAAATATCCTCTCTAATCAATAGAGAGAAATAAATACTCCAGGGAAAGATTTTTCCTGACCTATTTGAGGTGTAAACTTTACACTAGCATGACTTGCACCTTTCATTCCCTGTTGACTACTGAGGGAACGTACAGGAATACTCCGTATACAGGAAGATGTCTTGTCTTCAGCAAGGCAAATTCTGCTTTCTGCTGAACAGAAAAAAACATTGGATCCCTGCCTTCTCAAAGCCTGTTTGGATTTGGCTATATTATTTGGACAACATCCTTTCTAACAAGATCCATTTGAGAGTGGGTGATGTCTGCCTGTTCCAGCACAGGGTAGCAGCTTGTTCTTTGCTTTGCAGCTTCATAAACTTGATGCAGCAGGTTAGCAAATTACATGCTCTGCTGCCCACTGCACTTAGCAAATGAAACTGAGGAAGTGCAGAGAGCACAACCCATCCAAATACACAGAGCACATTTCTAACTGCAGGGAGTGTGCAGAAGACACTGGTTCCCAGAGCACTGCATTTCAGTACTGGACCTGACCAGGTTAGAGGAAATTGCACCCGTGGCTGGAAACTTCTTATTACTAGGCAAATCCTTCCTTTCGCAAGTTTTGTAGGCTTGCCACGTCTCCTCTTTTGTTTAATTAAAAAAAACCATTGCTCTACTGTAGTTAACAAATTTTGACATACTATGTGAAACTGATAAACAGTAATCTCAGAGCAAATCTTAAAGAATTAGACCCTAAAATTGTTTGCAGGCAATAAAGGTTTCTCTTAGGCTATTATCAGTTCTGATAGGATTTTAATGAGGTGTAGAATAATTTATTTTCAAATTAGTGTTTCCTGTCAATTATAAGGTATGGCATCTCTTACCAAGGATCCCTAATGCTTAGAAACTTGTGCCAGATGTCCAACGAAGGCTTGTAAACGGTTACATGCTAAAAGTCAGCAGATGTTGATTTTTTTTAAGGCAAGTTATGTAGTATGTTAAACCAGTAGATGAATTATATGGAAACTGTTGGCCTGTTAGCACTGCGACAGCCCAGAAGTTGTGCAGTTTTAAAAATCCACCTGTCCTGCAATGAATTTTGCATTTCATGTAAAATACGTTGCAAAGCAACACTGAATTCTTGTAAAAAAATAAACAAACCAAAGAAAAAAAGAAAGAAAAAAACGAAAAAAAAATCAAAACAAAACAAAAAACCCCAAGCCACCACTATCTTGTCCAGAGCTAAACTACAAAATATCTGCTATCCCAGCTTTGGCATGGTGTAGCTCATGCACCATCTCAGGCACAGCAGCACTAGAACAATATGAGTATATAACTATTTGACTTTCTCACACTCCAAAGAAGCCTCCTGTCTCCCAAACTATTTTGTGGCAGACTTTTCTGACTTTCTCCTTCCAAAAACCAACCAAACAAGCCAAAAATCTTCATGTGGAAACCATTTCTTTCATATTCAATGCATGAAAAGCAAAGCATGAAAAAAATACACTGCTGGAAGTCCATCCTTCACCTGCTGAAGTGACCTTCTGTGCTGCTGTATTTCCCCTCTTCTGCAGAAATCCATGGAGGTCATTGTGACTCTGGGATGAGCTGGGGCGCAAGGCAGGCTGGCAGGCTGGGCAGCAAGAAGGGGAGGAAGATGGAGCAGAGGGCAGGAGACTTGTATTGGCCATGCAACTGAATCTCAGTGTATTCCAGTTTCCAGCATCTCCCTTATTTCACTTTCCACACATTTTTTTTGCCAAGTTTAAGGTGACAGCTATACCTGCCGATAACAGTTCATCTCATTTAAGAGTTCTTACTTTGTTGGAAAGCAACTTCACAAAACATATTTGTCAGCTCTGGTATGAAGGAAAGATTCAAATCCACTATTTTTCTCCAAATTCTTTCATAAATTGTTCAAGAAACAGGAATATGGGGTGTCTGGGATGATAGCTATTCTTACAGGCATGGTTTTGGGAGATTATTTCTGAAAACTTCTTTGCTGCTGTGTAATTTACACTGCTACTGCTGGTAATGACTGTAAGAAATATGAGAAGCACTAATGAGTATGGATCACTGTTCTCCTAGAATGTGAAAAAAAAGGAGCACGGGGAGTGATGACCCTGTATGACAGATCAATCAGGCTGCAGATTCGTTCTTAGGCTATCCAGGTTATTTTCCTTAGAAGGCGTCATGTCTCACACATTCTGCTGAAGGCTATCCTTATCCATTCAAGTTCATGACAGCTATTCTTAGACATTAGTTCATTTTTAACACCATTGCCAAGACTGGAACTGTAATTTTTAATGACAATGAAGAGACGATGTCTCTTTTATCAGGTTCAGATCTATTTAGCTTAAATTAAAATTCTTTGCTATATTTTTCCTATAGTTATTCAAAGGATTAGTGAAAAAATGTCATTGAACAGCTACTTGTCTCCTCATTAACATTCATGACAAAACCTTCCGGCCGGAGCTGGTTTCGGCTGCTGATGGAGCAATACCTAAAAGAAATTGGCTTGTATGTGAAACAGCTGCTCAGCAATGTCAGTATGCAGGGGAATTGGTGATAATAAGATGATACTATTACAGCTACACTGGGAGCATAGTATATTTTAAGTTGCTTTGAGGTATACAGTTGAGGTCCAAGAATTGGAGCATGACTATTTGTCTAGTGCTAGGAACAGGAAACAGCTGATTGTTAGGTGTCTGCTTATACAGGTTAGTCCTACACAAAGCCTTGAGGTTAAAGAAAAATCTCTATCTGCTGGAATTCTTCATTTCCTGTGTGTTTTCTGTCTGCTGGAAAAGTTTTTTGTTTCTTTTCCTAGTGTTTGGAAAGGTTTGTGTGTCCTTTGCTGAAACAGGTGTTGCCTTCTTTGCTAGGAACATTGAGCACCTGCTATTTCAAAGGAACTTTTCTCAGTTCAGTGATTTATTTATTTGGCAAGATTCTTAAGAGAAGATTCTCCGGATCCTCATGCACCCATTAGTGAAATTCCAGATACTGATTTTGTTTGAAAAGACCATCCAGTATGTCAATGGAATGACAAATATGTAGATGTGGGCAATACAGTTGTAAACATCTGCACATAAGGCTCAGCCAAGAAACAACTGGCAGCTAGCATTATGTTGTATGCTAATGCACGCCTCTTGTCTAGAACATGGAAACTGAATGAAAAATAACATTGTCAGACCTTTGGCTCTGAGAAATCTTTGAACCTCACATACTATGAGAAATAAAACAGTAAAAAATGAATGTAGAAGAATGGAGTAGTTAAAAGTCCCAACATACTGACCGCCCCTTAGAAACGTGGAGGACAAATGAATAAGAAATGAAAGCTTATAAAGGGCTTTAAAATGCAAGAATTGATTGCCAGTTAAAAGAAAGATTTAACAAGTTCTGATCATAGTTAGTTCCAAAAAGTCTAGTAATTTTTAAAGTTCTCTGTTACAAATTTCATATTTAGCTTCTATTGCTTTTAGTTATTACAGAAATTTAGATCTTGTAAAGACTTGGAAGTACTGTACTTGAGGTAAAATGAAATACAAAACTGACATAGAAATTATGTAAGACCATTGACAGCAGACTGAGGGAGGTGAATCTTTCTCTCAGCTCAGCATGATAAGGCTACACATGGAGAGATGGGTCCAGGTCTGCACTCCCCAGTACAAGAGAGAAATGGGCACACTGGCACAAGCTCAGCAAAGGGCAGTAAGGTGATGAGAGGACTGGATCACTTCTCATAGGAGCAGAGAGAGCTGGGACTGTTGACTAGAATACCTCCATCACATCTAGCCATGCTCTATGATTCTGTATAAGGATGTTTGTCTTACCAGAGGGCTAAAGAGACAATGTTCAAGTTAAAGCAGATTGAATTTCCTTTAAGATTAGATCATGAATCTTCTGAAAAGGAAAACAGATCTCAAATTGTCTCTCAAAATGAAAATCATAACATCATTCCATCTATGCCTAAGTGTACAGTTGTGGGGAAGAAAGCAAATAAAACTGTTGGCAGAGGGGCTCGAGACAAACTGCGATGACCAATGTGATCAGCAAAATGTCTGTCTTTATTTACAAAGATGCCCCTTAAATACCGTTACTACACCCCGGCACGTGATTTCTTCTACTACAGTATTGGTTACATGAAAGTATTCACAATGTAAACATGCCCTGTTGACCGCTTCTAATTGGTTTATAGCAGGTGTCCATATGAAATGAGGACACAAGTTTACCTCTTGGGACTCCATCTTAATCTTGGCATAGATCCTTCTTTGTCTCAGCTTTAGAGCCTGAAGCCATGTTAACTACGCAGCATTTTTTACTGTTTGTACCCAGCTATGCCAAAGCAAGCCTCTCAAAAATGCAGGAGAAATTGCTCACTCAATCTTTGCTCTCCCAACATAAAATAAGAAAGGCAAGGCTTATGAAGGTCAGATCAAAATTCAACAAAGAGTTCACATACTCCCAAGAATACTTATGTTCCAAAACTTAACATTACCTAAGACATGTCCAGTACAGAAAAAAAAAAAAAATGAAGGTCTACAAGATATCCCTTCGATGTCCCTTTCAAGAGTTTTCAAAACTATATAAATGTCTAAATGAACAAAGAGCTTGGCAGCAACTCTAGTTTAAATTAACTCCTTACAGGAGCAAAGCTAATATCTATCGCAACATTCCTTAGATGTTCATATATTCATTTATTGCTTACATGCCCTGCTCTTGATAAACACTGGTACTTTACAAAACTTCCATAAAATCATCACAACTGGCTGTATCTGTTTTGTTATTTGTGGTATACTAGCATGAAATGGCAGAATCATGTATCAGAATTCCCTTGTGCAATCAAAGTACCAAATTAAAAAACAACAACAAAAAAGGATGATTCTTGAACAGTTAAAACACTGACCTTATCTAACAATCTTAATATTGCTTCATACTGAAAAGCAGCACCCTATTTTAAACTGCAACATATTTAACTGGTTTTACACTGAAAGACAGCCTATTAGGTGAATACATTTTTACATTAATGTACTTGCCTCTCTAGAAAGACTAAGCAATTTTTCCATATAAGTGATCAAATTTTGAATAGCTTTAGAATAGCATTAAAATACTGAAAGTATACACTAAGTTCAAATGCTCTCTGATAAGATGTCACATTGCAAATTCCCTTTAAAACATCAGCCATAAGACAGAAGAAAACACTCAGTCTTTTATTCCATTTATTTATCTGTGGAGCAGATCCATAAGAATCCCAGAGCGGAGTACTTAAAAGCAATCAGTAAGTTTCAGCTATACCTTACCATCAGTATTAAGATACAGAATTTCAGTTACTGAAGATGCCATAATGCCCTTAAGTTCATTGCAACATAAAAAGGCCTGAAGTTGCCAAAGAATTAGTAGGGTGACATCTGAGCTCTGTGGTCAATGAGCCCAAAATTTTGAGTATACTGCATGGCTCACTGAACACCAGCAATCATCCTGGTTTCCTTCTATAAAAAAAAAAGAGCCTTGTACATGCCCTAGATGGTTTGAGATATCTGTTCTGCTTTCACACTCATCTTGTAAGACCGCACATGACTTCTGGATTTATTTTGTTTATAGATCCTTTGAAGATAAGTAAAATTTTGAAAATCCACTGCACAAAAAGTTCCAAATTCACATTTAAAAGGAAAGTCATCATAATGCAGAGCAGTGCACAGTCATTCACACCTTCCAAGGACACTCACTAAATTATATTAGCATCTGATCTGCTGCTGTGGATTTTTCTCCAACTCATCCCCCTATTATACATTTTCCATTCCCTTCTTTTTTAATTCATTTTCCCTTCTGTGTCATATTGAGAGAATCAATATTAGAAAAAAAAATCTTTAATTGGATATGATACAGAATTACCCCAAGGAGTTAGAGACGTCTTCACTTTTTTCCTAATGGAACCATAGAGTTCCGAAGTAAGCTTATATTTTTAGAGATAACCTTTCCACCATTCTCCTACATGTGTGTATATGACCAATTACCTGGGGTTAGCCAGCTTTACTCCACCTATTTTCAGGCTTTCAACCTACACAAAGCTCTGCAATCCTCTTTGCAATGCTGATTTATGTCTCTTAATGCCATACCCTTTTCAACTTACACATATGCAGAAGTGCTTAGGGTGACACTTTTAACACAAATGCATATTTCATATTTAGATAAAACCATGACTTAAAAATATGGACACAACCACGAAAACTGATTAATCTTCATTGTTAAAGACAAGTACTTAGAAAATTGTGACCCCATAACCTTGGTCTTACAAAGGTCTTATAAAGGCTGATTGCAAGCAAATAAAACCCCCAAACTGTTCTTGTCAGTTCTTTCTTGGTAGAAAAGATGTGTTTGATACTGCTTAAGTACTTTGTATGATAATCCCTCTCAAACGCAACTGAGGCCTTTGTGTTTGGAAGCCAGAAGCCCTTTCAGAGACTGTACTTCACAAGAAAATCATGCAGGAAAAAAACCACAGCCTTAAGGCTACAAAAAGGCAAACTACACAAATAGTTCTCTGCAATAACAAAAATCATGGGAGATCCACAGTTCATCTTGCAACAGTGAACATGATTACAAACCTAAATTTTCCATTTGAAACTAGGAGACAAAAATTATAAACGTCTCTATGCATATCTAATCTCTTTTTTCAACATTAGCCAAGCCTGCAGGCGCTTAATAGTCTGATTCTTGATGTCATTGTAATTAAAGGCAATACTCACAAGGCTGATAAGCATACCAGCTGTACATTAACCCTTATCTTAGCCAAACTGACAACTGCAAATGTGATATCTAATGGTAAAGAAAAGAACACTGGAATTTATTATGGATACCTGACTCTTAAATCCCATAAGCATGAAATAAGTAAATTATATCCAGCCTACCGTCAAACTTCTTGTGCCGGGACACAAAAGTGGTGCGCACGAAGTGACTTGTTTCCTCCACTAAGTTTTCAAACTCCAGTTTGCTCTGTTGGCTTAACTTGTCCTCCATTTCTGAGGTGCAGCATGTATATTCCTGAGGGCAGATTCTCAAATGTTCCCCTGGAATCACAAGAAAAAAGGAATTGGAAATATTTGAATACAGACAGAAATGCACCAGAACCAAATACAAATGATGGCTCTCCAGTTTGAGTGGATTACTTAAAGAGTTCTTTAAGGTTTGATTTCTTGACAGAGAACACTTCGAATCTGTATCAACAACTTTTCTATAGTTGGGTATTCCTCACATGGGAGGGGAGACACACTTTGCAGAGTTGTTTTGATACTTCAAGAGGTAGAACTATCTCACATCAAAGTGTTTTCTTAGTCTGAAGAAGTCTTCCTCATTTACAGAAATACACTTAAGATTTGAAAAACAGTTGCTTGCTGTCTGTCTGTATTCAAAATGCCTGGAGAAATACCTAGTGAGATGACCTGTTAGAAGTCATTGGAACTGTCAAAACTTGAAAAACAGAAATCATGCATTTGCTGTCAAAACCTGAAAAACAGAAATGATGCATTTCTGTAGACAGGTCCCACTCGCCCAAGTGCACCAAAACATTCTCCCCTTCTCACCTTCCTTCCCTTCTGCTTAAATGTATTTTAAAGACTGTTTTTGGATGCCACATGTTTTCTTGGGCAGTATTTCTTGTCAGACTGAGCAAGTGCTCTGCTGAATAAGAGAAAGCAATGAAGAGTTTAATTAATGCTTATGTTATACAGAAATGTAATGTAAAAGGTAATGAAAGCCTCTTATTTAATTCAATAGATTTATCTCTTGAAGCACTGTGCCAGTTCTTCTGACAATATTGCTTTCTTCAGTACAATTTGCAAGTGGAAACCAATTCTTCAGCTCATGAAATTAAAATGGTCTGTTATTACATGAAATGTGAATTTCCAATTGACACTGTACTAAGGGTGTCAGAAACATTTAGCTCAGTTTGTACAAAGGCAGGAATTTCTACCATTCCCTCTTGAGAAATAAAAAGAATGATCTGCCTCTATGATTAAAGTAACTTGTAAGGCAATGAAAACATTTAGCTTTCTGTACACTGAATCCTGATTAAAAATCCCTCTGCAAATCTCTTAAAGGTGCAAATAAAATGATATACAAAGCCCGAGGGTTAAATAAATACTGGGGACCTGATTCTCATTTATATGGAGACTCCTTTCTACCACTGCTGAGCCATAAAGAAGACTTAAATGCAATTTATACCTACTTTAAGGCTGCTTTTCACCATTCTTATTATGTAGTGAGGAGAATCAGGTTCTAAGTTTAATGCTTCCCAGGGGTATAATACATTTAGCTGCCGCATCATTTTGAAGGCAGCATCACAAAGAGGTTTGCACATGTTTAGAATAAACATTGTCTTGAGTTTGCCCTCACCTTATTCCAATTTATGTTTCAGTTCTTGAATGAAGACTTTTAATTTGAAATTCAGTCATTCCTCAACCCTGATGCATCCCCATTTTGTTTTTTTTTTTCTGCAAGAGTTCATCATAATATACGAACTATAATGCCATGAGATTTCTTTTAGTAATCTCAAGACTTTTAAAAGCTCAGTTATACATCTTCAGGAAGGATCATTAATTATTATCAGTTACTGTTCAGCAGTACTAGCTACAATCTCAGTTATGTCCAAAAGCATCATGATAAAAATCACTGTATAAACCTGGAAAAAAAAGATACCCCATGACCATCAAAATATTGTAAAGATTGTTTCCCATGTCTACTACACCTTCCCAACACAATCAAATAATTCTTTTCCATCCTCAAAATCACACACCTAAGCAAAAAACAAGACACACAGGGCCTGGTGAGCCAGCTGCTGTCAAACATAAAAGATAGTGGCAAACTAATGTTTGCCTTACCCTCTACATCTCTGTCACATTAAACTGAAACTATTCAACAGGTAAAGGAGGTACCATAATAAGAAACAATAAGGGTTATTTTAGTAACAGTAACGTTGTGAGGTTTTTATTAGATGTCAGAAAGACAAGTAAAGCTGAAATACTGTGTCATTAGAAGCAGTACTGCATGCTTGATTAAATTAAAAAAAAAAACAACAAAAACCCACCCACAGTGTGTGCAACCCCCTTCCTTGATAAATTCAGGGGTTTTTGTTTATTTTAAACACCTACGATCCCAGTTCCAGCCAGAGTCGTAGTTTATGCTTTCATTATGGTTATTATGATTATGTCCTCTAGTGCCATTGCAACCAAGGAATTTTATAAAGCTCAGTTTTCTTTCCTCAGCTCATGTCAAGTTCTTATTCTTTTCTCTCTGGCTCTGTTTGTTTTTCATGACTGCCAGACTATAAACTGAACTAATGGTAATCATGAAGGCACTGTGCTTAGTAAGTAACAGTTATGAGTCTAAATTTTTTAACATACTATGTTGTGCTGAATGCTATGACAAATTAAAGCCTATTGAACAGTTATTTTTGCAGCAATATTAATTTTTCTTTCACTTATTTATTTGCAGTCTTACTTTTGCATTGCTACAAAAATTACTTCTCACTTTGGCTGCTACAGACTCATTCAGATTCCTACTGCACTTCTTTTTTATATGTGTATTTTCATTAAGTTTCTTCTTTTTAATTTACCGGTTATTCATTCATTCATGAGGTTCTTGAATGCTTAAATCTGAAACTCACATTTATCAGAAATGCTCTCAAATTCTACATTACCTCATTGCCTTTTTCTCCCAACAATGTGTCTTCCTAAATCATCTAAACTAGCCACCCACCATCATCACAAAAACTTAGCTGAACTTTAATGAACTTTTTTTTAAACCACATTTCTAGTTCTTCTCTTCTCCCCAACCATATACTCACTCCCTGCATTTTTGTAGAATGAAATAATAATGGAAATATTTTGCTACTCTTCATATTCTGCTTCAAGATTTTTGCCTTCTTCTCTTTCCTGAACTAGAGGTTCAGGTCAGATTACAGATAAAGCAAAAGAAAAAGCAAAATTATCTTCCATTGCTTCATGCCAAGAAGCATGCAAAGACGAAGATTTTAGAAATTTTGTCTCATAAACATGCCCTGGCATGTTTATACCAAGTACGACTGGCTGCAGTCTCCATAGGTTCACAACTTAGAAAAAACTCATGTGCTTTCCAAGGAATGGCAAATGGAAACTCTCTGACAAAGTCATTTCTGTATGCCTAATCTTATTTGTTTTTTAAAAGCATGATTTCCATTTTTTACTCATTCTTACCAAACCTCCAACTCATGTTAGAATCACCAGGTCATTAGTTCACTCCTTGTAGAAAAAAAAAAAAAATGGACACAATTTTCTCAAAACAGAAGTAGGGAGTTTAGGGAGGGGAGTTTGTTGGTTTCTTTGTTAGTTTGTTTTTTTTTAATTAAGGGGTGAGCGCTTTATTTTGGATTTTTTTTTCTTCTTTTATGCAAATCTGTGTCCTAACAGACTGTTTGGATTGGAAATAGCTCTGCAGGCTATATTTGATTGTGCTTCCTCTGATTTCTTGAATTGGATCATTTACTGTTCGCATTTTATAATACATTGTTCTATTACCATAGAAGGAGTTTAATCACTAATTTGTGTATTTACACACCTCAAGTATTTTGCAGGCTGAAAATGTGCTCATAACTAATGTACCAATTCTTGCCCTGGGAAACTCCATATGGTCTAGGTTCTTATGCTAATTTTAGCAACACTTTTCATGGGACAAGTGGCATTGGACATAACTGACTAGTTTTTCCTTGTTGCAAATGGCATGTCCCCAAAGATGTTTGACAGAATGTAGTTTCACTGCACCAGCATTTTGCCAGACTGAACAAGTATGAACTCAATATTCCTAGCAACCTACCACAACTCTTCTAACCACTGTTTCCAGCTGAAGATGCTGACCTACAAATATCTCCTCATGTGGCTTATGTTATATAAATCAAATGAATTGTCTACTACAAATACAGCTACCAGTATTCAATTTCAGCTTTATTACAGCTGTAATCTCACACCTGCCTTCACATGATCCAAATTGGCAAATTTTGCAGTTGAATTTGGCAATCCTTCTAGCATGCAGCTTTGAAGTGTGATAAAGCAATTTATAAAGCACTTCTTTTATATTCAGATGTATTGCAGTTTGGTGTCCTTAAAACATGCTACAAACCTCACAAGTCTTTAAAAAATTACAACTTACAGCTCTCAACCGGAATAAATGCTTTTACTGTGTATCAAAATGCTGAAACTGATTTGACCATTGTATCTACTTGCACTGGATACAATCTGAAGGATCAATAAACCCTAAGGAATATAACATTACCCTTAACAATTTCACCAACAGATTTTCTGAACATCTGATGCAAGCATTGTTTACACTATTAGAACTGGAAGTATGATCCATAAAACATTTAACATCAAGTAGAGTTTTTTATGGGTCATGTTGCAAGTTTAACAGTATTGGAAACAATTCTTTCTCAGGCAGTCAATATTTTATAGTTTCTATCCTAATCATAAATTTAAAAACCTGATGCCGGTCTCTTCACAGAATGGTAGGACTAACTGTATGGCTGGAGGGAAGAGAAACATACAGTCACCACACTGCTTCATAAATACAGGAGTGAATAAATGTTGATAAAACAAAGGGGTAAATTCAAGGTGTGTTTTCAAAATTCATCACCTCGTATGCATCAACAGAGTCTAAAGGAAGAAAAGATATCTCTGCATTCTACATCATGCAGATTAGATTAATGTGATTTGGCTTTGTCATTAGCTGTGTTGTTTGAAATTAGAAATATCTGTTTCAGACCTGCCCATATCCAGTCAGCTGTGGAGAAAGCAGTGCAATTTACTAACAGTATGAAATTTAACAAAGGTAAGTTCCAAGTCCTGCACCTGGGATGGAGTAGCCAGAGCCAGTACAGGCTACAATCTGTAGCAAGGGGAGATGCCTTGATGAAAAGAATGTGGTCTCCTGGTGGACAACAAGCCAACATGAGTCAGCAGTGCACTGCAGCAGCATTAAAGGCAAATCCCATACTGGGTTGCATCCCCAGTGGCATTACTGGCAGAGACAGAGACATGATCATCCCACTATACTCAGTTCTTGTCAGGCTGCACCTGAAGCACTGTCCTGGTCCCCACAATTCAAGGAAGATGCAGACAGACTGGAAAGGGCCCAAAGGAGGGTCATGAAGATGATCAAAGAACTGGAGAACCTGCTGTGTGAGGAAAGACTGAAAGAGTCAGGTATTTCTTCCTAGAGAAAGAGAAGGCTCAGGAGGTACCTAATCACAGTATTCCAGTACTTAAAGAGCAGGTACAAAGAGGATAGAGGCTCTCTCTTCACAAGGACCCACACGGAGAAGAAAAGGGGCAAAAGGTACAAGTTGTACCAAGAGAAGTTTCATCTTGGCATAAGAAAGAAATTTTTTAAACTGAGAACAATCAGCTACTGGAACAACCTCCCCAGGGACATGGTGGAGGCCCCATTGCTGGAGGTTTTCAAGATGCAATTGGACAGTGTTAGTTAATCCCATCTAGGCTCCCTTTCCCACAGGGACTGTGACCAGATAATCTGTCAGGGTTCCTTTCAACGTGGGCTATTCTATGGTTCTGTGATTAGGTACTTCAGAGCTTCCTATGTCTGAATTATAAAGGACTGGAACCACTGGAGTTCTGTTCCTGAATTAGCATTTTCCACCTAATTTTCTGTATTTTTTAAAATTAATTTAAATTATTTTAAAAACATGACGAATAGCGTTAAAAGAAAAACATCATTCCACTTGAACCCTTGCCCACAGTTTTGGGATTTGGATCTTTTTCAGTATTGGTGATAAATGCCCGCTTTTTCAAGTTTTCAATTTAAGTTCTCTACTGGTGAAATCAAGAGCATTGGAGAACTCTTAATGATCACACTATTAATTTTCTATTATAGAAAGCCATTCTTCTCCAATACCTTTCTGTCCTGTCACTCATGTGCAAAGAGAAAACAGTTCTGTAGAAGAATCTGACTAACAATCATCTTTAACTTGAAAAAAAACCTAACACAAGAAGCACTATCATGTTGTCTGCATTAGCTTATTTAGCAGTTTAAAATAAACTAGACACATGAGTTATAGCATTTCAGCCAACATTCAAATAGTGAAAATTAAAATATCATTTTGTTGGACAAAAACCTGTTCCCTAACCAAAAAGTCCTAAGGCTCCTTCTGACTTTGTAATTATCTTCTCTGTGGGGTACAACAGCCCTGCAAGCAGCATCTGTAAAATTGCATCTGACATTCAAGTCACAGATTGAACTTTCCCACTCAAACTAAAAGGAAACAGATTACATTTTAAATTAATTCCATTGTAATATTGGCCTTACAAGTGATGACAAGAGCAACATTTGCACAGAAAATGACAGCTGAAGGAAGGGAGGGAAAGCTGTCTGTAACATACTGATTGTGCCATTGGACACAACTCTTCTAATTTTAATCAAAAGAGATGATTTTTGAGTGGTCTTGGGAATCAAGAGAGGTCCCAGCTGACTGGAAGCTGGTGAACATTGTTCTGATTTTGGAGAAGGGCAAGAAGGAGGACCCCAGAAACTACAGGCCTGTCAGTCTCACTTCAGTGCCTAGTGAAGTTATAGAGATTATTCTGGGAAGTATTGAAAAACACCTGCAAGACAACATAGTCATTGGGCACAGCCAGCACAGCTTCAAAGTCCTGCTTATCCAACCTGATTTCCTTTTATGACAAAGTAACTCACCTAGCTGATCAAAGGAAGCCACTTGAGGTAATTTTTTTGGATTTCAGTAAAGCTTTTGATACTGTCTATCACATCATCCTTCTGGACAAAATATCCAGCCCGCAGCTGGATAAACACATCATAGGGTGGATGAGCAATTGGCTCACGGGTCAAGCACAGATGACAGATGACACAAAACTTGGAGGAGCTCTTGACTCCCTTGAAGGCAGCGAAGCCCTCCAGAGAGATCTTGACAAATTAGAGGACTGGACAATCACCGATGATATGAAGTTCAACAAGAGGAAGTGGAGGATTCTGCACCTGGGATGGGGCAACCCTGGATGTTCGTACAGACTGGGGAATGAGATGCTGGAAAGCAGTGACATGGAAAGGGACCTGGGGATCCTGGTCAATGGCAAGTTGAATATGAGTCAGCAGTGGCCTGGCAGCCAGGAGGGCCAATCATGTCCTGGGGGGCATCAGGCAAAGCATTGGTGGCCAGGGAGGAAGCGGATTGTCCCGCTCAGCTCTGCAGTGATGGGGCCTCGCCTTGAGTATTGTGTTGAGTTTTGGGCACTGCAATATAAGAAAGACATTAAGACAATGTCCAAAGAAGGGCAATGAAGATGGTGAAGGGCATTGAGAGGAAGCCGTATGAGGAGCAGCTGATGTCACTTGGTCTGTTCAGCCTGGAGAAGAGGAGACTGAGGGGAGACCTCATTGCAGTCCACGACTTCCTCGTGAGGGGAAGAGGAGGGGCAGTCAGTGATCTCCTCTTTGGTGACCAGTGACAGAACCTGAGAGAATGACCTGAAGTCACGTCGGGGGAGGTTTAGGTTGGATATTAGAAAAAGGTTCTTCACCTAGAGGGTGGTTGGGCACTGGAACAGGCTCCCCAAGGAAGTGGTCAGAGCACCAAACCTGACAGAATTCAAGAAGTGTTTGGATGATACTCTCAGGCACATGGTGTGACTCTTGGGGGTGGTCCTGTGCAGGGCTAAGAGTTGGACTCGATGATTCTTGTGGGTCCCTTCCAACTCAGCATATTCTTCGATTCTGTGAATATTGAACGTGAAAAATTTTTATGTCCAGTGTACTCCAATGAATGTGTGCAACTACTCTATGAAGTTGACTCATTTGTTTGCCTCAGACCCAAATCACCTTTGCTCAGATTCCTTTTGTTGCTTGAATTCTTTGAGGTCAATTAAAAAATTAATGTCTTCCAAACAGACTGATAATTAGTTAACAGTCTCTTCATTACAGGTCCCACAGGGAACATTTATTTGCAAGAAGCCGTGACCCTCTTGTCCTTGGGAAGATCTCAGCAATAAGTTACCAAAGCTGAAGCCAAGGCATACCTGTTCAGGCTAAGAATATATAGATGCTAAAGAAAGAACTGAAGTCCCTAGAGTATTCCTAACTAAACTACTAGAAGCACTACCACTACTTGAACACTCAGGATCATTTTATTTTCTGAGCATACACAGTCAGACAAATTGTTTTTTGATAGCACAGTTTGTGAGAAGAATCTTTAGTTACCTCTTGGGGAGTGTATTACTGGCTTTGTGCTCAGTGCCTTGTGGAAAGCAAATGGTAAGGCTATGATTCAGCACTGTACAGTTTCATCATCCCACCGACTACACAGCTGCAATTTTCTGATTTCAAGGCATGTTTCCACCTGGGAATGGCAGCCAACTTCCCCTCCCCCTCAACTGAGTTTTGCTGTTTATTACATCCTCTACTATAATAGCAGAAATATCTTACATAACATTATAGCGAGACGTAGAATACAAGCAGCCCATCGCTTTACCATGACCGTAAAACACAATGCAAGGCAGGTCTTGTATTTCATCCACTCTCAGAATAATTTTATTATTGCAATAACAAGATGAGATGGTACACATTCATGCATTTATAAAGATTTTAATCAACATTCCTCACATGAAACTGAAATCCAAACGTGACTGTAGTACATGACACAGAGACAGATTTACACCACTTAGTTCAGACACCCACAAAAATACTGCTGCGGTAGGAAAGAGTGCTGGACTTGGTTGCCCTGGACCAACTCGGTATGCTGTTCTGCCGAAACAAGTCCTTAAGATAGTTACACCATTACTAATTTGCATACAGCAAAAGTTAAAGCAGCATGAGCTACAGTCTTGCCATTTGATTGCTCTTTCAAGTGTATTTTAAAGCTGCGCAGATCCCTTGCTAATCACTGTATTATCATGCATAAAATCCATGTTTCTAACAACAACTGTTTAAGAGTCATTAATCACAATGCTCTTCTCTTATTCATACAGCTTCACTTAGTCCAAAGAGACCTTTTCATTCTACCAGATTAATCTACGTTCCTGTCTTCTGATTGATAATGACATGGTTTCCTGCAATGCCAGTCACAGAAACAGTTCACAAAGATAAATGATAAATGTCAAGTTGGTCTTAAGTCATAGGTTGTAGTATGTATGTCAGTGGTAAGATTTTGGTGCTTCTGCCATAAGGTCTTTATTGAGATATTTTTCAGCCTAATCTCTTTCTTAGTTGCTTAAGGAAAAAGAGAGTACAAAAAGAGAGGCTACAATTTATAAAGATCTGAGAGTCCTGTTACTGTACTGACTAAAGGTCTATCCATTAAATTTCAGGGCCAGAAATGCTGGCATTTATCCTTTTATTTCTATTTGGAACCAACTACTGTGAAAAGCAAAATGCCTCTACCAGCTCCTAAGTATTAACCTTACTGTGACTCAAGTCACAAGGCAAAGCACTTTCTCCAAGTTTATGTATCCTTGACTTTATAGGAGGGGGAAAAAACCTATTTTTTTTCTCCCACAGAGGCATGTTAAAAATATGTCAACAAGTGTAATGCACAGAGAAGTGTAATGCACTTAATACGAGAGGCCAAAATACGCAAAAAAAAAAAAAATCCTCTTACCACCACACAGGAGTTCCGTGGTCTGTGAGCCAAATTTGGTGCAAGTTTATGTGTCCTTGGCTTGGTTCTACAGATCTAATCACTGTTACAGTGTGAGAAAGTTGATGCTAAAGCCAAATAAAGTAGTGGAACCAAAGCACAGACAGAATTGTGGGAGTTAAAGGATTCAAGAAGAAAACTACTGACATGGGAAAGTGTGAAACCCCACGGGGAAAAAAAAGTGACAAACTGGAGAGGGGCAATGAAGCAACAAGGACAATCAGCTCATTTTCAACCTAAATGATGATTGCACCTGAGGATTATTGGGTGTCTTATCACTGATGGTAATCGATCTATTGCTTAGCTGCATAGCTCATTAGTCCTAATTATCTATCATGTGTAGCAAGCAAAAAAAGATCACTTTGTACTCTTGTGTATGTTCTGGGTTTGGGCATGCCCTGCAGTGACTCAGGGAGAACTGACTCCCAAAAGTTAGGGGAAAAACTTCCCCAGCTTAGCTCTTCCTGACTGGCCAAGTGGAAGAAGATACCACAGTAAGTGGGTGCCTTTTTCTGCAAGTGGCATCTCCTTAAGACATCTCAGAACTACAGAAGTAAGTATTTAGGTCTTTCCTGTTGAAATGACTCTTCTTCAGTGACAGGGGATATCAGCTGACATAGGAGGAAGAAGTACAGGTACAGATATCTACTAAAAATGTGGCAGTGGAAAGTTCTCTCATGTGAAATTTTTTTTTCTATCAACTGACTATTTTTAGATTGTTTTGATTCACTTATGTGACAGATATAACTTCAGGAAACTGAAAATACCCATGCTTTAAAGTATGAATAAAATATTCTGAATTAAGATGCTTCTAATTATCACTATGAAACTAAAGTTTCTCTTTGGTTATTGTCAACTATATAATGAGAATAGATATTTTATATTATTAAAACCATGCATCAGCAAACTTGATGGATATGCAGAAAATTCTGAAATATTTTCAATAACTTATATTTCCTTAGGAGTGAGTCTCAGAGTTCAGCAATGAGGACTGACATTCTTGAAATCCTTTGTTCATTACTGCTTTCAATAACCAGCTGTTAGATCTCCTAGTGCCTGGGCTGGGGTGTCCAGGTCCTCTAATTTTTCAGGCAAGCCGGACACAGGAGCGTTCTCTGAAGGAGGGAGGCAGCTGGTGTGCGTGCCTAAAGTTGCCTGGGGGTGTTTGGACCGAAGGTGGTTTAGGCAACAGTGCTGTCACTCTTCAGCAGAAGGTGGAAAGTTTTGAAGGGTTCCTGAGGATGGACTACATGGTTTCTTTTCTGTTACTGAGTCCCAGTGCTTTCCCAGAGCTTGCCAGTTTTGAAAATCACTGAGGTTTCCACATTTTCTATTATAGGAGGCAGAAATCCTCTTAGCTTCTGGTTTGGGCCAAGTTCTCAGGTTTCTGTACCCTTCCATGTGCATCGAAAGGCTATACCTATATCCCCAGAAAAAAAGGAGCCAGCAACTGACACATGTGGTCAGAGAAGCTTGCCCCCATGTTTCACAGGGAAAATCCCCTTTCATGAAATGAACCTGTGAGCAAAGCAGTTGAATGAGTCAAAGAAATGATGGGGTGGGACCTACCATTTTTGGGTCATGGCTTGAGGTCATTTCTTATCCCCTTTTCAGAAAAGATTCTGACAGGAAGGTTTGTTGCTTTGCTTGACTGTACGATCCCTCTGCTCTAGAGGAGGACCTGGACAGATTGGATTGATAGGCCAAGGCCAATAGTATGAGGTTCAACAAGGCAAAGTGTTGGGTCCTGAACTTGGGTCACTACAACCCCACTCAGTGCTATAGGCACGTGGAAGAGTGGCTGGAAAGATGCCCAGTGGAAAAGGACCTGAGGGTGCTGGTCAACAGTCACTGAACATGAGCCAGCAGTGTGTTCAGGTGGCCAGTGGCATCCTGGCTTGTATCAAAAACAGTGTGGCCAGCAGGACCAGGGCTGTGACAGTTCCCCTGTTCTTGGCCCTGGTGAGGCCACACCGTGAATCCTGTGTCCAGTTCTGGGCCCCTCACTCCAAGAAAGACATGAAGGCGCTGGAGCATGTCCAGAGAAGGGCAGTGAGCTGGTGAAGGGTCTGGACAGTCCTATGAGGAATGGCTGAGTGAACTGGGGTGGTCCAGCCTGGAGCCTTATTACTCTTTATGACTACCTGAAAGGAGGTTCTAATGAGGTGGGGGTCAGTGTCTTCTCTCAGGTAACATGTAATAGGACAAGAGGAAATGGCCTCAAGTTGCGCCAAGGTAGGTTTAGACTGGAAAAATTTATTTACAAAAAGCATTGTCAAGCCCTGGAACAGGCTGCCCAGGGAAATGCTGGAGTTGCCATCCCTGGAGATATTTAAAAGATGTGCAGATGTGGAACTCAGGGACATGGTTTAGTGGTGGTCTTGGCAGTGTTTGGTTAACAGTTGGTCTCTCTTATGAGTCTTGTCCAACCTAAATGATTCTATGATTCTAACAATGAATTAGAGAAGAGTACTTCAGAGATCCTGGCAGAGCACGCATGACACTGTCTTTGAATTTAAGTGGTCTCCTTGCTTGAAGGAGGATACAGGGCAGGCATGTCCTGCACTGCTGATGCCGCAAGCTCAGGAATGTAGGCAGTCCTGCAGTGTAACAGAAAAACCTGCTTACAAAATCATGATTTTTTTTGATCAATATTTTCCCAGAGAACTCTGTTTGCTTTGAAAAAACTTTTAGCTCACTCTAATTAACAGAAACTATGCTTCCATAATATCATCCAACCACAGTAATCACTGCCAAAAGGAAAAGGAAAGCTTTTTAGAGGATAGTAGCTTAGCCACTATTCCAAATAGTGTTTGAGATCTAATCTATTGTTAGCCCTACAGAATGGTCTTTTTTGTTTTTTGTTCATGTGGGTATTTTTGTTTTGTTTGGTTGGTTTTTTTTAACTGAATTTAGAAACAAAAAGAGACTGAACTTATTTTTTTAGCTCTTTTTATTATTGTACTTTCGTCAATGCCCTCTGTGGGCTGTGATACTTGGCAAGGGTCAGGGTCTCAAAAATCAATAACGGAATGTTTCTTGCCCTTCAAGTGTTTTAATGTCAAAGGTCTGACCTTTATGATTAAAGATCAACTTGAAAGGAAATCCCTATCTACGTCTGAAGTCTTCTCTTATGTAACCATATTTCTGACCGCGCATTTTTAACTGTGTAAATCAAAAGGCTCCTGTGTACTTCATAGACTTAATCTAAGCATTTAAATATAGAAGAATACAGTAATAAGCTAAATGGTTCTGTTAGTCCTTTACAGAATGACTGTTACCGTCTTAGTATACCTTTTTTGGCACATCTCTCCAGTAAATCACAGCTTTTGACTGGCAGCTTACAGCAGTGACCTCTGGTTATCTTACCAGAAAGATTTAAAAAAAAAAAAAAAACACACCTGAAACAACAACCAAGGTTTGTTTTTTTTATTTATTTACTGAAAGAACATCATGTACTGGGTCTGATAGGTACTGTATTTTCCTTGAAGAAGCTTGATAATTCTTCTTCATTATGGTTGAATGTGCTATTTTCTATAAAGAATACAAGGCACCCTTTAGTACTGTTTACTCTGCACTTTGACTCACATAATATGGACAGATACTATCCAAAGAGAATACTTATCTCATGGAGGAAAGTCTTTGCAGATCTACAGCAGATGGAGCTAGGAAGAATGTTGGCAAAGGCTGGTTCAAAGTTGTTTGTGCTTATTGCCTTTAGTATGAGGAAGACTCTAAGGCATCTGCCTAAATTCAGATCACCTTCAATACATTTCTGTCTTGGTTCTTTCTCTCAGAAACTACTCAGAACAAGGAATTCCCTAGCCTTTGGTACATGGATGGAGTCACAGTAAGGTATCACAGCAATGACACGTGGAAATGTAAAGAAATCTCTGGGCATGTCTGTTCAAACCTCAAGGGACTTTGCCCACCTTATCCCAAAAACTGCAAAAAAACAACCATAAAATTCATAGCAATGTGCAAGTTGACATTGCAAATGTAGCTATAATGCTTCCAGGTTTTATTATTATCTCTGAAGGACTACATCTAAGGATTTCTTATTCCCTGCATGCCTTGGGTTAAAAAGGTGGAATTTTCCTTGCTTTACTGACCTCCCTCCCTTCTCCTCCTATGAGACTGCTCTTGGAGAAAGTCCTGTGACCCTCACTGCCAAGGGGGTCTGTGTAGTGTGCTGCTTGCACTGTCGCAAAGTAGAAGTGCTGTCTGAGCAGCAGTGATAATCATTTACAGAATCACAGGATAAGCTGAGTTGGAAGGGACCCAAAAGGATCTTCAAGTCCAACTCCTGGCCCTGCACAGGACCATCCCCAAGAGTCACACCATGTGCCTGGGAGTATCACCCATAATAAGGAATGACTATGATTATCTACAGAAACCCCTGCAAACAGCAAGAATGAACCTGTAAAATAAGAGCGAGATCAACATACACATAATACCAATATGAATCATGCATATTTAGTAAAGAGTACTATTTTGGTGGGTTTTTTTATTTCTATAAACTATGAACTATATAGTTCAATGCTGGGCTAAACAGCAGCAGCAGTAAATGTACTACAGCACTTTATAGTGCTCTGTTGGACTAATGTATGCCTAAAATCTTGTGCCTGGAATATTTTGCTTTTTCACCTTGGTAAAAAATACTGGAAAGAAGAAAAATATTTCTAGGCAATATTCATGAAGTTTTTCTTTAAAAATTAGTTATTAGTAATTTCTAAATTCTAGTAATTTTGACATTTTCAGCAACAGTAATGTTACTGTCATTAAAATTATTTTAAATAGAAAATCTCCTAATAAAACTCATATCCTTTTCCTTATAACTGTCTTTACTGATTATCAAAAGAAAGTAGCATACACTTTATTTTCCTTGTATATCACAAATACAGTTATAAAAGGGGACTGACAAGTTTCAGTTAAGGAATATATCTAGTAAACTGTGGAATAACATTAAATTGTCTTTTCCTGTCTTCCCAGACTAACTGCAAGTAAAGGTAATGTCTGTAGTTACAAAGGAGAAAAAAAAAGTTACGTGGTGAAGTGTGCAAAGCATCTAAAAGAAGGTCTCCACTCAGTGTCATTTCTACATATCTTTTAAGTTACTGCACAACTGTGTCACATTTCTTCAATGCCAGCCTGTGAAGTCTCTCTTTCCTGGATTGATTTATGGGTAATAAGGAGATACCTGGAGACGGAGCTTTGCTCTGAAGTGGTGATTTAAACAATCACACTGGAAAGACTATGTACAAATGATGAACATTTGCACAAAACTACATATGCAGTTAAAAGCATGGCATGAAAATAAAAATTTGCTTCTTGTGGAAAGTCATTTTCAGAAAAATTGGAGTGGTTTGGCTTGCTTTTGTGACAAAAAGGATCAAGATTGGTCTGCTTATAGTAGGTTTATGAGATAAGGCAACAAATCATGTTCTGCAAAAGCTAAGACTTAGTCATCAGCAAACAAGTCAGAATGGTTTATGAAAAACAAGTATACAAAATATATGCATATATATATGTGTATATACACACCTGGCAGTAAATAACCTCTTCACCCAGGTGACGCCTTTCTAAATTACAAATTAGGGTTTCAGGATCCTAATAAATACAATATACTACTGGTTAACAGCTCTCATGGCATTTTATGTTTCTGAAAGACATTTACATGTTTATAATGAGGAACAAGATAATGCAGGTGCTATTAACTTTACTAAAAGCTATGTGTAAAAAAGGAAAAGCAAATCCTGTACATCTTGATTAAACAGAAAATACCAAAGCATTTTGTTAAAGTTTTTTCTGATGTACTGTTTTCTAAGAAAAAGTCCCTATTTCAAGGCAACTTCTAAGCAGACTAAGTAATGTGGTGGAGTTCACAAATTGCCTAATTAGTAATGTGTTTAATGAATATTCTTTGAAACTTTATGGCTATTGTCTACATCCATTCAGCAACAGCAGTTGCTGAACTGCAACAACAGTTTTGAGCACTTGTTGCAGATATTCCCAACCATTTTCTGCCAAATGCAAATTCACTTCCTGAGTGATTGAATTATCAATGCTGATTTTAGCTGATACTACTGTTAAAAGATTAATGTCCTAAAGGGAGAATCAGATTACTACTTGCAGTCTTTTAACATCGCTTTAGGAACACCCTCAATCCCCTTCCACTGGAACAGCACGCTTTTTAAAAGCAATATTGCATGGCTAAATAGGTTTAACCTTCTCACAATCATTACAAACAAAGTATCTAAAGCTGTGGTGGGTTGACCCTGGCTGGATGCCCACCAAAGCTGCTCTATCACTCCCCTCTGCAACTGAACAGGGGAGAGAAAACATAACAAAGGGTTCATGAGTGGACATAAGGACAGGGAGAGATCACTCACTGATTACAATCACAGGCAAGACTCAACTTGGGGACAATAACTGAATTTATTACTAACAAAATCAGAGCAGGATAATGAGGAGAAAAATAAATCTTAAAAACACCTTGCCCCCTCCTTTCCCTCCTTCCCAGCTCTACCTCCTCCTCCCCTAGCAGCTCAGTGAGATAGGGGAATGGGAGTTACAGTCAGTTCATCACAGGTTGTTCCTTCACTGCTCAGAGAGAGGAATCCTTCTCCTGCTCCAGTGTGGGTTGCCTCCCACGAGAGACAGTCCTCCATGAACTTCTCCAGCATAAGTCTATCCCATTGGCAACAGTTCTCCATTAACTGTTCCAACGTCGGTCACTCTTGTCATGGGGTGCAGTCCTTCAGGCACAGGCTGCTCCAAGGTGGGTCCCCCACAAGGTTACAAATCCTACCAGGATACCTTCTCCAGTGTGGTCTCCTCTTTCCACAGCCTCCTCCAGCATGGGCCTTCTATGGGGCAGCCCTCTTCTGAGCATCCATCTGCTCTGGCATGGGTCTCCTCCACAGGCTGCAGGTGGGTCTCTGCACCCCCGTTGTCCTCCATGAGCTGCAGGGGCACAGCTGCCTCACCATGGTCTGCACCACGGGCTGCAGGGGCCTCAGCTCTGGTGCCTGGAGCACCTCCTGCCCTCCTTCTGTACTGATTTTGGTGCCTGCATAATTGTTACTCTCACATATTCTCACTCTGCTCTTCTCTGGCCACAATTACACCTGCCCAATAACTTTTTTTTCCTTCTTAAATAAGTTATCACAGAGGCATAAGTATCATTCCTGATTGGCTTGGCCTTGGCCAGAGGTGGGTCCATCCTGGAGCTGGCTGGCATTGGCTCTGCCAGACATGGGGGAAGCTTCTGGCAGCTTCTCACAAAAGCCATCCCTGTAGCCCCCCAGCTACCAAAACCTGGCCACACAAACACAACACAAAAGCTAAAATTCTATCTTAAGGAATTATCATCCAAAATAATACTGCATGGTCTCATGACAAAGTTCTAAAACTTATTTTACATAAAAAGTATTAAAAACAAGACACGAAAAATCCACCTAGGCTACTCCTTCCCGTCATTTAGTAATTCACTGTTACCTGAAAACTTTTAAAGTAACTACCTCAGGATAACATTACTTCCTAAAAAATAAAAAGCTACCACAATGTTCAAAATAAACTCTGAAATGATGATGATAATGATGACAATGACAAATTCTGCAATAATTTCTGCACCTAACATTTCCAAAAAGCTCTATGGGATGACTTGCATACCTGAAGTTCCTCATTCATAAATACTGCTAGAAACAAAATTCAACAGGACAAGCTGCTGGTGTATGTAACTTTTATTGATGTGTGGGGTTTAAGTTTATAACTGAATTATTACTGATCATGTATTGATTATTGAATTATTTTTTTTTTCTTATAGTTCCTAAAATATAGCAGGATTTGTGTATGATCATGAGGGGTTGGTTTGGATAAACAGGATCTAAAATGAATCAAACTTACTGGCTTATAATTGAAGTTTTATTTGAGATACAATGAAGCAGCATAATTCATGTATCACATTATTGTAGTCCTTGCTTCAAACTTTCCTTGGTATAACCTATAAGTGTGTGATTACTTACACATAATCTGGTGATAAACTCAGCCGAGACAACCTTAATGTATCAATATCTAAGATATCTAAGAAAATAGCAAATTGAGCACCTTCACTGTCCTGTTCATATGAGTGATACTTAAAATAAACTTCTGGAGCAAGAAACCGGAGGTCTTGTGCAATAGAGAGTTGAAGTTCCTATGATAATCTGAAATTATTATTATTATTACTATTACTACTAACATAAAATTCTGTTAAAAAGATTAAAACATTAGTAATCATAGAATAATAAAGACAGGCATATATGCTAGTGACAAAACCTTTTAAGGTCCCACAATAATAATTCTAAGTTGATTTTCAGTATACTAGAGCTATAAAGATTAAATAAGTAATACAAAGAGAGATTCAAAGCTTTAACCAATCCATCTCCTTCAGGAATGAATTCTAGAGAAGATATGAAATGAGCTCCCTGCATTTTTAAAGGCAGATGCTGCATAATCCATGTCAAACTGCAGATCTGTGAGTACAAACTTTGAAAAGAGAAGCAGCAAGCAGTGATTTAATGCTAATTTGATGCATCATTCAGAGTTGAGAGAGCATCTAAGACTTGTTTGACAAGATACATTCCAAATACAAAATCATCAAACTGAAACTTTTTCAGAGACCTGAAGCAAATCAGGTCTCTGAACGCTGCAAAATTTCCTTTACAAGGGAATTAGAACAGATTCATTAGATAAAAACTCGAAGTACTACAGGGAGCGACATCCACACCGGTGAAAGTGGGATTGATCAAAGAAATAGAGTGGAATCACATTGTCCTTGAGTGACTACATCTTAGTTTATTAAATGTTTCTGTAGCATGAGATGATCAGTTTTGCACTTTCCTTCTGCTGCTCAGAACTGAACAAAGTTCACCTATTTCATTTTTTGGAGCCAAGCTAATATAATCTTCACTTTTGATCTGCCTAAATTGCCCTTCTCCAAGCTTGAATGATACCACAATCCTCAAAAAGCAAATCTAGTCAAACTTGTCATATTTTCGTTACTTACCCACATGCTCAATGCATAAGTTTGCATAACTATGAGGCTCAACTGCGACCCAGGATTGGACCACAACCCTTAGATAGTCTCATTTTGATTTTAGATAGTGTAATTAAATTGTCAAACAATGGTCTAGTGCTTTTGAAATATGAGAAGAAAAGGGGAACTGAAAGAAAAGGAAATTAAAAGAGAGAGACAGTCAAAGTGTATTAATAATGAGGGTATAAATAATGTAACATTTATCCAGAAAGAACCATGTCATTGCTATTTTAATTTTCATAAGCTCTCAACTAAAATAGAATATAAAATCAATTCACACTAATTCTTTAGACAGGACAAAACCTCACATTATTTCAGATACTTTGAACTGAAATAATGTCACCAATAATGTCACCTGAATAAATACACCAATAATGCCACAGCGTTACCCTATTATGGGACCACAGGAGAATCAAAGTTGAGGAATATGAAGTGCAGGATCAAGTGAACAGCTTCTGCTCCAAAAGAGGTAGAGTAATGTGAGTATGAGCTTGACTATGCGACACACTTTGGGGCTACGAATCAGCCTTTTATTATCAGTTTTCTGGTTAAGTCAGACATGCAAGCAGAAAACATCCCCTGGTCTTCTATGTCTTCCTAACTCAGACATGGTTCTTAAAAAGGTATGATCCAATGTCAGACTGAATGATTTCAATCTTAAAGAAGGTTTTTACAGATTGCAGATCTCCAGGAAGTGAAACTTGTCATTCCTTCAGGTTCACTGCAAAACACACACACACACACACACACACACACACACACTGTAGCTGATAGTTCTACTTTCAAGATTTTGCCAAATGTTGTATGGCTTTGCTGTGAATGCAATATACTGGTATTTTTTTCACAGAATCCTTGCTTCCACAGCAACTTTGGTTGTGATGATTGGCATATTTTTTTCATGCCAAAACCCACCCAAAAGAGGATAACTGCAAGGAGCTTGTATAGCTGCATATGAGTGAAAAACCATATGGAGTGTGAAAAATAAAAGCAGAATCATTGCAGAAGAGCTAGTAGATAACTTCATAAAAAGTTTAGTCTTTTTTTTGAAACACTGAAAAGTAAAATATGTGGTGATATTTTTCTAGATGTAATATGTAGCATTCCAGATTTCTGGAATTCATTTAAACAATCTCATTAAGATATTTTTACTTTACAGACTGATGCTTGTGCCTTAAGTTGCACTTATAACTGTATTGCTAATTGTCAGTGTACCACAATAACAAAACCAAATACATACAAATTTAAATATATGATACATATAAAGTCTTCATATACAGTCTTCCTTTTTCATGTGGTCCCACATATATGTGCCTTCAATCTTCAGAACTAAGTATTCAGTCTCACTGAATATCAAGATGCAAAGATTTTACATGCTGTTGTCCTGGTTTCAGTATTATGTTGTTGCAGAGACCTTCAGAGGACAAATTCACCTAGGATGCTTCGCTCTCAAAATAAATTAAAATGCTTTTAAATTTCATCAAGGATTGATGAGAGAAAATAAAAAGATTTTCCTTCTCAGTACATTGCCTTTTTTACTGAGTAATATTTAATGCAAATAGAAAGAAGAGTTTTCTGGTCTGTTATCTTCAGTTCAATTCTGTAGAACAGACTTCAGATACCATGATTGGCAGGACTCACCAGACTGAAAACCTTCTTCTCTTACCAGTTTTCAAGATCTGTAACTTTATGAGACCTCTTCTGCACAAATACTTTCTATATGCATTTTGATTCTTATGCCACTTTGGAAAAGCTGTGTTTCTGACTCATAGTGCTATTTCCCTTTTTCTTTCAAAAACAGCCAACAGTTTGTATATTCACTTGGGATTGGTCTTCAATTCATTCTAAGCAGTAAATAATAGGGAGATCTGACCATTTTCAATTCTTTTTCAACTTTTTTTTATATCTGAATAAAATGAGCTGTCTATTAAGGTGGTAGTCTACTGGGCTCACCTCTATCCATGTTACATGTCTTATAAATATTCAGAAACTTGTTTTGATGTTGAAAATTATTTTATTGTTTTTGTGTTATCTCACTGTCCTTGAAACAAAAGAGTGCACTGTACTTGGAAAGAAGTTTTCACATATTGTCTACCTAAAGTATTGTATTTATTACACATTAGAAGACTCAGATGATTTCAGTTTAATCAACAGGAATTCTCAGAAGTGTGTAGACAAAAGATTATTCAGGTTTTTTTTGGAAACAGAGTCAAACTATAAACTTACATCTATGAGGACTTACATCTTCACAGAGTAAAGTGCAAAGATTCATATCAAAGCATTTTTGTCAAGAGCAGAAATGCAAGAAAGTACAAGCTAATACTGGTACATACTTAGTTTAAAAAAAAAAATAAATAGAAAGTCTAATATATTTCCAGTTCCCTGTATATTAAAATCGGGTATTTAAATTATTTTTTTATTGTAAAATAAAAGTAAAAACTCACATAATTTTTCAATACAATTTCCTTCAGGCACTTGAATGCATTACAATAAAGTCTACTTACTTTGTATTTACTGTAAATTCCTTCACTAGCAGGAGGAATTTGATAAACATGCAGGAAGAAAGGAATGGTAGTGGAAAAAAGAGCCCCTAAATATACTACAATTTCAATGTAAAAACCAGAAAACATGTCATCAACAAAGATGATAATGAGAAACTATTCACTCTACTTCTTTTAAAACATATCCAAAAAGATTTATTCCTGAGCTTGAATATACTGCACTTTAGAAGGTTATGATCTAATTTCTCAAAGGTTTGGGAGCCTATACAATCTGAGATGTGCTTGATTACATTTTTTGTCTGTGAACACTCTCAACCTACACTAACAGTTGCAACTTCTGCTAGTTAGAAGAAGAGCAACAACATTTCCCTAAGTATTGTGTATGAATACTTTGGGGAACCCCATACGGTTTAAGAAGTTCCCAAAGGTTTTTTGAAATTTATTTCCTGGATTAGGAACCCTGCTAGATCTTACTGTCTAACTACTAAATTTTGTCTCAGTAGCTACAGAGAAAAACCACATTTGTGTTCTCATTTTGACCATTAGTTCTGTAAAAAAATCTTAAATTTAGGCAACATTTTTCTTTTCATTTATTTCTCCCTGTAAATTATATGTGTTAACCTTGATATAAAGCTTAGCAGAAAAGTGGAGATTTACAGATAGCATTACACAGAAATAACTAAATTTATTTTCTGAGATCTTGTCTTTCTCAGGAATTAGGTGATTGTTCATGTGATTATTTACATTGGTATTGTAAGAATACAGAATGACAGATGTTGAAATTTAATGTGAGTAAATTTGCACAACAAATGCAAAGTAATGGCAGCTAGGAGAAACCTACATATGCTCTTCTTTCAGTTCATAAGTGTTTACATGCAAACCTGGATATTCTCAGAAGAACAGAAAGTTCTATCAGTGGTAAACTGTTGACATTTCCTAGGCACAGTGGTACATAGCTGGCTCGTCATCTAACAGCATAGAAGGAAACAGTGAATGCCAAAAATCTATTTAATCAGTAGATGATAAAAAAGAAAAGAGACAACACCATAAGGCAAATATATTTGTGGCAATAAATAGCACTGTATTGACATGTCCTAATCGAAGTACTCACTGTTTGGACAACATAGGATAAATTGTATAAATGAAAACACTGAAAGGAAAGCAAGATACATGGGAAAAAGTCTAAAAAAATCATTCCTCAAAATAAATAAATTTAAGGTAAATACTAGTTACTGTGCGCTAATCCAAAGGAAAAGTCCTCTTGAAACTTGTGTGAAACTATATTTAGATAGTCAGAAAAAATTGTGAAGAATATTTTGCCTTGGTCCATCTGCTATAAGCTTCACTACAAATAATTTTTTTTTTTTTACTTATTTTGTTAAGTTAGGTAAGATAATTAAATAAGTTTGTTAAGATGGTTTCAGAGGTTGCCTCTCCGATTTTACATAAACTCTAAAATTTCTATATTTGCCTTGATTTTTTTTAAATATGAAAAGTTCTTCTGCTTGGTGAAACAATACTCACAAGTCAGACCTCTTATTGATATTAAATTTATTCGATTTAACTTACATTTCCTTAAGAGATGCAAAGCCAAGTTTGCTTCTGTTAAAGTTAAAGGTACTTTCCCACTAACTCCCAATATCAAAAATAAGAGCTACAGTGTAACTTAAAGCAACTGTTCAGAATAATTTGAAATTATTTATATTTTATAATTTATTGGTACATAGTAATTTTCCCCCATTAAATATCTTATTTCTTTTTAAAAAGCTTAATAACTTCATCTTATTTTATGCAAAACATGGTAATTTACAGATGTTTACTGACAGTATTATGCAGAAAAAAAGAAAGCCTAATGTAAAATTACCTTTTAAAGCTTTGGCTTAAAATAGTATGCATGATGATATGTTAAAATGCTACCCCATAGCTTTTAAGTACATCTCACTCTCAATGCTATTTAAATAAAGAAATAAAACAGTATTTCTTTATATAAGAGTTTCTCATGCTAGATCAGTGCAGAGCAGTCTGCACCTAGTACTTGATTGAAAATTAAATGTTCTTATCCACAAATTTGTACTATTATGCAACAGATCTCTGGTGTTATAGATTAGGACTTTGATTTGAGTGTTGATGATGGAGCTTCATAGCCAAGCTGTGCAAAATGCTGGAGGAACTATTTTTTTGTTTGATAGAATGTTTTGAAACTTTATGACTTATTGTATAATTAACTTTTGAATATTTAGGACTTGTCATCAAAAAGTTTCCAAAATATTAAGGTTACTGCAACAATATTTTAAAATTAAAAACCATACACACATTCTAAAACTACTTTTATATAGCTATCACTAACCTTCTAATATCTCCTTTTCCTCTGCCTGCCAAGAAATAAAATACCATCCATGTTAGCCAAAGGCATTGTGTTAAGTGTTGTTCCTGATTACTGATTGTTAGTTACAAATAAATCATGACATATAATATATGATAAAGGAGTTTGAAAAAAAATTCTCCAGTGGATGAGAAAAAAAAGTACTTTGGACAACATAACAAAATGTGATTTTACAGATTTTACTACATATGTTGTCAAGTGGCACTGGTTATTAACCTAGGGAATAAAATATTTCTCTTATTGCAGAAACGGTCTCTGCGAACTTGCATATTTAATACTTTCTTTGCAATATGATATTTCCTCTTTATGAAGCATGCTTTTACACTGTCTTTAAAACTTTAACTAATAAAAGAAGTGCCTTTTTATGCAGCATAAATATAGAAAGCACATTTTTACAACCCTCAGAGTTGTGCTTTGATTTTCTGGTAAAAGAGAATGTTCCACAGGCTTAGGAGTTGAATCTTTGACATTTGCCCAATTTTGTATTGCATATATAACTTGCCAGTAAACAGTGCTATTAGTTTCATACGGGGGCATTGGAACAAAAAAACCCAACCAAACCAAACAAACAAAACACAAAAAAAATTGCAAAATACTGTTTTCTTTTCCTGACCCATTTCTAAGTATATGTAAAAAAAGGACAAATTAAAAACTCACTTCTTAAAACTACATCTGACCAACGCTTCTCCTCCGTGGTCTATGATAAGGGTTCAGAATATACATGTATTATTGTCATATTAAGATTCATCTACACTTTTAATGGATTCTTCAGATTATTTGCTATTTCATTGTGAGTCAATGAATATATTTTCCTGAGAATAATGATATATATACACTCCAGAGCATCAAAGTTGTCATATCGGTTGAGATTAGCGCATTGAAATTCTAAGTTTTTATCAAGAGATAAAATTATAACCTCTTGTCATTTCATTTAACCCCAGCCAGCAAGCAAGTACCACACAGCTACTCGCTCACTCCCCTACCAATGGGACTGAGGAGAGAACAGAAAGGGTAAAAACTAGAAAACACGTGGGTTTGAAATAAAGACAGTTTAGCAGGGAAAGCAAAAGTCACACACGCAAGCAAAGCAAAATAAGGAATTAATTCAGTGCTTCCCATGGGCAGGCAGGTGTTCAGCCATCTCCAGGAGAGCAGGGCCCAATCATGTGTAAAAGTTACTTGGGAAAACACATGCCATCAGTCCATATGTTTCCATTCTTCATCCCCCCTGCCCCCCCTTTATTTACTGAGCATGGTGTCATATGATCTGGAATATCCCTGTGGTCACTTAGGGTCACCTGCCCCAGCTGTGTCTCTTCCCAGCTTCCCATGCATCCCCAGTCTCCTCACCTGTGTGGCAGTGAAAAGCAGAAAAGACCTTGGCTCTGTGTAGGCACTGCTCAACAATAAAAAAAAAATCTCTATATTACCAACACTGTGTTCAGCACAAAATACAAAACACAGTCCCATACTAGCCATGATGAAGAAAATTAACTCTAGCCCAGCTGAAATCAGCACATTTCCCTAAACCGAAGAGAAAGCTAAGCCTGCAAGTAGCAGGTATGTGCAACTTTCCTTTTATTGTTTCCAGTCTATTGAGGGATATGTTATCAACTCAATGAATTTTTTTTTTTTTTTAAATCACACAGGACAGAGTAACAGTTACAAATGAAGAAATAAACATAGCTTTTTATGAATGGCAGGGAAGCAGTGGTATTGTCCAAAACATCACTATCTGTGCTGATGTCCTTAATATGGTATTGTAGAATCAGTTTCCATCCCCAAAAGAGACCTTTCCTTATTTCTTAGTTGGACCTGTAGACAGCTAATACTTCTCCAATAAGCTTTGTTCATGCATTGAACAGGAACAGGACAACTGAAGTTGAGTTGCCAGCCTTTAACTCTGATCTCCACTCTTCAGAAATCCATGAAGTTGCAGATTTGCTGTTGTTAATATTGTTTTTTAAACACACATCACTCGTGGGCTGAAGAGGTCAAGGAGGAGCCAAAAGAAATGTGTAGGCAGGCTCAAATGAATTTTTACATGGATTGTTCACTACTTCTGATGTCCATATTCTCCACTGACACAAATGCAGTGGACTTCAACTTGATTTATTATTCTGATTTATAGTTAGGAAATTCTCATCTCAGGTTTTCAACCTGAGCTCCACACATTGGCTAGTCTACAAAGAGATCTTGCACAGTGTTTTAAGCTCTTAAAAATTTTAGTTAATAAAAATACTTTTCTGTTGACTTATTCCCCATTGCAAAAGACAAGTCTTTATTTATGGAATATCATTATCTGCCACACTGATACTTACAAGAATAGGAAGAACTTTAAGTTTTGAGGGAGTTTGGCAGAGATTGAGCTAATGGTGTTCAAACTTTACAGTATCTTTGAACGATAGAGTTCTGAGTGTCTCATATGGATTTCAGGAATTTAAGGGATTGTAAGATAAATATTTCTTTATAAACTTTTCATGAGAGTTTTTCTACATGCATCTTGCTGCTTTGGGGATGCTGGACTAAACCAAATGGATTTGCACAGTCATTTAAATCTTTCCATCAATAAGCACTCTTCAGAACAATGGGAATTTTTACTTTTACCAATATCCAAACCAGTCTGTATATTACAAGCACTAGAGTTCATTTGCATCCAGTCTTTTATTATAATCTTCTACTTCGGCTGATGACGATATCATAGATAAAATCTAAATTCTTCTTTGATCACAGAAATACGTGTGTGCTGAGCGGTCCATCAATGTGTACATATACGTGTGTCAGCGCCTGTGTGTCTGTGTGTGTGTTACCATGTATATGTCTATATTCTCTAATTTAACTAGGAGTTCATATGTAAGTTTCTGGGAATTCTATCATTATGGTTTTTAAAGCAGCCTGAAATCTGTAAATTTTCTACTAGAAGGAGGCAGAAAACTGAAGCAAAACTGGTCCATTAAACACTGCTTCCAGAGGATAATCGATTCACCATATCATCAGTTTCTCATTTCCAATATTAAAAGTTTGTAGGTCTAATTAGGGCTGTAATAAGCACATTAAAAAATACTTGCTTATTATATGTTTTTCACATGCTACTAGAAGAACAAAATGTAATTGCGTGAAGGATTCAAGCTCATTGCTGATTATTTTTCTGTACTGATACTGTCAAAAGTCATTTTGAGTTACAGAATTTTGACTATCAAAAAGATTAACTAATAGTATTAGAGACTCAAAAGGACTCGAGATTCAATTATATGAAATATATTTATATTTAAAAAGACTTGATTACTCATTACCAAAAACATTTCTCTCTACCCAAAGGAAAATTATACTGGTAGCATTTTAGTACTCAAGTTAAATCGCAAAATTTAAATTATATCAGCACTTCAACTTACCAGCTGTAATTAATTGCCAGCAGGCTTTGTTAAACTAAGTAAAGCCCAAATATCATACTACTGACATAGGACTTACCCTTCAAAAGACTGATTAAAGCTTTTGGGCTGGTTTTTTTTAGTAAGATTTAATTACCTTATATTTAAAAAGGAGCTCATCTAAAATAGAAGTAATTAAAAAAATAGTCCTTCATTTTCAACTTTTTTTTACAGAAGAAAGAATTTCCCAAGATACCAGATGTATCTTTCACTATAGTGATTTTGTGTGGGGTTTTTAATTTTTTTTCCCCAAATAACATGTTTTTCAAGCAGTGGAAAACAATCAGTGCAGATGATCGGTTTGTTTCATAATTCTTGACTGGCAGCTCCAGCAAATTAGTCAGAACACTTCTGTTAAGGCTTTTTTTTTTTTTTTTGTCACTTAAAGGATTTGATTTCACTTTTCTCTCCTTCCTAATTCTTTGAACTTCCCTTGTGAGACCACTGAAAAAATAGCTTTTGCCTCAAGAGTAAAACATATCTTGCAAAATGTTAAAGGCCAAACTATCCACTCTCCCCTTCTCATTAGCAGTATGTTAACCAGAAACCTGCACGGCAGGTTCCCAACTAATCTTTATTCCATTTAAATGGAAAAAAAATATGTTGAGAGTTTAACATCAGTATTTTATCCGTAGAGTGTCTACAAAAATATCAGATATATCAAAGATCATGCTATAATGTGGGAACACTGGTTTTTTTTATTTCGTAGCCGAGCAAGAGGAATAATAATTTTCCTTCATTCATTCATTTTATTGCTCTGATTTTTTTTTCACAGCATAAGTGATTCCCAGGTTAGATCAAGTTTGTCATGTAGTTTTCACTAACCTACTTTTACTGAAGTAAAGGTTTGACAACAACTATCATAATCATAATAATAATTCAGGCATTGGACGAATTGTTATCCAGCCTCTTTCAGTGAACCTTTGGCATTTGTGAACTTTTGATTTCTCATTCTTTGCCACAGAAAACTGGAAATACAGTTGTCCAGTCACAGTAATATTGTGATCATTTTTAGGTATCTCATTCACATAAGTACACGTTAAAAAGCCAAGAATTTCTTAATTTCCAGTGAGCAACAAATCATCACTAACTCTTCTCTTGATATTTGTAAATTATAATGTTCCTAACATAATTCCTGTATGAAAGATTTGTATTGGTATATAGAGAAGTAGGAACATGGGTTTATTTTCCCTAGTGAGGGGGTTTATCTCTTTACATAATATGTCAAGCAAGTTAACGTCCTCTGAAAGAGTCAAAAAATAAGAGTACTCAGTGAAGTTTGTACTGAAATGTTCTGTTAAAATGATACCTGAAGGCTACTATTCTGAAAATTGCTAACAATAAAAACTGAGATTTTCATCACAGACAAATTACTGTAACAATTAAAAATATTACTAATTACAGCTATGGGTTATTTTGGCCATTTGTATTACAGTTTGAAACTCTTTCAGTTATTGCTTAGATCTTAGATTTTTGAGACAGCAATTATCATCAAACTTTCAACTTCCCACTGCTCCCACATTTAGAACAAAGCTAAAGGGAAACAACCCTGTGTGTTTCAAATCTCATATGTATTATGAAATGGGGATTTCAAACTAATAATTTCCTTTTCAATCTTTAATTAAAAAGTTTGCTTGAATCACCACAGTGGAGATGTAATAAGTCTGTGCAACAAAGTATTAAGACTAAGAAACATTCATCAACACTAATCACCTGCTGTAAATTTTTTGTCAACAGTGAGCATGGCATGAAATACAGTAGTTGGTAGGAACAAAACAAGCTATGACTGCAGGGCTTTGAGGCTCATCTGCCCATCATGTCAGCAAGCCCATCTGCTAGCTGGCTGGTTTGGAACTGCTCATTGGAGCTACTGTGAAGTATCACTGGTTAAAACTACCCTGAGAATTGCATTGCACTGCTGCACTTCCAAAACAGGGCTGAAAGACCAGATACGTGTCATTGCGTTTAGTTCTGTAGCTTGGTGCCTCTGGTTTTCTAAATAAAATGCTACGATAGCAGTAAACTATTTTATGATTTTGAATGCTGGCAATGCCTCAAGTTTTGCTGCAGACTTGATGCTCCTGAAACGCATTTTAAAAATAATGGTATGAACCCAAAAATTTAAAAAGACAAAAAATCTGACTCTGTGTCAAGGGTGTTTTTGCTTGGTAGGAAATCAAACTGAAACTCATCTATTCTGTTTCATGTCTAGATTTTATAAGCATTTTGTATTTCTGAGGCAATGAAAAACATAATATAGACTAATTACTCTTGACATTTTGGAATTATGAAAATACTGAACTTCAAAAGAAATTTTACTTATGCGTACACCATGTAGTAGTTTTAATGAGGATGCATATGTAATTGTACAATACAATAACTTTATTTTGTAATTAAAAGGTCTACTCCTCTGATTACTTGCACTTAGGCTTAACACATAATTGATGTAATATAATTGATTATATAAAATAACAGAAACTAAAAAAAAAGGAATGTTGAAATTTAGATAAAACAATTAAAACATATATTTAAAACCGCACTACTTTTTGAAAAAAGAATACTTTCAGTGGTTACTCTAAGACTTGCATAGGTTGTATGCTGAAGCTTGTATTTAAAGTGTTTTTTGTACAGTGACATAATTCCTTCATTTCATAAACTTTCCTTATTATTATCAGATGAAGTTAGGGTGTGCTCTCATTGATTCCCTATTCTTTTGCCATTCTCTAGCCCTCAAAATATTTGAGCTGTCCATCTAATATGACAGCCTGACTATCACAAGTAGATTTTTCCCATTTCAAGACTAGGGGAAAATGGGAGCTGTTGCACACAGGGATTTCACTCTGTTGTGGGGGACGGTTTTTCGCTGTGATAGCAAATACTGCTCTTTTATGTGCCACTTTTGGACAGTGAACATGTGTCCATTAAGGAAGGGTCCTGTCCCTAATGATGTGCTATTCTATATCCTGAAGTGGTGACAGTTTTTATGTCTCTATGGCAGCAGGATAGCCAGTGGATCTTCTCTAAGACATCTATCTGCTCCTACTGTTCCCTCAACTCTAAATATTCTCACTTCATTTCTCCTGCATACATTTTGTTTTCAGATGTTCCATAGACACTTTTCTGAAAACAAATGAGGTCTGCCTCCTGAGATCTGGGGCACCACTTTCCAGAATAGCAATGTATTTGGGCCTAACTTAACATCCTAACAGCTTTTCTGTTTGGGGGATATTTTCCAATCTCAGATAATAACAGTTCTTCACTTAAATGAAGAAAGAGCTACTGAATCTTTTTAATGTAAATACAGATGATTATGTCCACAGTACTATAGTACATGACTTGTTTTATTGGTATTGGTTGTTATTAAATTTCAGAGTGTCAGAAAAAGCAATGCATACCAAAATATGGTGTGGCTGGGATGGTATACATCACCTATACCAGGGTGTGTTGGCAAACTTTTGCATGTACAGCTGTCGTGAAGATGAAGAGGTTGATTTAGAATTACATGTAGTACAGAATCACTCCCGGAAATAATAAATTGCTATTCGAGTGTCAGTGTAGTCCCTGGTGACAGGAATATTCCACACTTGGAATATGAAAACTTTGGATAAAGAATGGAGAATCTTGAAAAACACTATGAGGAAATAACTTGGGGATATTTAGTTTCTTTTCAATTCACTTTTTGCACAAACAAGGAAGGAGAGATCTAGTAGGAGAATTGCTTCAAGGGACAAGACAAGAGAGGTTTTCCTGTTGTGTTTGCATAGGCAGATGGCTGTACTTGATGCGTTTCACTGGGAACGAAATCAGTGCATTGCACAGGCATGCAAAGAGACAGCAAAAGTGACAGAAGAGTAGCTGGGCTTTAGGACTGACAGCACTGATGAAACTGGGGTGGCATGGCTTGAGATTTATGTGAAAGTCAAACTGGAAGGAGGGTGTGAAAAACAGAGGTATATAATTAAAAAAGCATATCCTTAATCAAGTAAATTTAAATGGCAATTTCTTATTTCAGAAGATTTTTCATAAGTTTTTTTAAACTAATAAAGAAATAGATCAAAACAAAAAAAAAAAGATAGAAAACAGGTTTTCAGGAAAATTTGTGTAATGCTTGACATACCAAGTATTCCTTTTTAGAGTTAACTTCTTGTATTATCTTGTTACAATACAGTCTGACACTTGGATTATGTATTGTTAGACCAATGATGAACCATATATTTTTCTATTAATTTGATTTCCTTTCGACATGGATTGCTGAACTTGTTCACATAGGGGATTAAAATAGGAAGAAATACCCAAAATTGATTGAAATAGGAAAAAACATCAAAAATCAAAATATAGGGTTTTTTTAATGATTATAGCTGAACATTCACAATGACAGGGTAATTAAGATTGTCACATCTTCCAAAGAAACGTGGTATTTTAGCATAATTGTGTTTACTAAAACGTTATTTTTGATCTACCTTTTCATGAAAGGAATTCAGTCTATATGCCATGAAAACATCAATGTGCTTATACCATCTGCAAACTCTCCTTTAGAAGGGGAGAACAGTTTGAGCAGAAGTAACTATTACGCAAACCAGAAACAAATAAAAAAAGGAGTCAATTTAGTATGGCAAATTAAAATGAGATTGCAGACATTTCATCTCCTCTGCACACAAAAAAAGTATTTAGATGTCTTTTACTTGACTTATAAAGGTATTCAGAATAATTTGATTCATAATTCTTTTCTGAAACTACATAAACACATAAAGCCTACACAAAAGAAGATTTATTCAAATATTTTTTTGGAAGTGTATCTCTGAAAAAGCACATTAGCTTTCTGTTTTCTGTTTTTAAATTCTCACTAAGAGCCCTTTCATAACCTGTGTTTCAATGCATTTTATCACCAAAAAAAAAAAAAAAAGAAACCCAAATAAGTACTTAGATAAATTTGGGGGTGCATATTTTCCATTTGTGTCCACTACAGCAAAGTCAGTCATGGGAACATTAGTGTAAATTGCAATTTACAGACAACAGGAGAATTGCAAGCCGATGCACTTAAATCACTTAGCCATATTTAATCTCACTGCTAGGCAGCATGAAGAATTATACATTATGTCTGTAAACACAGATTGAAATCTTGACACGATGATACTGTCAGTTCAGCTAATATCAGTGCTGGAAAAAATATCAGGCCATAACAGAGAATCTGAGAACATCAGATCCTGGCCCGTTTCTCTCTTCTCTCCCTCTCACCTCAGCTAGAATACAAATTATGACAAATTCATCTGAAAGGAAGATCACATTTTTAAGCAGGGACACAGTGGACAAACTTTGGGAGTCACTCTAAAGGGTATTTTTTTACTGAAACAGAAATGACAGGCTCAGGATGGGAAGCTCCAGTGGAGTCTGTGTCTGGTATGGCAGAAGAACAGCAAACCCGTGAACGAGTAGCCGTGCACTTGCAGCATTACTGCACCGCTCCATCGGGAGGGCAGGCATGATCTCAGCAACACAGCAGTACGGCTTGATTTTTATTAAGGACTACTCTCACTCCTGCAACAGCTTGGCTGTAATTCAAAAATGCTCTGATCGCGATTTTGTATAGCTTACCACTGACCAAGATGGTAAAATTCACAGACCTATCCGTATATGTCTATGCCACAATATATCCACACATCCCTTACACCAGAGTTGCTCTGGAAGTGCTTGAGAAGTAATGGCAATAAGCACTTTGATAAAGAGAAAGGAAAACCATCCATATTATACACTACACTTTTTCTTAAAGCTATGTAGAACCTGAGCATTAAGAGCATTAGCACTTAATGTATATCATATTGCTCTAATTGACTTAACTTGCAGCTGTGACTGCTGGGCACTTCTGCAGCAGTAATGCTGACATTTCCTTACATTTGAGCATGTGGCTTTCCAGCCTCTCCAGACTCTGTTTGCAGGAGTCTATTGCTCCTTCAAAAGTCACTTTTTTTTTGCTGTATATAAACAAAGAAAAGCAAATGTCACAAATGCTTTGTGAAATCATAATGAGCTCTGTGCTAAATGTTAGACGCACTGGATGTTCAAGTTAATTATCAGCTGGTTTTGCATCCTACGTATACAGTAACAAGTAAATTGGTGCAACAGAAGAGGACCAGCAGATCAAAACAGACGGCACTGTGACCCCTTGAATGATACATCTGATACATAAGTTTTACCTCAGACAAGATGTAATCTACTTCCTTGGACTGAGTGCTCCCACCAGGGATGTGGGAATTGATTGATCCAAAGGAGCAGTCATTGGTAAGAACTCTTAACTCTCCAAGAAGGGGCAGAGTCTATCTGGCTTGCACCTAAGTCAACCTTCTATGAAGGGGGTTTATTTTGAAGACTTTATTGCTTTACTCTGAAAATGCAAACAGCTCTGCAATTCAGCTCTCTGATGTGCAGCACGTGGAGATGACCTGTAGGCTTTGCCCAGGATTTCAGCTCTGCCTCAAAGCAAACAATGAATATAGGCCCAACCTAAAAGAACCACTTGTGCAAGCAGGATGCTCTTTTGTCATTCTTGACAGACATTTTCAGAGGCATACTGGTATTTTCTTCCACATTCTGAGGGAAATATGTGACTTTAGACCTCCCTGCTCTCTCTTTTCCATTTCCCTTATCAAATTTCCCCTTGTCAGTTTTGTTACTCCTTTAGTCCTGCAAATTGCCAGTTTCCTGACTGCCTCCTTCCACTTCTCCTCCACTATGTCCCTGTATTTGAATAAGGCTTCTACTCCCCATTGACCAGGTGCCAAGCTAAAGAACAAGAACATGACGAACCTTCAGTTCCAGGGACTGACCCCAGGGTCCCACAAATGGGGGAGAGCAATTCCCTTGTTCAACCCTGCTGCAGCACAGTCTCTTAGTGGTGAAGGATTTGAATTTTGCAGTTCAGTTTTCAAGGAGGTAATAAACTTAAGAAGACAGCACAAATGATGAAAAGGATGGAATATTTTCATACAAGAATATGTATAAACTAGGGTTCTTCAGCTAGGAAAAGAGATTACTGAGGAAATGTGAAGCAGATCTGTAAGATGATGAATAGCAGAGAGAAGAATAAGTAGGGAACTCTTACTAGCAATGTGAATCCACATCAGTATTTTGTTTTTATCTGGAGAGCACTTGAAGCAAATATCCACTTTGGTTCATACTACAGAGCAGCTTCAATGCATATGAAATAGATTCCTGTAAAAGGAAAATAAACTGATAGATGCACTCACCTAAAATGAGCCAGCCACTAACAGGTGTTCATGGAACTAGACTACTGTGAGTTTGATGTAAAATCCCTTCAAATGCATATTTTAGGATATCAGGTCATCAGCACAAATAATTTAATTCTACATATTGACTTTCATTGCACTGTATTACTTGCTAAGTAGCTATATATAGCTATGTATAGCTATATGCCTATACATAGGATATGCCTACATTGCAAAAACCAGAAGGCATCAAATCAAGCAGTGACTTTAAAAGGCAAGTATTCAGTATTTGACTCATTACCATATATTTTGTTTGGGTGGTAAAATTCTAAATGGGTTTGGGAGTTACTGGACAAACAAGATGACTGCAGAATATATTGACACAGATGCAAGTTCCTTCTCAGAAAGCACCCAGATCACAGATTATCAGGAAATCAAACTGGTGGACAGGTCTTTCCATGCTTGTCACATTATTGTACCTTTTTGGTCATGCACACCATAAAGTCATTTTTCTCTTTCAAGCTGAGTACCCTGAATTCAGTTTCAATAGATCTTGGATATTCAGAGTTCCCTAGATGCTTGGTTTGCTTAATAACCAGAACTTGCAGGATGGCTTTCTGGTGGTGCCTAGCAAACATTCACTAGCATTGTCAAGGAAGAGCAAACCATCATCCACCAAGCACTGAGTTAAGAAAGTTATTCAGTACTGTCCCTTGACTTTACACAGTGCCAAGTAGCACCTTGAACACAGGCTGGGCATTTTGGAGTTGCTATGGTTTGATCAAGAATCCTGGGATATTTTGTCTTCTGAAAAAAAGAAAATTTTTCCCCTGGTACTTGTGCCTTGTTGAGTTCCTATATGTATTTAATCCTTGGGTGTGCTACTTTAGCATTTTGGTTTGGACCAGGAATGAGATTTTTGAAGTAAATATTGGAGTGGGTGCACCTGTGATGCTTTGGTTCATGTCATGTCTCAGACAGCAGGCACAACTTGCATTTCTTTCCAAATAAATTGCAGCAAGTGAAAAGATGACATCCAGACTTTCTTTACCTTAAGTATTCCAGTATTTGAGACAAATACATTCCACAGAACCATTACAGCCAGAACCAAATAAACTTCCTGAAATGCATATAATATAGACATCAGGTCCTCAGCAGAAGCTATTTCACTCTAAAGATCCACTCTTATTGGACTGTACTACTTGCTAACATAGCCATTACCCTTATTTCCTAGCCAGTTATGAGCTGTTTTGTTTCAGTTTGACTGTGATAAAATTAAATAAAACAGAGAAACTAACAGAAGGCTCAAAAAGAAAGAAGTGATAGGAAAATTAATGATAAATGTTCTTTTGGCAATGCAAGAAGTCACAAATTGAAAAGGTACCATTGACTACTGGGGCTAGCAATTACAAATTAAAGACATCCTACAAGATCCCAAGAGAGTAATTAAGGCATATGTGAACAAGCTGGCTGCAATCATCAAACATTTCTTAAACTTGAGATAAAATTTGTTGCACTACTTAAAAAAAGAGAATATTTTATAAGTACAAATTCAATTTAATTCAATTTAATATGTTTTATGATTTGGCCTAATCATTTCATGTTGTTGCACTAGGAATTGAGAAATCAACACCTACTACAGATTCAGGATTTTACACTTTTCAGATCAAAAGGAGTTCAGATTATTACTTCTCTGTAAGTGCTCCACAGCCAGAACACGCTCCTAAAAATGTTGTGGCAATATTACTTGACTGACAATACACTCAATAGGCTGAAATTTGTTCTCTTTCAGCTTCCTTAGTCAATTGCACATAGATTTCATTAAATAAATTTGTTGAAAGTTGAGTTTTTCCATGCCACCATTAGAGACGTTTTTATGGGGCTGCTACACAGTTCGAGGAAGATTCAGAGATTGGTCACTCTCACTCCATGCCTATATGCATTGGTAGGAATGCTGAGGTTCATTCCTCTGAAATAAATCTTCCAATCTTGTGATTTATACAGAAACTTAAAGAGATATTTTAAGCCAATTCAGTCTTAAAGATGCAGATTTATAGTGATTAGGTGCTGCTACACAAACTTTAAGACTAGAAATAATGCTTGTGGTGTGGCCAGTAACAGGGGAGGTAGTCTAGCACAACTTAAACTGCTATGATTTTGGAAAGTCTGTCTTTAATGCCTGGTCCAGAATATAAATTTGCGCAAAGGAAACACAGATGGTTCATAACAACCCTCTTTCTCTCACACTTTTTAGATTATGTCTCTTTTCCTTGCCTTCATGTTTTGCCTTGTCTCTGTATTCTTGGATCCCTGGGACTCATTCTTTGAGCACGTCTGCAAAAATTCTCCTACAGTCAGAATTGGAGCTGTACTGACAGATGTGGGAGACAGTAACAGAGGTACAGAGGAGCAACTGAAAGGAACAAAGAAACGGGAACAAGTTAACCTGACTGCAATGTAAATTCTTCCACGTTGGGAACACATTCCTTTGCTGTTTGGTGGAGTGCTGAATATAGTTCTTTTCTCAAACAGCAAATGTAATATTCCCTTCCAGTTAGAGGATGTGGTGTATTTAAAGCACTATTCCATCTATGACACAAGATACATTAATTATACGTGATCAGCTAGTTCAGTTAAGTGTTAAAGATTGTTACTGAAAGCTTTAATTCTCTAGCATTTCTTTGCTAAGCTCACCTGATCAAGCAAAATCTCAGATTTCATCTCCTCTTGACTTACCCATTTAGCCAAAGTAATGCACAGAACATCAACATGATTTACTTTTTAAGTACAAATAAATCATGTGCACTTAGGAGTCTGGATCTCAGGCTTCACAATTACAGTGTACACCTCCTACAGAAAAACTATTAGCGATGCTTTCAAGTATCTGATAGTTACTTTTAATTTAGTAGCTTTGTCTACTTCTCTTACTGTTTCAGCTCAATTGCTGCTTTTCCATGCATCAGAATCATTAGTGGTCACACAGAGATACTTGTCTCTGGGTTAAGATGTCTGCAAACTGTCAAAGTGTTTTAGTGTAAACCTCTGGGCTGAATGTTTCATGGTGCTCCCAGTATACAAGAGGTAGGCCTGCCAATATTATTTACATATGATGATAAATGAGCAACATTACTCACTTTACCCTAAAGTAAGAAGTGCTTTTGTGATGCTAATTAAGAAATCTTTTTCTCTATTGCAGTTTTCTATTAAAATGATCTAGTTTTACTTTGTTTCATTCCCCCCCCTTAGATTAATTTTAGTCTTATCATACATGAAGAAAACCATATGCTTTCTCAAAAAAAAAAAAAAAAGTCACTAACCTGAAAAAAAGGATTAAGAGAAAAATACTTTTGGATGTTTTAATCTGCAGCAAGAGGAGCAGAAATAATTCATGCCAGCAGCAACTCTAGCTCAGGGATTTTTTCCTACCACTTCTGAATATATATTAGAAGCACTTTTTTTTCACTGTATTATATATATTCTCTGTTTTGCTTCTTTTTATTGTATTGAACATATTTACAAAGAACTATGGGGGAAAAAAGAATTTTGATGTTGGCTGAAAAAAGAGTCACATAATCCTGTTCAGAAACAACTGTGCTTTAATTCAGTATTCCTTACCAGGGATATTAATGATAAAGTAGAATCTTTATTTCTAACAACTTTTTTTTTATTTCTCCAGCTGCTTCACTAACTGAGCTCTTAATCAGGTTTGTAACACTGCAATTATTTCCACAGCAACCAGTTTTGGTGTCACAAATTAAGGATTATGAATTCAGTATACAAAAGAGAAGCAAGAAGATTAAGTTTCAGAAACAACCTGGGGAGGGGTGTTCTTACTTAATTTCCTTAGTACTAAAGAATAAATGAAAATAATCAAATATATACAAGAGTGGAACAGTTTCTGATGAAAAGGCATGCAAGCACTTTTTATAAAAAGCAGGATTATTTCCAACCAGTAATAATTCTATTATTATGAAATCTGAGGTAGGATTTAAGTTGTAAATCAGACACCTAATTTATAGCCTACAGGTGTGTGCATGTGGGGAAATCAGCTACCTAAATATAGGTACCAAGCTGCATCTAAGACATTTTGGCATACCTGGGATATCTGCATGAGTGATCAAATAAGATAGAAGACACATGTGAGACATGTGACCTTCTGAATTTGCAGCTGAAGTCAAGCAGGATGTTGTAGGACATTTTAGATGGTACCATATACCTGAACTGAACTGACACGTGAAGACTAAAGTCCTGTGTTAAAATGGTGTTCTGGATTCTGTAGCATATATCAGAAAACCCTGAGCATTTATGTTAGGCAGATGTATCGAGTCCCTACAATGAGGTGTTTATATCACAGTCCAGATCCTACTTTTAATGACAATTTAGAGACATGTTTCATTTCTGTGACTGAATATCAGTTACAAAAAAATAGAGAGAGAGAGAAAAAGCAAAAAAATCCACAAAACCAAACCAACAATATGTCATATCAAGAGCCTTACAGAGTTTCCACCTGCTTTTAGAAAATTTTGTAACTGCTGTCTGGAGAGAATCAGACCTGTCTGAGCACGAAAAGCATCTGTAAGCAGGGGTTCAAATTTGGATTAAGAAGATACAAGAACATTGAGGATCAGTCTGTATTGATTTCCTAAGCTCAAGCCTATCTCATCAGTACTGAAGAAACCAGAGGGGGTTACTGCATTTACCAGGTAGGTATCAGGCAGATAACATTTTTAACAGAGAGACAAGTAATCAGGTGAGAATAGAAAAAGAACTGAGGAGGGAATATCTGGCTTAATTAGATGTTGTCAAATCAATTGAATCTCAGGACATTTCCTTTAGAGTACACGAAACACTGACTACAACCGTGTCAGAAGCATTCATAGTTATCTTTCAGAATTCAAGAGGACAATGACATTTCAGATTTAAAAAGGTCAAGCACAATCTTTATCTCTAGAAAGTGGCAAAAGCAAGAGAAAAGGAATTATAAAATAACTACTCAACTTATGTTCAGTACCTGGAACAACGCTGGAAGAAATCAAGAATTTTAGAAACTTCAAAGGTAACATGAAGATGAATAGCAGGTAACATATATTTTACGGGAGTAAATCCAATTCAATTTTCCTTCTAAGAATAAGGCCTTACGAAAAACAGAGTAGCAGAAGATATACTAACCTTAAAAATGCTTTTGACATTGCCTCATGAGACATTTTTATACGGAAACAATGCTGGAGACGAAGCTATTCTAAGATGTGAAATATCAGTTTAAGAACTGCACTCAGGGAGTAGTTATCAATCGTTCATTGTAAGACTGGAAGGTATATGATGATCAACAGATACAGGCACAGTACTACAATTACTACATTAATAGTCTTCACTCTTCATTGACAACCTAGATGACAGAACAGAGAATATACCTATTGAATTCACAGACACCAAAATAAAAAAACAGGTTAGAAAACAAGACCAAAAAATTGACAAAGTGGTCTGAATGAAACAGGATGGGATTCATTACAGAAAAAAAACCCAACATGCAATGTTCTTCAGTGAGGTAGAATAAACAGGTGCAAAAATATTAGATGGGAAACAACTGGCAGAGAGGCAGCTGTAAAAGGAAAAATCTAAGGCTTATAATGAATTCTCAGCTGATAGTAAGCTGTTGATGCCAACTGACTGGTAAGAGGCTATCATACTGAGATGTATAAAGAGAAATATTTTTGCAAGCCACATGTAATAATTCTTTGGGACTGGCAAAGACTGCTCTATCCACTGAGTCTAGTTTTGGGCCTTGCATTTCAAAGAAAAATTGGCCAATTAGAGAGATCCTACAGGGGAGCAACCAGATGTCTAATAATCATAATCTACAGAAACAACCAGATTTATTGTTCATAGAAGAAAAATGACTGAAGCCGAAATATAAGAATGGCCTTCAAAATTAAGAAGCAGTTCTAAAGAGAAGGGAAATAAGCTACTTTCCATGCCCTCAGTATATAAGAGAAGAAAAAATGATATTACACTCCAGCAAGAAAATTTTAGTTAAGAAATATAAACATGTTCTAAGAGTAAAACTAACTGAATACAGGAATAGATTGTCTGTGGAAATTGTGAAATCGTAAAAGGTTAGATGTGCAGTGTTGTAAGTATAGGATTCTGTCTTGGATCAAAATGAGGAACATGAACCTTTGAAGTTCCTTCTAGGAGGCTGGTTTTCTTTGGGGGGGACTCTTTTGATCTTCATCTCTTCAGTTCAACAGCTGTAAAGCAAGGACCTGCACTTTCATCATCTTAGTACCTTATTTTGAATTTGGAAAGGATTTTTTTCCTACTACAAATTTTATCTAGTAGGTTAGTTTATTATTATTATTATTATTTTATTTTTATTATTATTATTGGTTATATAATCATTTTGGTACAGTCATAAGGCCTTAGAAGAGTGTTTAGCGCATCACCCATTGCTTGCATTTGGATAAAAGACCTCTTAGAAAAAAAGCAGCTGATATTTTCTGAAGCATCTTTGTGGCAGAAAAAGCGATTAGCAGAATTTGATGGGATTGTACTCACTCACTGAAAATGAGAAGGACACACAAGAATACAAGCATTGCAGTCCCACTGACAGTTTGAGAAATTTATATGACAAAACCATGTTTATATGTCTGGAATCCTATAATTTTTCACCTCACAAACTTATATTCTGAAACTTGACTGCGTACCTAAAATCTACCCTTGGCACTGGATTTAAATCCAACCCCAAAAAGTTACCAGCATTTTATTTAAATTCCTGTCATAATTCTTCTTTCCACGTAGTTCCTCCTCTGGAACATACAGGTGGCTAAATATCCTTATATTTTATATCTCAGATTTCTTTTGAAAGCCTGTTTAAAAATATTTTTTATCTCTCTTTATTAGATCACAGTTTTACAGATTGAGTTTCTATTAGTTATGGTACTATTACAGTTATTTGGCATAGTGTTACCTTTCTTGTTACTTTGGTACCATTTTACTTTAGTGTTTTCACATTTCCCAGTTTAATGTTATAATACATATGCTTTATTGAATATTTATTTGTGGCTTTCCACATTTTCCTGTAGATGAAAAGGTGGAAAAAACACTAGCTGTCTTTTATTCAAATGTCTCTACATTTGTAAAGCTTTGCGTAAAATGACTCAGCCTATAAATATCCAGAAAGTTTGAAAATCATTGGCCATTTAATACAGCAGCTATTTATGAAATTGTAAAGCAAGTTTTCCTTGGGGCAAGAAAGAACTCCTCCCAATGCTTCTGCAAATAGTCTAGGAAGGGAAACATAATAGTTAAAGACAAAATACTGCTAAAGAAGTTCTCTGCTCCATTTCAGTGTCATCAGCTGTTTAATGATCTGAGAGAGAAGATAATGGCATCAAATATTGACATCTGAACTGCTCCACTAGATATTAGTTTTCTGTATGCTATTTTGTTCTTTATTACTCACCCTCCCATACATACTTTTTTATTATTATTGCTTACTAGGGTCTAGGATTAAAGAAAATGTAGCAAAGGAAAATAGTCCTTGGCTTGGCAACAGAGACCAAAATAATCATCAGAGATCAGAATTAGCTGGGGAATTGCTATCTTTCTGAATACTCAATATGAAATTATTTGAGGGGAGAAGAAAAGGTATGGATCATTAGTGAGGCTGTTATGACATTCTGTAAATTTCAAGACAGAGAATCTATGTTAAATGATGGTTCCCAGCCTCCCTTCAGCAAAACCACCACTAGAACTAAAGAATAACAGATGCAATCAGAAGTGTTAAGCTGATGTGTTACAATTTTCAAGTGAATAATTCAAATGCAATATCCAAAATTAGCTTACTAGGCTTTCTGTACTATACAGAGACACATATACATCAGAGAATAAAGGTAACCGTTTAAAGTACACACAAGTATACATGATATAAAAAATGAAAAAAAACCAACTTTAAATAAAAGCAGCTCATTTTTCTAAGGACTAAAGAACATGGTTTCTTACGGTTATCCTTTAGGAAGGCAAGAAGGTATGGCAGAAATCCTTCCCAAGATATATCAGAAATAATATGCAAAAAAAAATAAGACTCTTTATTCCCAGTGTACTTAAGAAAGAGCTAGAACAGATTTACTTCATTAACACCAAAATCCCGAATGTGACATTAGCTTTTGGGTGCCATTTTCTCATTTACATCGAAAATTAAGCTTCTTAAAACCTACAGAGCACTGTTACCTAACACCAGCTTTACACGACACTCTCAGGGACCTGAACTACCACAGGTGTGTTTCCAGCACCAGTCTCCCATTCTGAGCACACTCAGACTGCATCTGCATTGAGCGAAGTAAACAGAAAGGTTTCTGGCACACATATTGGGCTCACAAACTGAGTATTCCTCTCCCTACTCTCCTTAAATGTCTGAAATGAATGTGAGCTTCAAGAGATGCTTCTCTGCCAGTATTTCACTGGATAGATATTTTACTCCAGATGAAAAAAGTTCAGTTCCCTACCTCTGCCCGAGGTAACCTGATCCAAATTCTTCTGGTGCTCATCCATTCTGGATATATCTTATCTATATTTAACTGTTTAAGTGTTAATTGTCAATATCAATACCTATAACAGCAATCTATTCTTCATGATCATTTTAGGATAGAGTCCTTTAACTTAGGTTATTTCTATTTTTTCCCATCACCTAACTTTTACTATTAACTAAACCACTGCTGAAATCTTTAATAGCTGTTTATTGCCTAAAGTTTCATTAGATGAATTCCAGGTAGGATATTTAATGCCAAAGGTTGGTTCTCTCTCAATCTTTCCTCCTGAAACAATTTCCTGTGCAATAGCTTAACATATGTAAGACATATAAGATATGTTAAATATCTTATGTACAGACAGCATGCAAGTATCTGTGCTGCACCGCCATCTATAATACACAGACAACTCTTCGAAGGAAAGGCTACTGATCTGAAAATATTTAGGAGACTATGACTTTTGATTAAATAGGTGTTTATGGGCAATACTTACAATTTTTTTCTCATGCTGGAAGAACTGTTTTATTTCTTCTACAGGTGCACACAAAAGACTGCTAAGCACTGTTCTTTTTCACTATTGTTCTAGCAGCATAATTATACACAGCTCATCTGAAGAGGAGGTAAAAAAGTTCAAAATTTAACTTTTATACAATCTCTCATAATCAATTACTCGTTAATGGTTTACTTAGGAAAAGAATTAAAGACGAACCTGCAGAAGAGCTGATCTCAGCAGAAAGGTTATAGCATACTTATTATATAAATCAGAGAGCTAAGTACAGTTATCCCTTAAGATCTTTACTAAGATCTGGATTAGCAGCTTTTGATACTTTTCCCAAAATGAAGCACAGCTCAAGTCTTGCTAGTCTTTATAAGCCATGAGACAAATAAAAGTGAACATGAAGAAAACATGTTTAAAATTCATTTCATTCCTCTAGAATATTTCTCTAGGAAATACGCAGTGTTCTTTTAGTGTGAGCAGAGGGACAAAGACACTGGTATAATTCCTTACTTTCACATTAGAGTCAGTCCCTGACTTGAAAATTTCTGGATACTTGCTCAGTCTTTTTGTTTGTTTACTTGTAGAAAAACCAAAAAGTGCAATGCCTCCACCATACCTAAGAGAAAACCATAGGAAATTTAAGTTTCCCCGTTATACACTACATGTATCTGATACACCTGTGTGTTAGCTTCTACCTGTGCTTGTGCAGATTTACACAATAGAGTGAGATCAAGTGTTTAGACTTGAGCAAGATGGATATTAAGTTGCAAAAAGATGAAAATACATGATATCATTTACTATGCAAATTACTATAATAAAAGAACAAAATGAACCCACAAGAACTTATTTAAAAAATAAAGTCTGTTTGCATATATTTTTGTCATCTACGGATGGGAATTTAAGTAAAGACAGGATAAGTTCTAAAATCAAAACTCAATGATAATAATATTTAAAAACATCACTAGTAATTTACAGTATTGTGAATCTTTCAACTCTGAAGACCAACTAATGACCGATATGCCTATTTATTTCTATTTTTTGTGACATCTATGGTTACATGATCACTTTCAATGACAAGGAAAAGTGCACTTTCACGCAGAGGAAAAATTATAGATACTGTGAAATTTTCAATACTAGATGCTGCTTTTTCTTTTATTCTCTTCCAAATGAGAAATTCCATCGTAGTCTGGTAATTTACTAGGACAAAAGATACCAGGCAGTCTGGGGTTTTAAGGAGGTAAGGAGGTGCTGTAGAGGATATGTAGCATTCAAGATTTTTCATTGTCTCTCTCTGAGAACAGAACTATTGGTAGTGGATTGAAGGACTGATATAACTCTGCTTGACACATTTTTAAGATAAATTAATACAAACTGAATGTCTAAGAAGTCATATCTTAAAAATCCTTAGTTTTTCAATGGTGGGATAAATCTTTTGTATCAAAACAGCAAAATAATGTACTTCTATAATCGCTTTAAACTATCTTTTTACAGAGAAATGAGCAACAGATTCGGGGGACTTCTTAGTTGACAGAAAGGTATTAAAGTTAACATGCTTGGCATCCAAGGATGGATTTAGACTGGAAATGCTTAGATTTCTTCTTGTGTATGATGCTAATAGACATATGATTAAAGACATATAAGACATATTCTATTTAAAAAGGCTAACACATGAGAATCATAATTAGTCTGGATGACAAAGTTAATTAACATCTAACACTATTTGGGAGTCAAAAGCAACATCAAATATTTCTTAAAAGGAAATAAATATTTAATATTATCTGTACCTCAATTATCACGCTAATATCAGCAGTTTTCAGGTGCTACCTTCGCTATTTACATATCATAAGAGCACTTATTGCTTCTATAGTAAGATTTTCATCAGCGTGAACACAGATTTCTGTTCCAACAGCTCTTCATGTATGTTTGAACTTGGGAATGTGGTTACTTTTGAGAAAAAAAATCCCTAAAGTATGCTTAAAGAGTTGTTTGCCCCTTATTATGCTCCACTTATAATCTTAGGTTATAGTTGAAAACAACTTGAGGAAGAAAACGATGAAGGGGCAGTAATCTGCATTTACGCTTAGACTACTTGAATCGATTGCTCTTTATAATACATTGCAAATAACAAACCTAGACAATAAAATGAAGCAGTAACAAACTGAAAAATTAGATTTTGTGAACTCTGTGTGGACTGTTCATGGATGGACACATCCTTAAGGTAATATATCTTCCAGTTACATCTTGCAAAGCCTATGTAGATCTAACTGAATGTCAAATTCAGTATTTTTATAAAAACATTTCTATTTAACTTGTTAGGTTACTTACATAAATTCATTTTTGCATTGGAGAGTAAGTGAATCAAAAATTCAAGCTTCTGTTTCACTAGTAATCTGATAAATACAACACTGATTTCTAGTTTCAGCCATGAGGACTTGAAAGTCCCATTCATGCTCAATTTAAAACCTAGATTTAGCTGCTTTAGAGTGGCTTGCTGTGATTACCTATCCTACTGACTACTGGCCTGTCTTTTTCTGAAATGCATTTTCCTTTTGGCTCTTTGCCCAAATACTGTTAAGAAGTATTAGTTCCCAAGGCAGACCTCATCCTTTTCCAGTTAGAGTAAGAAGTGCTGATTCTACTATTTTACTGAAATCTTCACTATATTACTCTTTATTTTATGGCTTGTCTCTGAATGCTCCCTGACCTAAGAACTTGCTGTTCATAAAGTGATGTGATTGCTCCTTTCACACAATTATAAAAGAACCCAATAACCCTTTTACTTTTACTTCCACTTCACTGATGTGAACACTGTATGCATATAAATGTTATAAGCTAGTATTTTCTCTGAAAGCATAGCAAGATAATACTCTTTTAGGCACTAAGAAATGTTTTGATATTTTTTCAGGCTTTCTTTATATGTGAAAATGACATTTGGGAAGTGTACTCAGGGCAATTTTCTTGCATATTTTCTATTTATTCTCCTTTTTATATTATTCTTGATTAATAATTTCAGAAAATAAGAGTGTTAATATTTGAATGCCCGGTGAGTTTTTTAAAATCATGCTGTGTTTTAGCTGCAGAATTAAATCATGAAACTCAGAATGAATTAAGAACAAAATGCTATTGCTGGTATACCTGCACCACTGTGTTTTGCTACTACAGCCATTTTATATACGGAATGCCAAGTAACGTAGATAGTTTGGCTAAGTGTGGATCAAGATCCTCTTAAGTTGCAGGTGTTGATTCTCAGTGAGATATCCCAGGCATCCCTACAGACCAGAGATTTGCAATACGGCACCTCTTTTTACCCTTGAGATCCCACCTGCTCTGTGGGGGCAGATATACAAGTAATCTCTTGGTGCTGGGTCCAGCCACAGTTTGTACCCAGCATCTGTGTAGCTACAACCACAACACACTACTGTGCTACATTTGCAGGCATCAACAGAAAAGGCTAGACGTCCCTACAAACTCTCTCCTTCCCCTAAATCTGTTCTGGGGTCTGACAAACAGGTGCATCCATGCAGGTGCAAAGAAGTTAGTGTAGTTCTCAGCCTTTCAAGACAAGTGAAAACAAGCCAGGTGTCCTCAACAGACCTGACACATCTGTTGACTTGTAGCCAAATTGTCTCCTCTTGGTGATGCTAAATAGAACAAGCTGCCCCACTGATTTCTCCCATCCAACCCATTTTTTTTTAGGAAGAAACTTTCTAATTCTCTGTCTTGTTTTTAGTGATGCTCTCACTTGTCTAGCAAGAAACACCAGCATCTTGCACAGTGTTTCATGTGACTAGACATCAGCAAACGTAAAACCTACAAGAAAAAGAAAAAATATGTATATTCCTTCAGTAGGAATATTAAAAAATGCATGTTTTAGAGTAATTGTTTTGAAAGGAATAATATTTTAAAGAATGTTGATAAGGAAAAAACAAATTATAAAAGGTATGTACTAAACATAGGTTCCAGACTGCCTTTATATCTAGAAAATGAATTATTTAGAAAATATAAACATACTTTAGAAAATATGGATATATTTTTTCAGAATTCCCCAAGTGCTAGCTATAATAAGGCTTGAAAAATTGTTAGTTTATATAAAAATGTTTAACATTTATTACTATGATAATGGAGGTGCAGACTAAACTAGTTCAAGGGAGGAAAGAACATATTTTGCTGGAAGGAAGTTACTCCTTAAGAATATTTTAACTAATGATTTTGGCATAAAGAGCAGGAGTACACTGTTCAAGTAAAAAGACAGGAAGTTAAGAATACCATATATGAGACACGAATCTTCAGGAACAATAGAATTAGGAAAAAAGGTAACACAGTCAGGAAATAATGTTACTGAGACGGAACATAAAAGATATGAGAGAAATAGGTTTACTTGTGGAAGAGAGGATAACTGAAAGATGCCAGCATAATGAAGGCTACAACATGCATTTGTTATGTGTCACAGTATGTATTTGCAGAATTGAAGGTAAGCATTACTGCAACTTTGTAAGGAAGAATATTAAACCTTATCTAGAATACTCTATGCATAATTCATCATTCACCAAAAAAAAAAAAAAAGATGAATGCAAACTAGAATAACTCTACTGGGATGAAAGAGGAATTTTTAGAAGAGAATTTTTGCTTTGGTTTATGTTTCATCTGAAAATACGAAAGCTTGTGAAGCTTGTGGAGCAAGTCCCCACAGATCCATTTCTAAGCACATTAAGAACAACAAGTGACTGTGAACAGCCATCACAGATTTACCAAGAGCAAACTGCACTTGACCAGCCTGATTGCTTTCTATGAGGAGTTAACAGCCTCTGTGGATCATGGAGGTAGTGTGGAGGAAGCACTGGAAGACATTTGTTTTTATTTTAGCAGAGCTTTTGGCAAAGTCTTCTTGTAGCCAAACTGAGCCAGATGGAGTGGATGCGTGAATTACACGGTGGATGAAAAACTGACTGTGCAAATTTGAATCAAGGCTAATAGTTCAAAGTCTAACAGGCAACCAATTTGAGGTACTGTTTCTCAAGAGTTCATTCTGAGGCTAATGAATCAACTGAATGAATCAATGAATCTCTGTCAGTGATGTGAATGATAGTTCAGAACATACCTCCAGTAAGTTAACAAATGACAGGTGGGGGAACATCTGACTACTTGAGGTCAGAGCTACTATTCAGAAAGAGAGATGGAGAAATGGGCCATCATAAACCTCACGAAATTCAGCAAAGACAAATAGCAAGTCCTGGATCTGCGGCTGAACAACAACATGCAGCTGCAGCAGCTCTGAAGATGGTGTCAGGGTCCTGGTAGATGACATGTCAACATATGACAATGTCTCTTCTATACTGGGTATCCTAAAAGTGGACACAATGTTCCAGCATGGTCTTCTGGTTGATAAGTAGAGGGAATAATCACGTCCCTGTCCTGGTGCCACGCAACCCACACCTGAAGAGCCTGTTCTGGCAAGTTGCAACACAGTCTTCATGTTATTTCAGTCACACTGAGAGAAAAACCACGTGCACATACAGAAATACAAAATAAGAATTGTGTGCCAGGGCCATAGAAGCACCACACAGGGTTGAGAAGAGACTCAGCATTTTGTAGCCAGATTTAGCCAATCTGCTCTGCAAGGACTAATGCAAAAATGGACAGGAGCCAGCCCATGAACTACTTAACCTCCAGAGCCTTAGACCATTAAGAGTAAATAGCAGATACCTAGAAGAGCGTAAGAACAGAGAAAAAGTACAGTGATACTTTCTTTCAAAACTTTCCCAACTGCCAGTCTGTGCTGTAAGGATAATCCATTCCCCTGTACAAAACTCCATAACAACTTTGCTGCAGTTTAACAGCAGCAAAGCTTAGCGCTGATAAGATATGCAATTGCACTTTGAATACTTTTATACATCTGGCCATAGCAACACCCTATTACCTCCACACTTGTTCCATAATCATGGGTCATGTGAGAAACATACTTTTGTTTCTTTCCAGCTTTATGCCTGACAATTTAATTGAATGTCAATAATTTTTCCTTGTACAATAAAACATGATGACCTATAATGACCTGGCTGTTTTCTCCATATATTATGGAGATCTCCAGAATCTCCTTTGACCTCAGTCAATCATCTCCTTTCAGTGTTGAATACTCTTATTCTACTTAATAATCCTGGTTATATGGAACTCTGTATTTCTTTTTCCAACTGCCTTTGCACACTTTCAAGCTCTTACTTTTTTTTTTTTACTTAGACGTGAGCAGAATTGAACAGAATGTTCAAGATAGGAGCAAAACATTTGTTTGATCATTAGTATAATGATGCTTCTTTTTCACTGGTCATTCATAAGAATCTCCTACATTTCATTTGTCTTTTTCACAGATGTTGAGAAGTTAGATTTAATAACTATCCTCTAAGAACTCTTTCCTGAAAAGTAATATCTAAACTACAGATCATCATTGTTCACTCACATTCTTATTTTTACACACAGCTATAACTAAAATATAGGTTAATTAGGTTTATTTTAATTTCATTGCCCTTAATTTGACAGGATCAACAACTTAATCACAACTTAATCACTTCAGTTGTATATGCCTTCTGACATCTATTTTTTTTAGGTCATTCATAAAGAGGTTAAAGAGCACAGGTTTCATCTCACTCTTCAGCAGAACCTTTCTCCTTTGAAGAAACTGATCATTTATTCCCAACTTTAGTCTCCTATCCTTTAAACAGTTGTAACTCCCCAGAAAACATGAGAAGGACTGAGTAAAGATTTTATTGAAAATCAAGTGTATTTGACACTGTTATAAATCCATCTTGTGTGATAATCTTTAAACGAAATATGAGTAATTCTCTTCTCTACAATAATTATACATACCTTTATAACTTCTCTTCCACTAGAGAAGTCAAACTAACGGGTCTATAATCACCTCAATCTTTTAAGGCCACCTTTTAAACAATCATTTTCCAGTTGTCATCTCCCATTACTCTGAAATTGGGGAAATTTAAGCAAGAGAATATATAATTACAGGTAGTTTTTAACGGTACTTTTTGCCAGCATGTAAGTTTAAGGCAGTTCCTTCCAAAACCATACCAAGACAAAAACTCAGTAAAATTAAACAAAATGGAGAGTCATTTAGCCACGAACTGGTGTTCTGGCACCACTCAACTGCAATGCAAATTCTCTCAGTTTTGGTTGTGTTGTCCTCTGGTGTGTTTTGCAAAACAGTGTAGAGGAATACTCCAAAGCAGAACCTAATCAGGAAGTAGTAAACCCATAATATTTCTAATCCTAAACAGAAGCTTAATTATCTTTTTTTTCTTGTTTCCTTCATAGATTCATAAAGTGGTTTGGGTTGGAAGGGACCTTAAAGATTAATTCCAACTCCTCTGTCATGGGCAGGGATACCTTCCACTATACCAGGTTGATTAAAACTCTATGCAGACTGGCCTTGAACACTTCCAGGGATGGGGCGCCCACAAAAATAATTCTTTGCTCTTTTTCATCTATAGGACCTCAGTCTAAAGCTGGTATTACCTGCTTATCAGTAGGTAGGGCTTAATGAGCTTACTGTCCATCAAAGTGTTTGACCATACCCACAGATGAGACAGGAGCCTTGTGTTCTTGCAGTAATAGAGTATTAGCAAAATTTTCTTAGTTGTAGCCTGGAAGACTGATTTATTTGCAAAGGGAATTTCTTGAGTCAGCTGCATCTCATCTTACTGATGATGGCCATGTCATCTCTCCTTGATCCCAGTAGAGTACTCTGTTCCACTACATCAACTCCCAGGGACACAGAAGGATAAAGCTGAGTATCTGCTTTCCTATCATAGTCCTTATTCTTTCTAAACAACTACTTATAGTTACAGTTCAGGTTTCCTAATACCCGACTGTCCCCTGAATACAGCTTCCCTATCTCAAGGTGATATTGCTGTATTAACTATACTGCAATTCTTGTGATACTGATATCATCACTGTCTTCAGCTCTTCTTGTGTAAATATTGCCTCTGAAATACTTTCACTTATTAAACAAGATTCAAACAAAACCAAAAAATACTCTAGTTACAGAGAAAGAAAAACATTTCAAAGCAGAGATATGCTTTTTGGTAATGTATTTTTAGTGCTGAAAACCTGAATACTGTTAGTATATATAGCTTTTAAATCAAATCTCTATTTCAACATCTGAATGGACCCCCTTTAAGGTAATAAGACTTACAAACATATAAGTTAATCAGCTCTCTATAGAAAGTTGTGTAGAAATTATCCTTTTCAAATGGATAAACATAGAAATTATTAACTACAACATATTAAATTATGCAATATTAATAACACTCCCACTCACATACATAAATATTCAATTCTTTCCCTATCCTTTTACTCCTTGGAAAGGGAAGTATGGCAGTTGCTATCTTCTCCAAGTATCTTATTTTCTGAATTAAAAGTATACATGAATTTATTGCCACAAAACTGTACTTGTTGGAGAAATATTTTTCAGACATCTCTCAGTCTAAAGGGATGGAATTCCTTGTGAAGCATCTTTTTTATACTGAGATTGGTTGGCTGCAATGCTACAGTTGGCTTGACCTTAACAAGTTTGTTTGATTTTTGCTTCCAATTATAAGTCCTGAACCATAATTATATCTCTAAAACTGCACTTTGCCTACAGCTCTTCATTTTCAACACATTTCATATGGGATATAGTTATAGCATATCTAGATGATTTGCCTTTAGGATGTGTCTCTGGATTTTCAGATCAAGATTGTGACAGAAATATATATTCAAATTCACACAGAAATTCATAGTTCTTTTTTATTTCATCTAACTGCAGTGTTTTAGCAAATAGTGAGTAAATTAATTCCCTTCACTATTCAAAACTAAAAGAGCTGCAAAAGAACCAGGAATTAACCTCAGCTCTTTTCTGACCAGCAGACAGTGTAGCAAAAAAAAGTTCTAAGGTCGCTTAAAGAATCTCAGATCATAGGGAGGCCTCAGGGAGGAGGGGATGCACCACAGCAGAGAGAATCACAGAATATTCTGAGTTGGAAGGAATCCACAAGGATCACTGAGTCCAACTCTTAAGTGAATGGTCCATACCTGGATCAAACCCACAACCTTGGCATTATTAGCACCCTGCTCTAACCAACTGAGCTAATTAAGCTAAAATTTATTCCGGTTTTGGCTTTTTTTATCCCCAAAGTAACAAGTATTTCTCTACAATATAATCAGAGATATCAAAGTCACAGTAAACCGTCCCTTGCCATTTAAAGGGACTGAAAAATAAGCTGCTGACCATCACAGAGATTTTGTATCAAATGCCTTTCATCAGGCAGTCAAGGAACTCATTACGGAACTTCTGAGTCTTTCTACCATAACATAATCAATGGCCTTTCTTGTAAATATGTAATTTCATTTCAGAGGCAAAGAAGGCAGGATTTATTTACTCCACTGTTTATCTCTCTACATTGTAGGTGTCTACATCTGGGCTATCCACATTTACACCTAAGCTATGGCACTTCAAAGACAGAGGAGAAAATAAGCGACATTGCAGGGGCGGGGTGGGGGAGAAGGCAGGGGATTCATCTGACATAGATAAGTCTACACCAGGTAAAATGAGTATGATCATGACATTACCAAAAGAAGAAATTTTGACTAGAAATTTAGATTATATTTAACGAGTAAAGCAAATAGTTTGTGAAAAAATTAAAATTGCAGTGTTTCATTTTCACAAATTGCATTACACTTCTTTACAGTTCAGTTGCAGCAATAGTCCAATATGAGAAATATCTAGTTAGGGAAAATGTTTCTATTTTTTTTTTAAACTGTATAAATATTTACAGGTTTCTTTGGTTTCTAATTTTTTAAGTCTTTGAGAACTTGACTGCATAGCAAAAAATGCCAGAGCAATCAGTATCAATATTCACCAAGTGCTGATTCTCAGTAGGAACTTACTGGCACATTTCTGGACACTTAAATAAAATCACAGAGTTTTAATAAAAAAAGGAGGGTCAATCAGAAGATGCTATGATCACAACGTGCAGGACTTTCTAGTGACTGTATAGATCTAAAACAAAAAGAAAGAAAACCAAAAGAAACAACAAATGTGTGTGATGACTTTTAAACAAATTTATGCAACATCATAAAATGGTAAATATTTTGACAGTGTTCTAATAGATTGCTTTATTTTGTGAATAAATATATTCAGATTTTCTTACTTTTCAAGAAACAAAAAAACTTCACAAACAGAAAATATTTAATACATCTGTCTGAAATGGAACAGAAAAAATATTCTCTAATTTCTTTGCCTTCAGTTATAGCTGTTGAATGGGTATTCCTCTCATGTCTCTGTACTATTTACTGGTGCTATTAGATTATAATCAATGGGATATATACTGCCATCACTCTAATACACAACACTACATAGTACAAACACACATTCATATAGGACCACAAACTCTCTATTTTGTGTGTTCTGTGATATAGTACCTAAATGTATAAGGTGTTGAATAATTAGTTGTTGAGTTGCTGTTTCCACTTTACAAATTTAATTACACCTACTTAAATTTAAAATTAATTCCATGAGTAAATCCCTTCATGACACTTATTTTTCAAGAGCAGGGATGTCACATTTCACAGACATGGAGTGGCTACTTCCAGCTACACCAGCAATCTGTCAGGCAGTCAAATGCTCAGTTCTTTTATCTACACTAATTTTTAGGGTATCTTTTCTTTTAGGCTTCTGATATCTGTGATATATACAGAACTGGATCACATTTAATTTTCACTGTGTTTATATGGTCAATAGAATTTACTAACATAAATATATACGGCTCATATGTATACACACACACTAACACACATAAATATACACTAACATATTTTGCATATTTTTTTCCCCTAAAGATTTTAGCTGGTCTCAAATTAAGGCACATTTGGCTGGGAAAGTGAAAGCCTTCCCGAAGCTGAATCTGACAATGGGCAGGAAAGGCAAAAGGACCTCTAGAGGTCTATTGACAGCAAATGGGAAAGTGTGGGCCTGGTGTTGAATGGGAATGGGTAGCTGGTGACACAGGACATGGCAAAGGCTGAGGTGTTCAACACTTTCCTCACCCTGACAAGGTGACCTTGGCAAGACCAGCCTTCATCAAACCCTGCCCTGACACCTATTAGAATAAGGAAGATTAAAGGTCAGTGGAGGAGGATCAAGCTAGGGAACATTTAAACTGAGCAGACATAGGCAACCTGTATCTGGATGGTATGCAGCCATGGGTGCTGACAGAGCTGACTACCATCATTCAAAACCTCTCTTAAATATCTTTTTAAGGTCATGGCAAGACAGGGAGGTTTCTGAGGCCTGGAAGAAAGCAAATGTAGCTTCTGTCTTCAAGAAGTGCAAGAAGGAGGACCCACGGAACAGCCAACCTCACCTCAGACTCTGGGCAGGACAAAACGCAAATAATCTTGAAAGCCATTTCTAAACATATAAAGGACAGGAAGGTGACTGAGTGTAGTCAGCATGGATTTACGGAGGGGAAAGCATGCTTGACCAAACCAATAACTTTATACAGTGAAGTAACTAGATTTGTGGATGAAGCAAGAACAGTGGATGTATCTTTATCTTGACTTCAGTAAGGACATGACCTGGATGATGGGACAGAGTGCACCCTCAGCAAATTTGCAGATTATACAAAGCAAAGAAGATGGCTGTCCTGCCACCCAGAATGACTTCAACAGGATGAAGAAATGGACTAACAGGAACGTCGTGAAGTTTAGCAAAGGGAAATGTGAAGTCCTGTATATGTGGAGGAATAACCCCACGCACCAATACAGACTGGGGATATTTGGCCAGCAGCTTTGCAACAAGGATCTGATGGATAAGAAGTTAAATATGAATCAGCAGTGTGCCATTGCAGAAAAAAACCCCAACAGCTTCCTCAGGCTGCATTATGATGAGTGTTGCCAGCAGGTTGAGCAAAAGTGATCCTTTCTCTTTGCTCAGCCCTGATGAGTCCACATCTGGAGTGCTGTGTCTGGTTCTGAATAGCCAGTATAAGAGGATCATGGAAACACAGAGAGAGTCCAGCAAATGTTCACCAAGATGATTAAGGGATTGGAGCATATGAGGAGAGGATGAGGAGAGGTTGAGAGAGACTGTTTGATGGGAGAAGGGAGGTCCAGGATATTCTCTCAGTGTGTACTTGATGGGAGTAAAGAGGACTGAGCCAGACACTTTTCAGTGGTGTGCAGCGACAGGCTGAGGCAAGGGACACAAACTGCTACATTCTATTTAAACAACAAAACACTTCTACTGAAAGGGTGATTGCACACTGGTAGAAGTTGCCCAGAAAGGTTGTGGAGACTCCAGCCTTGACATTATTCAAAGCCCAGCTGGACTCTCTCCTTGGCAACTTGCTATCGTTGACTCTACTTTGAAGCAGATGGGTTGGTCTTTAGAGGCTCTGTCCGACTTCAGCCATTCGGTAATTCTGTAATATATTGAAGCAATCAGTAATTTAATGCAGGGAATTGCTGCTGCCATCAGCGGTATAGTTTCCCTGTTTTGACTTCTTTGCCAGCAATAAAAAAACCTTACATCTCTAAAAACAGAGTCTCTAGCACATGCATACACAAGTGGGTATTTTTTCTGTGTGTCAAAATGAATAACTATCTGAATAAAACCTAACAGTAATTCTTGTACAAAAATTTTTAAAAGTTAGTGGTTTTCATGGCCTAGACTATCAGGACTTTGAGACGTGGCTAAATAAATCAAGGTAATTCATAATAGAAATCATTCACAATTACATTTTGAAAGGACCTTTAACTATTTTCTGTATCTCTGAATTGTTGCAATTTTCTTAAAGCTCACGCAATAATCATTTCTTATTTTATTATAACTCAAGGCTATTTTCCCCTCTCGTTAACCAAATATCCCCTGATCTAAAGCAGCAATCCTAACTGGCATTTTTAAACCTAATTGTATTATTTTAATGGGCTTGGATATATAGATGCTTCAGTAATTTAGTGTAATTCGCGCAGTTTGGTTAGGAAAAAAGAAAAGGAAACAAAGCTTACTCTTCACTTTCATTATGCTGTCTCAAGAAGAAACAATAAAGAATGATCAAGTTTATGTACAGTCTTGTTACAACTGAATATGTTAATTACTTTTTATCAAAACAACTTGATGTTACTAGGAAACAGAGAAACAAAGGCCACAGGTGGTAATGAAAGAAGGATGCCTTATCAGAATTGACTAATACTGCTTGAGTTGCCAAAGTAACCAGGTTGTCTCCTAAAAATGTATACTTTGACATTCACTTATCAATGTGCTACTGAAATGCAACTCTTATCATGACCGCATAGCAAATGTCATTTCCATATAAGTGATGAATATGCAGATTCTCCCATTATTTGAACATCTCATTTATTTCTTTTTTCATGCATACAAGAAAAGAAATGCTTCTTGTGGGTAGATTTCACTCCCTGAAAGAAATAGGCAGTTGCTTCACTGATTTATCTTTCTTACAGTTTTGCTTTCAGGTCTTGGGTGATTATACAGTAGTTTTGCTTTGGATTAAGGGGTAACAGTTTCTTTTTCCTTTACCAATCTCTTTTGGCTATATTTTCATACATCTTATTGCCTCTTTTAGCCATATACTGCTGCCTATATATTAGAAAATATATTGAATGTGCTATTTCATAGAGAATCAAAGACTTTTGTTTCAAATTAGCTTTATATCTGTATTGCCATAAAATCTCAGAAAATTGTTTGGATCTGAGTCACAAGAGTCTTTGTTATACCTTGAGTTGCCATTTTCATCTCTGCAGTAAAGACAAATGTACATGTTTCTTAGTTTTCTCCTACACTATTGTAGAAAATTATGTATGTTCTATACATTATCATGACAAATACATGATTGCACACAGGGCTGTAAAAAGGGAAAATGGCTTCTTGTTGGTCCTTTGAAGAAAAACTAGGTTACAAGATATTCCCTGGCAGCAGTATGGCACTGTTGCTATTTTATTTATTTATTTATTTATTGACTCATTTTGTATATGCAGCTGGTCACTAGATTCCCGACCAGGAAGTGCAGTATCTGTGCAGGGACTCATGGAGTAGGAGAGAAACTATAGCACTGTATGGCAAATATACAGGCGTAGTGGTAAAGAAACATGAGAAAAGAATCAAAACAGGAGAAGGGCTGAAGTCTCACATTCAGCACATGAGATTTGACAGATCTGAGATTCATAAAGCCAACTCTTTTGACTTGCTAAAGTTCTGTACTTGGCACACACGTAAATGATTACCAATTGAAAGATGGTACAAAATCCAATCCTACTTCCTTTGTTTATACAAAACAAAAGTATGACTTTTCATCTTCAGAAATTGGCCATGAAAATGTCTATATAATTTTCTCCAACACAGGCATACAATATAGTCTTGGGAATAAGGGACTTCCGATACTTCAGAGCAAGAAACCAAAATGTTTCTCAGCTGTTGAATATTGCAGGCTATTCTCAGTACAATGTACGATCTCATCAGAAATTCAACAAATGAGTTATGAAGTTCATCAAGAAAAGTGTTTGAAATTCCAGGTAAGGCTTTTCTGTTAAATAAATATTTTTATTTGTGCAGTACTGATTGTCTAGATAAGTTTTATTTCCTCTAATTTCAGACATCTAAAGTTAAATGTCTACATTTGAGTGTTTGCATACATGCAATGATGAAGAAAACTAGGCTACACCAGAAGGAAATTTGTCTGACCCCAAAGATACCCATTTAAGGATGAGGAGAATTACTCTCTGGAAATACCTCTTCCTTGACTGTAAAGAGAAGCTGGGAGTTCAAGCTTGGACACTAAAGTTACAGTTACTTAAATTATGGTGAGTGCAAGATACAAGACTGTTCAAACAACCGACACTTGATGTGAATGTGAATGTAAAAGCACCAAGTTGAAACAGGGTATATATATAGTGCATGGCTATCAGAGAAAAAAAACATTAATTTTAAGAGAAATTGTATTAAATATTAAAAAAGTTTGAGAAAAATTTAAATTATAAATGGCTAAAACATTTTATGTGCCTTCTTAAAAGCACTATCAAAATGTTAAAAAGATAGATATTTCCCCCTAAGAAATCTGCCAGTTTTTGAAGTCTTTAGTCTGCCTATGATCTGCAAGCCTCATTGCTTCATTACCACTTTGATACAGTCCTACTGAATGCAATGTCAATGGACCTATTTAGAGAAGACACTACTCCTCAGTATCTCAGTGTGGCCAAATCTCAGTGTGGCATTCCTGGATCATTGGGGTTTTTTGTTGAATTCAAAAATGTTAGTCTAAGGCTGAAATTGAACTTGCACGCCCTGTCCTCTTCATGAGAAATCACGAGCAGACCGAAAGTTGCAACAGAAAACTGGACTAGATAGAATTTTAGATCCGCAGGTGCAGACATAACTAGCAGCAGTAAATATTCAATCAAATGTTAGTAAACATCTCAGGCTTTCATTTATCACCATCCCATGTATCAACATTTTTGGAATGAAACAAATAAAAATAGACTAAATAATTACAATATATTCTTCTGTAGTTCTTAATCCACCTCCAAATGCTACAGGTTATAAAAACCAAGACATTTATTTACTTCTTTTTATTATAGTTCAGATCCAATTAGAACTTTTTGCACAAAGGGTTAATACAATCTTAACCCCTTTAGTATTCTTCTTGAATAGTTCTTGCTGATGTTTTCCAGTTAAGCTACTGGTCAAGAATACACCAGAATGCAGAATATTTTTTGATTCCCATAAAGTCCCAAGTTGTGTTGAATATGAAAATCCTGACTGTGACTCAGAATAGGCTCCAGAGTGGGCCACTTAAATCAATAAAACTGATTAGGTTGGAGGCATTAGTCCACTGAAAAGCTATTCTACCTGACACTGAGGGAACTTTGTTACCCAAAAGTTACCTCAAGGAACTTAATCCTTTTCATGTGCAGCTGAAATTTTCACTTACAGTGCTTGCAAATAATGGATCACTGGAAAGTTTACATTTATTATGAATTGTAGACTTTAAAATCAACAGGTTATGAAATTACCGCATCAACATTTCTGACTCAGAACAAAAATTCATGCAAAATGTAAATAAAACTTGTATGTATAAAATGGTAGGGGGATAATATGTCTACTTTCTTCCAGCTATCACACGATGTCCAATGTTAATACTTCAAGCATTAAGTTTGCATCTTAATTAAAGTACTTATTGAAAAAGAGTTTTATATAAAAGAGATGAAAGACAACGGGATTGGGATTACAAAAGAAATAAATTCAAACTACTAGAGTGAGTATTACGAAAATCTCCTTTTATTGTTGTTGGTGTGCAGAACACTGTAAGTGAAGAATATTAATATTTTAAAGGGAATAAGTAACAAAGCAGATTCTGGTTGAATAGTACTAATCTTTCACTGCAAGACCTCATGTTTAACCAGACTACATGTGTGCTGTGTGTACAAACCTTACAACCTTTCCTTTTCTGCCTTATATTGTTGTAGTTATTAAATAATAATAGTTCCCTAAAGTACTCAGTGGAACAAGGATAGTCATATTGTTAAACAAGCAGTGAGATCCACTCATTGCACTTCTTTCCAAAGAATTAGCCTGCATAAGGCAAGGCAAAGAGATTAGCTCAAAGTATGTGGCAAGTTAAAGACAAAAAAAATGAATGCAGATTCTTTCAGTCTGATGTCCCTTCTTCTCGAGTCATTTAGCTCCATGTTATCATATGGGCTTTTTGAAGACCCTCAGTTTTTCTTAATAGTGATCCTTTATTACTTTTTATGGAGTGGAGATGTTATTTTACTTGTTCTTAAGCCATATCACTGCATGCTGTCACCAAGACAAACTGAACCACACCACAAAAAAATAAGCTTTCACATAGAATCTCTTAGCAACAAATGCATTATTTCCATCTACTTCACATCCCTTCTTATTTTGTCTGAAAATTTTCCAGTACCTTGGGAATTTTCTTAAAAGATATACTTGCATAGATAAAAAGTGTGTTACTCTGTCCATTTGAATACAAATTCAAAGTCACACCCTAAAAGCCCACACAGCTACACGACTTAGTTCTTCCTAACACATTGTTCTAACATGAAACAATTACAGCATAGTTTAAATATCACTAATTTATAAGGTCAAAGGTTTAGACACTCTGATAATCCCAAATCCATCCTGAAGTGAGACTATGGTTTCCTGTCTTCTGCAGGATGAGGAATGGTGTCCGGGGTGCACTTTGTGCCAATGAATTCTCTCTCAGAACTGAATACACAGGTCTCGTCCATCTCCCATTTCTCAATGTATCTGCCATCACTGAAAGATTTTTGTCTAGTCAGCTCATAAATTATTCCAATGCCTCAATGGCCTTAGTGTTAGAAAATTTATGATGTTGAATGCCTACCTACTTTTCCTTTCATAAATTTGGAGAACTTACTTGAATTTATTTTATTAAACACTTTTTTTATATTCCAAGACACTCTTAACTGAGAAACTTCAATTTCTTCCACCTTTTCTCAGAGGTTCTATTGTCTTATATTTCTTATTACACTGGCTGGACTATCTGCAATTGCTCTTTCTCAGGTGTGTCCAAATCTGGACAAAATGTCCCTGTATCACAGCAAAAGGTATATTTATATATTTTTCCAAAAATGCTCCTGTCCATCCATCCCACTATATACCTGGGGGTTTTTTGGCAATAAAACTTTGACTTCTGCTCAGTTTGTAATGCCTTGTGGCTGTAAAAAAATCTTTTTATTTAAAATGTTACATAATCAACCTTTCCCTAGCCTGTACTTATATTGCTGTTTCTTCCAGATTAACTTTGCTTTTGTTTAAATTCCCTTCATTTTCTTCCCCATGATTTCCCCAACATTTCAGAATCTTTTCCTTTGATGTTGGAGGTTCAAATGTGTACGGGTTATCATCATTGGAAAATTCAATAAGGATTGTTCCAATTGTCTCATCCAAATCAATACCATGAATATTAAATAACACCAGACATAGTACAGACACTGCAGAACCTTTCCAACACATTCATCTAAACTAATACTGAAGTACTGATAACGACTCTTTGAGAATGACTTTCCAATCAAGGTTATGTATAGCCTGCTAACAGAGCTGATAACCAGTAAATAAACAAAAATAGGATAAAAGCCCTGAATGGACCTCATGTGACTCAGAGTGCATCGCAAATTTAAAATTGCAAGCAGCTTGACAGCACTGTTATATATGTGCTAAGAGAACATGAACAGAGAAAGAATCTTTCTTATTCATAACACTAGTCACTCTTACAGCATGAAAAATTATTTTCCAAGACCCTCTTATTAGCAACATCATGCATTATACAACAGCACCGCTTGTTCAAACTGTTTTTCTGATAAGAAACACTGTATTTTAAAAAGCAACCTCTATTTTAATATTTAATACCTCAGCATATCTAGATCTCCAAAAGTAGCAAGCTATTTAGGCAAGTAGTGCACTTCATGTAATGTTAAAAGCATTTCTGGCATTTTATGTTATCTGCTTTTTAATGACTATATTTTCCTAACATTAAAAATGAATTAATATCTTTCCTTAAGTAGTCTGCTGAATGCTGAAAGAGTAAATCTGACAGGGTTACTCATACCTTGCTTATGCTGTAGGGACCTACACATCAGTTTGTTTTTCATACTTTTGAAAGGAAATAGGTTTGGTTAAAACACAGTATCTCAAAAGCTAATCACAGTTATGCCTGGGCACCAAGAAGAAAAACATATACTTATTACCTTCAAATTTCTTTAAACTAAACTGTCAAATGCTAGGTCACAACTGCTCTTACTAGCATTTAAATCCAGTGATAAGTGAGATGTATTAATTCTTCCAAATTGCATATGATCCAAAATTTGTAGCAAAGAAGCCCTCAGAGTTGTGCAGTGAAGTCCTAGGAAGACTATCAACAATGCTAAAACAAAGATAAAATCTCTATTTTATCATCATCTCTAACATTGTATGTGTTTTCCACCATAGTAGAAACTACGTACATAAGTATGCATACTTAGGCAAGTAATTTTTTTTCTGAGGTTTTTCTCTGTCCCTTATAAGGACTGCAAAGGTTTTATTCATTATAAAACAGAAGCAAAAATGACCACTTGTAGCATTCCTAAGGTAAAACAGGAATTCTGCGATTACGATCAAATATTGTGCACTGTATTTCTGTGGTTTCCCATTTTTGGTGCATTTCTTTCTCCTCATACTCACTTCGGGGTATGTATTGCAATCTGAAAAGCAGCCCTTCATTCCAACCTGCTAATGGCCTTTCATTTTATCAGCATTTTACTCTTTACAACCTACAATAAGAGGTAAAAAGAGACTGAAGCCCATACATCTGAGGCCAAATTTTGCAATATTTCCTTAGACAAAAGGAAGTAGAAATTTTTCCAACAATCTATAACAATTAGAAGGATTTAGTCAAACAACTTGTTTAAGAACTATTCTAAGAAATAGTTCTGAATACAAAAGATGACAAAAAAACCCCCCAAACAACTAAACAAAAAAACAACAGAGAGAGAAACATGGATGATTCCATCAGAACCAAATCAACAGTAAAAAACAAATTCCATGATTTTTTGATTTATTTTTTTATATTTTGGGAAGATCATGCTGTTTTATCATGATTTTTGACTGACTTCCTAAATTTCTTAGATACCTGCAATCAACTGTAGCTGATGTTAGAAAATCACATACTAGTGTTTTTTTCATCAACTTTACACTCTGTACTGCAAACTTTGGCAGTGTTTAATGCTTCATCGAGAGCACTATATTAAGCTATTCCCTAAACTAAAACTAAGACAGACTAGATGCAGTGTCAACAAAAGCTATGCAAAATAATTTCAGAACCCAGCCTCAGACACTTTAATCAATACCTAAGAATTCAAACACACATCTGCTTGTCTCTTTGTCTTCTGAGATCATGTAAGTATATGTCTTCGCAACAGAAAAAGAAGTCAGAGAAAATCATCCCTGACCTTGGTATGCAACATGCTAATAGTTGTGTAGTATTTAAGGCCTAAGTCAAAATCCTGATTGTCCTAAGATTCTTCAACCCATATAATTCAGCTTTCTTCAACATGCTTGTTACCGTGGATCCAGAGACTCTAACTCTGTTATTCTGCTCCATCCTTAAAATGCATGCACAAAAATAAAATTAATTACTACTTTTGTACAGTGACAAACAAAAAAGTTCCACTTTCCTTTGTATTTACAGACTTTTGGCTCATTGTGTAAACCCAAAATGTAAGGGATAAAAGGGTTTTATGGTGTATGAATGGCAAGATCAGTTATAGCATCTATTCCTGGAGTCAGTGTTCTTTGTAGGCACATTGCAGGCTCTTCGAAAATGTTGTCCCCCATTATACTGAAAAGAGGCTTTATTTTAGTTGTTATATATTGATTTCCTTTAATAAGCAATGGTTGCTTCACCCACGATATGTTATTCTCATGCATACTGACATTTCTAATGTAGTATATTAAATAAAGTACAGTAGCCTATTCATCCTACTCACTTTCCAGTACTCTCTGGAAGCAATGACAAGTATTTCCCAGTATTTCACAAACTTCATCAAAATCATCTACATCAACTTCTAATAAAAGTAACTATTACTTGCAGTTTTCCACACAAACTGCACAAACAGTGCTTCATTATCATGACCTAGTAGTCTAAAGAAACTTTCCCATAAGGGAAAGCAACTATTTTTCATACTAAAAGCATCACTATAATTAGCCCCCTACTGAGCTGTCCTTAGCCCAGGGCTCAGTCAAGAAATTATATCTGGAAAACAGCATTTGATTAGGATAAACTTATAAATTCATTATGCAGGTCTCCTAGCTATCATTTAATGTGGATAATTCAAACTCCTTTTCATAAGTTATTTAATGAGACAATAAGTATCCATGGGACAGGGTATTAGAAGTTCCTAGTAATATATTGTGCCAGTGTATGTCATATAGATGCCTTGCCTCTGTGTTCAAAAACAGGTGTTTGAAAATAGACTAAGAATTAAGAGCCATCAGAGAGTGTGAATTTCTATATAACTGTAGCAACAAGGTTAATTTAATTCATGGAGTGGTATCTCAGTGATTCATGTAAAAATCAAATGAAAATTACTAAGATTTGCTTCCAAGTATAATCTTCCCTTCATTGAAAATAAAAAGGGAGACTTTCTGCCTGTGACAGACTTGCTACCAACTTCCTCAAGAAGATTTAAATTAGCATTAATAAGAAGAAAATCTCAAGTAATTCAGAAAACTGTTAGGGCTTAAGTTCTGCATCTCAGAAGCAGAAAGACACATCCTGTTGGAGCAATTTCTGAGGCACCATACATGGGCCTGCGTTGATTCATCTTTCACAAAACAAGACTGCTTCACTATTACCTAGGATAGTTCATCCTAGTTAATCAAGATGTAGGTGTGGAGAGAAAGGGATTTATTTTCCTCATTATCAAGGCTGGTTCCCCTTCCACTCTGCAGCAAACATCTCTGTTACTATGTACTCCTTCCTAATTTCCATCCCATATTTCTGACTTGGAGATGGGCACTAGGAAGACACAGGGGCACAGCAGTGGCGGCCACCTTGCCAATCTGGTATTTGGCACATCCGTGCCTCTCTGACAGCAGGGAATTTACTGCCAGCACAACCACAACACTCTTTGAGAACCTATAATGCTTGGCTTCTCCTCAATGGTGATGTTCCCACCGCATTTTTGCTCCTCTAGGAACACATTCGTCAGTCTGAACCCTTGAATTCACTGTAAGGGGGTGTTTTTCACAGCGAGTGCTGTTCATGCCTGGAAGTTTGGTTTCAAGTTGCTGCACCGCAGCAGTCCCCGTGTGAGAGAGGAGAGCATCTCAGGCAGGTCTGGTAGCTCTGTTTCAAACATTTGTGTTATTCCTACCACTCAGTGATAATAGTGCAAAGCAGATGGGAGGCCCTATATTGGTGGGTTGATGCAAATTTATGCAAATCAAGTCTGAAAAATACAGCCTGAGGGTTAGGAAGGTCTTGCTGCCAAAAAAACATAGCTTCCTGCCAGGAAGAATGAAGCTCTGTAGAAAGTTTGGTGCACTTGAAGAAAGAATAAAACAGGTAAAACCACTAAAGAACCTTAAAGCACGGCACTTACAGACCATTTTCCTCTCTGCATTGGCATGTATGGAAAAAATGGAGTTAGGAGTGGCATATGGCAGCCACTGTGCCCATGGGCATGTTGCACAAAGCAACACCTGGAGGTAGAGAACTGAACAGACAGATCTGCTGGCCCCCCTGCCAGAGGACAGCTCTGGACAGGTCTAATTTGTCACCAATTGTGTAGCCAGAACCATCTAGAAAATTAGATGAAGTATTTTCTGTTAAAACACAATTTTTTCTTTTGTCTTGGATTGGTTAAGTGGATGTTGGAATGAGTGGTTTTATTTTTATGTAATCCTGACTCAGATTTCATCTGACCTGGAAACAAAGTAAAGAGCATGACAAGAAGTTATTTGGATACTGTCCCCCCTCCCAAAAAGACCAGAAAACTTCAGTGATAACAGCAAGAAAAACAAGGGAGTGATAAAAATGCCTGGCCAAGAGTCATACCAAGTCTGTCTTTCCCTTACCGCTCTTCATGTTTCCATGTGTTCCAAGAAACCCTGGTGAAAACACATTTACTCTGTTTCTCTGCCTGTCACTACAATTGGATCACCCTCCTCTTGGTCTTCACATGGTCATCATGAAAGTGTGAAAGGCTTGCATGGTGCCTTTTGCCTGTTCCCACCATGAGCACTAACGTGGCGGCACATTAGACATAGAGAAGTTTTACATATGTAGATGATTCACTTCCTGCTTATGTGATATATTATCGTTATTCACAAAACAACCAAGGACACCGAATCTGAAAGCAACTATAATTCTACCATGCAAGCACCATAACTTTATACTGTGAAGTTACCTTTAAAAATATGATTAGAGCATTATGTTTCTGTGTTATTTTCTTACTGGAACACAATAAATTCTTGTAAGCCTGATAAAGTTTGAGGATTTTATTCAGCTAAAGCTTAAATCACTCTGACTTACGCAAAATTTGAGAGGGATGAGAAAGGTGCCCTTTGCCATATCTCTCTGGTACCTCATATACCTTGAGATCAATATTCATTGCATTGGGCTGTATTCTAAATTCCCACTGGTGCAGCAGACAGTGGGAGCAAGAGCAGGCACAATACTGTTCCACGTACCTTCAGCTTGGAGAATCAAGGAAGAGAAGATTTGTTCATTACCATTTCAAGACTTTTTTGGGGGATATTTTTGGTTCTAAGTACTTCTGTGCTCAGGCATTTGTCTTCCCTTTGCTATCAGCCTTTATTTTGCTTGATCAGGAAGCCTGTCATTTGGTACCAGCCTGTCACTTTCTTGGCCTCACAAGTTTTGATGGGCTTTTATGGGTAGAAAGGTTTCAGCATGCCTTCAAAATGTGAAATCCACATCTGTTAACTATTGTGGGAGGGAGGTCCAGACAAAATGGATAGCTGTAATTGCATGGAGAATCTATGTGTAGTGTGCACAGTTTGCACTGGAATTTTTAATTAACTGGGAAAGGAACAATCTGTCATTAATGCATATGGTGAAATGGTGTCACAATAAAAAATGGATTCCAAGTAAAAAATAAAGTTCACTTTTACTGTGACTATTTCTTTTATTTAATCTGCTTACTGCCTTTCTTTAAAAGAAAAAAGAAAAAAATCATTAAAAACTCCAAGGCTTGGTCTGCTTTCTGTATGCTTTACAATTTCTGAAGGATTTTTCCAAAGATGATGAGGGACAAGATCCTTGTTAAAGAACACTTTGAATCTCATCCAGCAAAAATGACAATAAATCTTCAAACCATTTCTGACCATATGTCACAACTCCTGAAGGCAAATGAAGGCTTTTACAGCTTTTAAATAATCTTTGACAAAGACAGCTGCTAAGACACTTACCCTCCTCCCCACTCTTTCCTTTCTCACAAATGAGGGGAAAAGTTGTGCTTTCATTCACCCCGCTTCCAGCGTCACACATCGTGACCTGGGTTTCTGTAAACTAAACATTAAAAACAACATGAAAAGTCTACTTAATGTGTGCAAATTGAGCAACCTGTTATCTATAGAGATCATGCACTTTTCAAAATACAGATACTGCCTTACATTCCTAAACTATAGCACTGTTCCAGGGCAAACTGTATTTACTTTGGTGTTTCTAGTGCTAAATCAGCTCCAGACACAGACAAATAAATAGTCCTGTTAACCTCTGTATAGAAAACTTGCAAAGGCTAAATTTGATAAATCACTATATTTACCATACTTAATAGTATGATTTTTGCATCTGTTTTCTGCTGTTGAAGGGTTCAGATTAGTACATCAGAGTGTAAAACAGGACTCGATTTTTAAGAAAGCAGTAGTCTTTGTGATTTCCATAGAACATTTGTCTCCTTACAGAGAATCTTGCGAGTTATGCAGATCAGTCTAGCAAGCCTGGGAAAGGGCTGTTCTGAAAGAATGCATTTATCCATAGGCATATTTTCTTATATCACAGGTTTCTAGATAGAAGCAAAAAGTATGCACTATATTTTAAAATATTTGTTGTGGAAAACAGCATATACAAGTGTCCCAAACTGGACTGGTTTGTCTTCAGTTACTGGAAATGGGTGATTTCTAGAAGCTGAAGATTTCACCAGTAGTGAAATGCTACATTTACTGGATTTTACTTATCTTAAAACTACACAGGGAATCCAAATACAAATTACATCCTGTGTTCAACCATATAACTCAGCTTTCTATATTTCTTGCAGAAGTCTTAGTCTACAAATCAGTTAATTAACTTCATAAACACACATACAGTTGATTTGGAGCAAGGGCTGTGTGAGCTTGTAGCTATCTATTCCCATCTGGGCATTCCCATTAGTGAGGAAAAGAGAGTGTCTAGGAATATGGTGTCTATTGATGGTTGATTATGCCAAGTTAACAAAAAAGAAAAGCAGAAGAGGGATGGGATATGGAATCTATGTGGGGATTTATGAAGTGGTGAGATGACTAACTTGGAATTTCTGCAATGACATGGAAATGATTTTACACATCTTATTTGGGGCAATCAGTTGAATTCTTGATTTTTTTTTTCAAGAAAGGGAAGCAAAGAAGCACCTGAAGAGTGCAGTGGTGGTTCTCATCTTAGAGTCTATCCCTTAAATAGAAGACCTAAGTTCAACACTCTTTTCAGCCAGGAGAATATACCTAATCCTTTTACTTCCCAAGAACATGCCCTCATCCCTTCCATGTTTTCTAGTGAAGGTTTCTGTTCCTGTTGTAAAACATTGTCTATGGTGACTAAATGAATAGGAATTTGTCACTTTCTAAGGTCTATCTCAGCACAACTAAGTTAAAGTAATGCTTTCGTCCTAAAAATCATTAAAAATATACCCACTTGCAAGTTTATAAATGTATTTTATACATCTGTGCAGGTATGTTCCTGCAAATTGCACTTGGCAAAAACAGGTGTCCTCACTTTCAGGACATAGTTAAACACATGACAAATGTCAAGTATTTGCTGACCAAATAAGCAGAAACTGGTACGTATATGCCTATGTACTTTCTATGGTGAACAAAAAACATGACATGTAAGCATGCTTTCAAATCCAGCCAAGTTTCTCTGAGCTGTATTTTATACCCCCATTAATTATATAAGAGAAATGGGAAGATCTGGAGCTGAAGCAGTTTTTAAGGACAGAGGCAAATAAATAATTGAATACTGCATTGCTTCAGATAGCTTCCACATTCTTTTGCCCTAAGGTATCTCTTTCAAGCTTCAGGGAATTAATAAATTAGACTACTGATCCATCTATTACACCTGCTTTGGGGGAACACAAAAAAAGGAAAAAAAAGCCCCACAGGGTGGAAACATCTTGTAATTTATTCCCTTTTACTACTGCTTGACATTTTCCCAACTGAAGAAACAGAAAAAAGTCCTTTTAAAAATCTGGATTTAAAAGTGTGTTTATTTATTTTTTTTAGTGGATTACACGAAAATACTAAAATTTAATTCCAAACATTCTAAGAAAACACTTCATATCCCTAGGCAAATTGTTTTAAATACCTATATATGTTTTAGTAATACTATTTTTAAATCTAAGATAAGCTACTTGTGATGAGTTATAATAAATCATAAAAGTTATAGGAAGTAACAATTTAAAAAATTATGAGGCTATATTCTTGAATTTATGAGAAACAACAGGTCAGTCTGAATTTAATTAAAATTCATGAACTGTGTTTTTTCTGAATCAAGCTCACACTCAGGCTGTGACCTGATAACATGCACGTGCCTCTATCCAGTCCTTCAGAGGCTGAAGCCCCCTCTCACATGCTGGGAGATTAAAGTTAAATTTCCTTCTCTTCTAAGGTGAGGCTGGTTAAGGAGTAGCAGATGAGACTCTCTTGTAATGTTGGCATTGATTTATTTCTCGTGAACACCCTAATATAGTAAAAGAGAGTTCCCAGATGAGAAAATAGACTCCAAGACTGCCCCTCCCCTTCTTACAATCTTCACAGCCAACAAGCTGTCTTCTTGAGATTTTCTTCAAACTTACATGATGAAAATTCATGCCCAGGGCTTCAAACAAACTTTCTAATGCATATTCCTGTAAAAATGTTTAGGTTGCCTTTGCGCTGCCCCATTTTTTTTCTCCCTAGTCAAGAAAACACAGTGTACCCAAGAAGGACCTGTTATATTTTTTTCCCTCCCTCATTATAAAACTCACCAAGAAATCCTCTTAAATGCCACTGTGCAATATGAAGGAAAATTTAAACATTATTATTCAGCTTTCAAACTGTCTAGCTCCAGATTTAGCTGGTTTCTTTCTCCTGTTGTCATTTAATTATAAATGCTGAAGCTTTTAGCAGCACATACTCAGTTATGTTTGGTTATGAATGATTAAGTGTGCATGAAGTTTTTACCAGCACATTAATCATCAGGTATAGAAAGAAGCATGACACTGGTTAAAAATTCACCACTGTACTGCCCATGGGAAGTGTAAAGTCTTCACAGACAGTCAGAGATTGCTTACCTTTATGACAGACCAAGTGCTGAGTAAGATGTGTTGAATTTGCATCCCCCTAAACAGTACTTTCGTTTGGTTAATGAAACTAATTGTCCTTTGACAGTATGAATGGCAGCAGCAGGAACAACAGCAGTGTCAAAATCAGATTAGGAGCTTTAATTATTCTATATTTGATGCCTGCTCCTGGAACCTAAACCAGACAATGAAGAACAAATTAGTTCAGGGGAATACAGGTGTCTCCATACATCCTTGTATTTACCTGCCTAGCTCTGCCCAAATTGCCCAATTTGACTCTCATGTGGTCCAGTCAAAATGGTTTTATACAGCAGAAGAGCAGCACACATAGACTCCGGGCAAAGTGTGGCCCCTCTGTGGTAAGTTTTGAAAATACACTTAGTAAAGGGCTGTCCTTCTATTTGCAAGTATGAACAACTGTAAGCACCTTTGGGATTTGGGACATTCATGTGAACTGTCTATTACTTTCATACTAAAAGAACCATCACAAATGTCACGATCCCTCAGCGGGAAAGTCCCTTTCCTGGTTTCTGAGATGCTCATTTTCAAACTGGGACAAGTTATGCCTATGTGTTAAGCCTGAAAATAACTTATTGCAAAGGTAGATGATTGTAAAAGTGTCTCCAGCAGTCCATGTTTTGTATTCAAGCCTTCTTTGTCCCCTGAATGTGTGAGAAGAATTTTGCTGTACCTCAACATTTTCTTTAACTCAGCATAGAATAAAAAGCCCTTTAAAGCAAATGTAAAATAGAAAACAGTTGCAAATGTTTATAGTAATCTGTACTTAAGCTAGATGTTCGAACATCCAATCTAACAGATTTCTCTAAATATCCAGCTCTCAGAAATAGTCTCAGGAATCCTGCTGTCCTCCATTCCCATTGCATGCCCTTAATGAGCATCTGTTCCTACTGAAATATACTGGGGTAATAGATTATTTCTCTGTTTGCTGTCTTGGAATACACATTCACTTCTTCCTAATTACCAAATTTATTTACCTCTTTTACTTATTGGAGAGATGATGTAGACAGCCCTCCCATACAAAAGAAATTTGTCCTGCTGCTGTTGTAGATGTAAACACTGGTGTGGCAGAACAGTGTTGCTTCCTGCACTTGCCTGACCCACTACAATCACTTTGATTTATGAATAATTCCTTTTCCAGACTGCATAAAAATATCAGAGCAGAAATTTCACTGACTCCATTTACATTTATAAAATCAAATGCATTTTTTATACTAACTTGGATATTATCAAATATACTTGATACTAATATAAAAACGAGATAAATGTGTTTATCTCACTACATGACCTCACAGATACATTGAACTCTTGCATTAACCCTGCTGAGATGGCAGCTGTTTTGGAGTGCTCTCCCCTAAATCTATCCTTGGTAAGTAATGTAAAAACTTGTAAACTGAAAAATCCAGTATTGCCACCAGCTAGTTAGCCAAGATGTGCTGGAATAACCCCAATATAGCAGCAAGAATTTGAAAACTGTAGAAATCCAGATGAGCATTTTGCAAGGTGCAAGCCCTCAATGCAGTGGGAAGCACTCTAAAAATTCTGAAAAAGAACAATGTGTATTTAAGAAGCCATGCAGATTTTAAGTCTGTGCCTTTGCTCCTCTTGTTTGTAATTTGGATATAGAAACCATATCTCAAAGACATTTCATTTTCATGTGGGAAGTCTTAAATGGGGCAGTACAAAAATGACCATGGCTATGACCTGCATCAGGTCGTTTTTTGATAGCCTTACTATTAGATCATCATGTTTGAGTTTATTTGTAAAACAGCAGATGAAGTCTGCATGACAGAACTCCAGAAAAATATTAACAGAAAACATGGAAACTCAAGTAAGCAACAATAATAACCTTAGGTATCTTTACACAAAATGACTGAAGACTCATAAGAAATCATTCATATACTGTATTAAAAGATCCTTAATACTACTCCTGATGATTAATCTTCAATGGACATGTGACTGTATTTGAGGAATTGTTATTACTTTGCTTATTTGGATAAAGACATTTATTTTTGCAAGAAAATATGCTAAAACATGACTATTAAGCAATTTCTGTACAAATAACTTTCCTGTTCTACCAGAGTAATCATCTAAAGTAATATAATCTAAGAAAGTTTACAATAGCACAAAATAAATATTGTATGTGTAATGATGACACAAATTAAGGCTATCCAGCAGGAACCAGCTACTTTAGCATAAAAATAAAACCCAACTTCATTTTCTTTCAGCCTCTTCCTGCAATACCAGCTATACCTCCTTTAAAGTGAACTTTCAGGATAATAAAGCAATGGCATGATGAATATTCTAAAAGGTCAATACTAATTAAGTGCATTAATGTATTTTTCATAGAAACAGCTGTTTGAGGATACATTGTGTTTTTTTCACATGTGTACCAGCAGAAGTTCCTTCAGCAAGATTTCTGTGAGAAACAACTTGAAGAAAGGCAGAATACAGGGCTTTATGAACACTACACCATGTTTGGTGTGCACGTGTCTATTGTATGTGTGCATGTGTCTACATACACATAAACATAAATATATTAATAAAAGTTTGCTTAGATCATTAGTTTAACAGTGTCAACATTTGCAAAGAAAACAAATCATATCCACAGACATATTACACCAGTACTGAAGGAAAACAAATGGTTGCCCAAATGCTATGAAGTCAGCTTTTGTGCTGACTGAAGTCTAACTTGCAAACTTCACCTGAACACTTTTGTATGGGTTCAGCTACAAAGAAGTTGTTACTACAAATGATCCATCACCTTGCCAATTTTTCTCTAAAAAAAGATGGGGCTTTCCACCTCCAAATGGTCTAGCTGTCTGTGAATGACAGAGAAATTTAATTCTTGGGCATATATAAGTGCATTGTGGGTTATCTTTTGCATTAGCAGTCAGTGCACTGCAACAGAGGGTTCTGTAGGACAAAGGACTTTCTATTGAGTTTTTGGAAACTTTAACTACAGACTCATTTTGTGGTGCATGTGGGATTTGCAGAAAAACATCTGGTTAAGTTTCATCCAAAAATTCTTCACTTTCTACACTCCAGCACTGTTTCCATGATAGCAATGAAACATTTAAAGGTGGAATGGTCAGAAAAACTCCTTCAAAATAATTTTTATCCTAGATAAAATGCTAAAATAGATGCACCTGTTGTCAAGACATTACATGCAGTCTTCAATGTGACCTTTCTTAAGGCCCTTAAAAGATGCGAAAAGCTATGAATGTTTGTCGATGTGAGTCTTATGTATCTCTATACATGCACTCTTCGCAACTCATTCTGAAACTCAGTATTACTCCAAAAGGAATTAAGAAATAGTTTCAAAAAGCTTTAAAGGTCCTAAGTCTGGTCCCCACCTTTTTAATGAATTAATAATTTTTCTTTGCTTCCTCCCAGCCACAAAAGATTATCAGACAGATTTCATCCTGTCATTCATTTGGCTTTCTAAGTGACAAGAGTCTGGTTAGCAGCACTCCAAGTCTATCCAGACATCAAAACTTAAAGAAGATATAGTTTGATTCTTGAAAAAGCAACTGTTTGTAATTTGCCTTATTCCTCTTATGGTAGACTTTACAGAGTGGCTTTGACTATTATTTGCACATACAACCTTGAAAAAAACCTAGTAGTTTGAAAGCTGTGAGGCAGAAAAAGGGCCACAAAAATGATGAATAGTTTTGAGCATTTCTCATTTAAGGAAAGTCTGAGAGCCATGGGGCTGCTCAGCCTGGAGAAAGGAAGGCTCAGGGGGATCTCATCAGTGTATGTAAATACCTGAAGGAAGGGTGTAAAGAGGACAGATCCAGGCTTTGCTCAGTGGTGCCCAGGGATGGGACCAGAGGAGATGGGCACAACCTGAAACATAGGAGGTTCTCTCTGAACATCTCTGTGAGCCTGACCAAGCCCTGGCACATGTTGCCCAGTGAGTTTTTGGAGTCTCCATTCTCAGAGATTCTCAAAATTCAACATGAGCCATGTGCTGTGGCTGACACTGATCTGAGAAGTGGGGTTGGACTTGATGATCTCCACAGGCACCTTTGAACCTCAAATATTCTTGTTTTTCCTAAAGAACCTACTATGATTCGTGTGAACTTTGGCCTTTTTTCCTTCATTCCTGTTCTCATGCAAACAGGTGTGAATTTTCCTTCTTCAGCAGAATGAGGCATGTTCTGGCTCATGAAATGATTTTGATGGATAATCCTTATTTGCAGCAATGCAACTCAGGCCTCACAGTCTCTGCTGTAGGGCAGCCACTGCTGTGGGTTTATCAGGCATTTTATAGTACTTAATATTTTCCTTAGACCCACTGGCACCTGCAGTCAGACAACTACGCAATCACCTCAGCTTTCTTTGAAGAAAAAAATAACTCAGTTTTATGCAAATCCTGATACTTTCCATTTTAAATGCTTAAAAAGGAAAAATTTCTCTTAATGGTCCAACTTCTAAAAAATTGTACTAGTTGTCTAGTACTCTGATTCTGGAGACAGAAGCCAAATGCCCAGTTTAACCAACACTGGGACACTGCAGCTGTTAACTCTTCTACTGAGACCTTAGAAAACTTCAAAACATATTCTTCTGCACTTAAGAAGCACCTAACTTACATCCGCAAATAAATTTATTTACAGTAGTAGCCCTTAGTCTTTTAGCATGAGGAAAATCTTTTCCTTGCTTTGCTGTCCTAAGGACAACTACAGTTGTTACTACTCTCGAAATATGGTAGTTCAGTGGTTAGAATTAGCTTAGTGTGTTGTGCATCTGGAGGCTATCATTATTTCCTTAGCATTTGCAAGTAACTAGCAAGTTTAAGGAGTGTTTTTGGAGAGAAAAAACAGCATGAAAACAGACAATATTAATTCTTGCTGTACCGTGAGGATCTATTATAAGGAAGAATGGATTTTGCCTCTGCAATCAAATGTTTATTTTAGAGAAGGAAGGGTCACCTAAAAAACACAAAAGGGAAGGAATGAACTATTATTTCGATCAAACTAATAAATAATTTTCCTAAAATGTTGCTTTTTCTCCTCAGATGTGATTTTTTTTTTTTTTAACTTCTTCCTTTCGCTTCTGGCAATGAATGCAAACAAAATCAAAAAGTAACACTATAGATTCTTCAGAGACTAAATGAGCTTTCTCTTTAGATGATCACAATGGGGAGTTTCATATTTTTCAGACATCTAGTTGGCAAAATAACAATCAACTTATTTAGCTCATATATAATATTTAGCACTGTGTTTTAGACTGACTAGTCAATAAAGCCTCCATTCCATAAAAACTGAAGGAACCATTAAAATGATATAAAGAGGAGAGACATGACTTAAGAAGGCCCAAAAATATATTTTTTTTCCTCTTTGAAGGGAGTATATGCCTCTGCATTCTTTAAACAGACAGAACATGAATCACTTTTGAGAAAGCTTCTCTTTATTGGATAAAAGTATAAATAATGTCAGTGCCAAATCTTAAGGCAAAAGGAAAGTAAGAGTCACATTCTTCTTCAGAAATAGTACCTTCTTCCTAATGGAAGCTATTGAATGTAGCAGATAAATGTCAAAGAAGAGAGGAAGAAGAAAAAGAAGATTTACTATTAAAATCTACAGACAAAAAGGAAATTTTCATCATTCATTTAAGCAAAGGTTTTTTACTGTTTTCTTAAATTCTGGCTTTTCTAGAAGAGAACATTTTTATTTGTATATCACTTTAGTGGTCAATATAGCAGAAAAAGGAGAATATAGTAGAAAAAAGGAGCAAAATTCAGGGTCATGAAAATAGCTGTTCCATAGTTCTTTTCCATTCTCAGTACACAATAAGAAAAGCAAGGATGACACTGACATTTATTCAAATGGCAATCCACAATATTGCTGAGTGACTCAGTTCAAGAGATGGGTTGGAAGCTTCTGAATAAAAAACTTACCACTTGAATTTAAAGTATATCAAATAGCCATGTCTAGCTCTTTTTTGTGTGCTGATGGTGTCCTGAATAATTTTCCTCTTATATATACTGATCAGCCTCTCTCTTTTGACATCTCTTCATCTGTACACAACTGAATGGGATTTACAGTGATTTCTCTACCTGCCAACCCCTCAACCAAAATTATAACTCTAAGAACCTTTTGATATCTGTAACTGTCATGTAAGAACACTTGCATGTACAGTATAAATGTGTAGATCTTAGATCTCTTTCTCTTGAGCTCTCTCCTTGAGCTCAAGATACCAGTTTGGTCCTTTACTTCTGTGTCTGAGTGAAAACCCATATAAAGCTTTAACCTCCATAGGAGAATCCAGATATTAGGAAATCAAGTCTCCATCACTAAATGGTCTCCTGACAATATAACTGAGACCTGTAGAGTGAGAAAACCACTTCTGTTTCTGAATGTGAAGTTTAAGCCCAAAGGGAAAAGTGCCTTTGATGGTGCTCTAGTTGCTTCAAGTTACACAGACCACAAACTAGCATTCCCATAACGAATCTTTGCCAAAAGCAGCTCAGAACAGTAGCAATGGGAACACTGCTAAAGCTGATGGGGAGATCCGTAAAGACCACTTGAGGACCATGCCATTTATTTATCTAACAAATTCAGAAGTGTTAAATTCAACTACAAATCTAAAAATAAAATTAGGAAATACAAAAGTTTTGAGATGTTCAACCTCACACACCTCATATTATGAAGGCAAAGCTATAAAAATCTGAACAACATTGTAATTCTGCTGTTCATCTTTTCAAGTATATTTCGACAGGAAACCAACTGGAGTTTTTTTTAATGAACCATAAAAGTGCAAAATCAATTCTAAAAAACCTTTTTTTATATAGAACTAAATTACTGATGTGTAAGGCTGAGTTGGCTCTTACTCATATTTTTTCAAAAGATATTTTCTCTAAAACTGTTAAACAATCTTTCCTACTGGTTTTCACAATGTATCTGTTCTAGTCAGCATTTCTGATACATCAGTTTTTCTAGAAATATTATTAGAAAATTATGGTTTGGTTCTCATTCTATGTGGAGAGCATTAAAATGTCCACAACACAAGAAAGATGTGGACCTGTTGGAACAAGCCCAGAGGAGGGCCACAAAGACGACCAGAGGGCTGGAGCATCTCTATGATGCTTCGTCCTGTGAAGACAGGCTGAGAGTTGGGGCTGTTCAGCCTGGAGAAGAGAAGACTCCATGGAGACCTTTTAGTGGCCTCCCAGTACCTAAAGGGGGCCTACAGAAAAGCTAAAGATGGACTTTTTACAAGGGCATGGAGTGATAGGACAATGGGGAATGGCTTTAAGCTGAAAGAAGGTAGGTTTAGATTAGATATTAGGCAGAAATTCTTTACTGTGAGGGTGGTGAGGCACCAAAACAGGTTTCCCAGAGAAGTTGTGGATCCCTCATACCTGGAAGTGTTCAGTCCTAGTCTAGATGAGGTTTTGAGCAATGTTGTCTAGTAGAAGGTGTCCCTTCCCACAGTGGGGAGGTTGAATCTACATGATCTTCAAGGTCCCTGCCAAACCATTCTGTGATTCTATGAAAAACTCTTGGGTTTAGGTGCTGAATGCAACAGCCACACTATGATCTTCGGTCTGAATGCAAACCCTGAAATCTTGAAAATGTGCTGAGTATATTCAGATAAAAGGCTAAAAATAAACAAACAAACAAACAAATCCTCTAAGATAAAAAGAAGTCCATATTTCAAGTCACCTAGAGCAGTAAAGCTGAGGACATGTAAAGTTTAGGTGATTTTTCTCTTTGGTGCATTCTACAGGGTTTGAGTTTTGCTACTAACAATAAATAAGCTTTTTTAATATCTAGTAGTGCTCTGTGAATTGGTTCAGAATCTGTGCTTTTGTCCTGAAAGAAAGACTCAGCAACTTGATGTAAATCCTAGGTACACTGCAGTCACAGACAATTTTGTGTTGGCCAGGACTTTCTCCTGAATCTTTATTTTGGAAAACTAAAGGTACAATGTCACTTAAGTGACAATTTTGAGAAATTAAATAAAAAAGAAAAAAATCGAATGTATTAAAACCTATCAGAGTTTATCGGCCTGATAAACTCTAATTTTGGTTGAAGACATAGCAAATCTATAAATTTAGAAGTCTGTGTTAGGACGCCCAGCAAGTGAAAAAACAGAAAACACCATACCATCCTTAAGCATGCTGCAAGCATTTTACCACTTGTTATCTCACCTTGAATTTTTACAAAGAAAAACTGTATTTCTGATGTATAGTGAATGAGATTTGCTGTTTATTATTACTAGGTCATATTTATGTGCCCTCCAGACACAGCATGTTTACCTATTTCCTATATTTGTAAGTCATCACAACTGAAATCAAGAATGAGGCTGCATTTGTACAGTTGCAACATACTCCTCTGGCAAAATGAGGATGTCTTGAGAGACAGTAATCATTTATGACACTGTTTACATCTTTTATTTCTGGGAGCTATCCAATCATGCCTTCCAAGAAGAGACTCATGAGTGACAGGTTTGAGAACTTCCCCAGGTGAGTAGACAAATAGCCTCAGTAAGATGCTTGCAAACAACATTAAAAATGCCTCTCCCAGTTAAAGCATGAAATCCAAATGTCTTCTCAGTTCATCTGGAACATTCAGGATAGTGTAAAAGGTCTGACATATATCATGAAAGATATTGTTACTGCTGAGATCCAGGAGACTGCCAAGTCTGCGTATCCGACAGCTCCCTTTTGTCCTTACACTTTCCTTTAGCAACAAAGGATCATTATGACTACATGTGATCTGTTCTTCCAGGATGGCTAAATGATGGTTGTTTATAGGCATCCATAGTGTTTTCTGAAGCTTCAAGAAATAAAGTAAACAAATAGCATATGGGGAACCTTTTGGATCTTGTGAGTTACATTTGACAACACTTCAGGCATCTTAGAACCATTCTTCAATGAAAAATATCAGGGGAAAAATAAAAACAATTTTCAGGAAACTCACATTTTTTTTTATACCACATTACATGCAATTTTTGTATCTTTCAGCCTTGTCCTTTCATTATGAATATTTTTATTTCACTACTAATATTATACAGAACCATTCTGTGACTTTTTTTCAGACATTACATTCACCTAATGGTAATATCTTACTGTAAGTGTATTTAATATAAAATCAATCTCTATACAATAAAAAATTCTGATACTTCATTGTTATGTAAAGACATGGATGAATAGAATTAAGGTTAGAAGGACTGCTAGAGTTGTTATTTATATTTTACTAATTGAAGTAAGAAGAAATTAAATCTTTTTTTTAATAGAAACCCTTTTTATCTTTTCTTTAACCATGTTCATGAATACAACAACATGAACGAATACACCAGTAGGTATAACAATGGGTATTACATTTTGGTGTATACTGTGTATTTTTGGAGTGCTAAAAGAACTGTGCTGCTTAATCTATTTTTCTTGATTGATAGGTTCTCTGTAATTAAGGTGCATTCTAAAATTACCTCAAATGGATCATAAATTCCCGACTTGCTGTATTATCTGTGAAGTTACATTAATTATTATCCAGTCCTGTGCTTTATACCCTTTGCATTTGCTATGAAGTTTTCTTTATACAGGTTCACAAATGGTTTAAATTTGAAGACCTTGAACATAGACTTTTTCTGATTCCTTTCTCTTTTTTTGTCTGATTCTCTGTCATAAACTGTCATTAAGGGAAAGAGTGGGCAGGGCATTTGGAGAAGATTAAAGATGTGAATATTTTGGTTTGAGAGAGAACTCTAAAGTGTTGCTATTTTTATATATAGCTCTTTATATATATATACATACATATATATATGTATATATATATGCTGTTCCTGGGATATGTTTTCAATTACTGTCATGAAGGCAAACTAACTTCATGGTAAAAATACTGGTGTCCATGAAGCACTTGGAGTTTTCAGTTATCCCATATTTGATTGACAAGGAAGACATGCATATCTGGTTGACCTGTTCACAGCATTTTTGCAGAATTTACAGGAGTCTGGCATTTGCATATGTGAAACCCTAATGAATTAGTGGAGGAAACTGGTGTACATAAGGATAACTGAGGAACAGCTCATAGTACACAAAACTTTTCTCATAACAGAGTCAATGTTTTCTGTCAAATTTTAAGTTATAATGGGTATGAATTTGCACACAGGTCCAGATGGTTAAAAACAGAAGGGAAAGGAAGAGTTAAAAAAATATAACTGCAGTTCAAGATGTAGTTAACAACTGTATTCATATCAAGCCACGATGACACAAGATTATGCACAGTGCATTATGAAGAGTCTACCTGCTTCTTAGTCAAGTTTTACAACCTGTGCTAAGCTTTTCATTGCTAAGGACAAGACTAAGATGATCCAACAGTTTTACAATAGTTAATGATGTACTGTCTTCCATAATGTTAACCTAAAATCCTACTTCTAACAGAAAATTTAACACTAGAAGCACATAGCAAAAGAAAACGTATTTTTTATCCAAAGAGAAAATAAATTTTTAATTTAAAGATGAGGCACACAGAATTACCATTTAGCAAGTCAGATTTCTTCTGAATAAGCTTTTTTTTTTAATTATAGTCTAGACTGACACAAAGTAAGCTAAAAAAAAAAAAAAGACAGACCATCTTGGAGATTTGAGACTGACAATCTCTGCTTATGTAACTTTTAAGGAAATATAATGAAATAAATATCCACTGGCTGATTTGAAAGAGAAAAAACCCCAATATTTCTAATACTATGCAGAGTACACAGCCACTGTTGACCCATATGTTTTATTATACATCTGTAGCAACTCTGACGTGTCACTAGCCTAGAGGAGCCAGACTACATAAGTGTGTAGTAGACATCTCCTTACACAAATGAGATAAGAAAAAAAATTAAAGCAGCAATAAACATTAGTGCATTTGATTAACGCTTTGTCCTGAAGGCATTAGAGACAAACATGCACACAATAATGTTCTAAAGTAGCTCTGTACACTTAAGATTCCTTATAATATTTATGGCATTTCTGATAAGGAAGAAAAAATATTCTTAACAAATTTAATAATTCATACAATATTTCCCATAATTTAAATATTACTTCTACCTCTCTTCCTTACCAACACATGTTTGAACTTTTTCTGTATGACCTTAGCTGGCCCACTTTTGGGTACTCAGGAGAAATGAATCACTATATAAAGGTGCCTGATTTCCCCGAATAGACAGAAGAAAAGAAGGCAGCAATGGGATATTCTGGATCAGTTTTCAGTGTCATTTGGGGTTCTTTGATATTTCCGTTAATGACTGGAGGAATCAGAGTTCCTCCCAAATCATGATGTCTCTCAGGTGCTGTGGTTAGTAGAAAAACAGAAACAATATTATTGTTCATGTTTAAAACTAAAACTAATCAGGATGAAATAATCTAAAACAGTTACAATCACTACAGGCCTAAAGCGGGTAACCTGAACAAACATCACAGTGTCCAGCACCAAGAAACCCCAGCCTTTTTCAAGGCAGTTGTGCCTATTCAGTATTTCTGTAATTTGCCTGCCTGACCATTTTCTTAGTTTTCCTAAGTCTGATGTAACTTTCCTTATCAGCTTAAGTTCTTACACCACGCATGCCACTGTGGGAAAAATCATGTTATGTAAAACCAATACCAACAATACAAAAAAACCCCAAAACTAACCAACTGTATTTCTGACCGAGACAGAAAGCCTGACCACAGATCTGCTCCTGGTAAAGACTAATGCAATGTGTGTCAAAATAATGCCATCTCAGGTGCAATTCAGCTTAAAAACCCTAGTGTTGGATTCATCTACCTAAATATACACGTGTAGTCCCATTTGAGAGACCCTGGAGTACCTGAGCCAGCAACAGATATGACAGAGGTGCAATGTGAGCACTGGACTGGCAGCTGGAGGCCAGCTGTGACAACCTGGAAGTCAAAATGGCATTAGACTACTTTCTGCATAGTTGAGTGGCTGACCAACATAGTCACAGGAGACTGATGACCTATTTGGCTTACCCCAAAGTAGATAACTCTACACAGGCAGCTACGATCTCTCTCTGAATCACATTTTTAATACAGGAAAATAACATGCTTGAAGACAAAACTAGAATTCTTTGTGGATATTATATTTTTTCTGCTTTGTTGAGAACACACAATGCTGCTCAGTGGTACTTCTTTTATCTATACAGCAAGCAGAAATAATATTTTGGTACAGCTTATGTAGATAATCCTATATATGTGCTAAAGTTTAGAGATGTACATGACATGTATCATGGATATACCAATACCAAGGTCAACTATAACAACAGTGGATCTATGATGGTAGCTTGAAGTAGATAATGGTTTCAACTAACAATTATAGTATGACTTCAAAAGACAATGGTGGCAAGACTGATACAGGCCTGTGAATTAATGTTCTTGTATCTGAGACTCACGTCTCCACTTATGCACTTGGAAAACATGTTTTTCATACTGATCTCGATTGCTGATGCCTATTATTACTAAAATATCTGAAAATTAAAAGAAATTTTTTCAGAAGTAAATTTAAATATTTTAGCAAATCTAAAAAAGAGACAGCATTTTCAAAAGAGATACATAACAAAACTGTTTTGTATTTTCTGTCTTGTCATGGAAAAAGTACTTAGTACTTCGTTACTGCTTATTTCCAGTTTAGAACTCGATATATTTATCCACTAGAACTCTGGGATAATATTTTGGCTCTAACAAAGACAAAGGCAAAAAATGTCTGTGAGTGTCCTGTGTGCAAAAGAACACTGTGTCATTTTACTTATGAGATTTGCTTTTTGAAAAACAAGTGGAGTTAGACATTTACTAACTCCATCATGTTGTGAGATATTTACCACAGCATTCAAGCTATCTTACACACACACGTTATACCCATTTATTTTACACATATGCATATGTATACATATGTGAACACACTAAAATATGTACACATTTTATACATATACCTAAGTATTTTAACCTGCCTTTCCATTACTTATTTTACATAAGTTAAAAAAGATTGAATTATTGGTTTGAATGGAATAAGGAAAGCAAAAAAATTAGCAGTTGAAAAGAAATACCATTCATAAAAAGTTCAATGAACAAAATATTCACTGCTCTGTTACAGCACGTAAGGTAATTTGATTCGGCATATGAATCACTGAGGCATACAAAATATCGAAGGACGATATTTTCAAAGAACTTACTGCACTGGCACTTCTGTAACAATATTACAAGGCAAGAGAACTTCATAAAATAATATGCTGACGTGACATTTTTGTGTCAAGGCATTTTAATACAGTTATGTTTGTGTAACTGCTGTGATGTCTTTACAACCAGACTTATAGGTTAGAACACTTCTCAATGCCTCTTGATTTCATGCTTATATTTTTCCTGATCAATCAATTGTAATCACAAAACATCATCTTTCACTTTCTCTGTATATATGTAGTGTGCAAGAAATGTATATATAATATACACATTATATATGCATTTCTACGTATATAATGTGTAAGAAATGTATATGTGTGTATAAATATATATATACATACTTTAAAAGTGGGGAAAAATATGTGTACAGATTGAATTCTGATAAAATATTGCTTGTCTTTCTTCTGATGAACAACATGTACTTTCAGAAGGTGATCCACCAATCTGCTGTGACATGAAAGGAAACCCAGGCCTTTCAAGACATTTTCATTCTTTTCAAGGATTTGCCTCTTGTGTAGCTAGTTATGCTATCACTTTCTGACTTACAAAATGAATCTGATAGTCAATATTACATATTTAATAATCGCAAACATGTAGCACATTTCTCTATTGTGTAGCTGAATTACAGCTGCTGATACAGCTTCAGGCACAATTTGTCATGAATGTGGTCAAAACCTATCAAAAGTCTTTGCTTTTTGGCAAGCTTTTTAATAAACTGCCAAATTCAGACAATGCTGATAATAGCTAGTCTATAGGGATAGATGCTATATTTGACTCTTATCCTCAAAAATAGAATACAAACCTGCTTATGTTAGCAGTAGAGACACAAAGATGTCGGACATCTGGACTTGGGCACTGACCATTAGGTTAGTGCAGAAAGGAAACAGTGACTCAGAATCTGGTTCTGCATCAGAATTACTGTAAGTCTCAAAACTCTGTATGAGGTCATCAGCTAAATCATTTGTCTTACCTAGGTCACTGTACCTGGGCAAAAGTGATAAAACATGTTATTACTTTTCAAAGATCTATGCTGCAGGGAAAAATTCCCCAACTTCTCCAAAACCACTACAAGATGTATGGAAACTACAAAACAAATTTAATGAATAGTTAAGTCATGATAATACGAAGCTACAAATCACTTTGGGTCTTTTGAGCTCTCTTGGTTATACATAACAGTAATTATTTTGTGATCTAATTGGATATTCACAGACATGGTTTTCATTTAATAAGTAAACAATACTGAGTTTACCGAACAGAAACACTTTTAACTATTATCATTAACACATTTAGCCTTTCTCATTGAAAATCAGTTACTTATAGAGCTACTTTTGTCACTAAGTCACTCCTTCCATTAGCAAAATGTTTGCCCTTCTATTGTACATTTTATGATTGGAAGAAGTTAGAAAATGAAGCTTTGAGACCTTTTTTCAAACATTTTTGTCTTAGAATTACCAAAACTTCTTAAATATAACATACTGTGAACACAACAGAAAATTCTACAATTATTCTGATTTATTGTCTGTCTTTCTACAGACATTCTTCAAGATCGTGTTTGCCCTTTTCAGCTTACAAGCATCAGTGGAGACTGTTTGAATAGCTTTTATCATAGCCCCTTTTCCACTCCATTATGTGTGCTAGTGTGCTTTTTTCCAAAAACAAGTACTATTATTCAAGTAGATGACCCCTAATTTCATTATCTTGCAATTTATGTATTAAACAGACTATGTAATTTTCTATAATTATAACAAATTTGGGTTTAGTTGATGAGGTGTGTTCATGTGGTTTTGTTATAATTTCATTTTCAGATTAATGCTTTTGTGTTATACAAACCTCTGATGCTTTCCTAATTAAAACCTTTTCAGGTAAAATACGCTTCATTACACTTACAGCAAACACATTAATCCATCAGGATTACCTGACAGTCCAATGTTCTTGGACAACCAATAATTTGTTTAGAGTATTTTTAAAATACTAATATGGAATATTACAACTAGGGTTAACAAATAATGTTTAAAAGTGCAATAAGTTTAAAAGTACAGTAATCTAATAGGTACAATATGAACTAAAATAATTTTTAGGGGTTACTCCTATAGCTATTTGACCAAAAAAAAGATTGTTTGCAGCTGGGCAGTTGATGTACACTGATCACTGATAAAAAGTATGTCGGATGACCTGGCCAAATTAACAACAAGCAGGTTTATTTTAAGCACAGCTACTACTAATTCTCTGAAAAAAAAGAGAAAGGAGTATATACTATTGCTCTGGTAAAACATGGCGCTACTTTGCCGTTATTTATGACAGTGGTCCACGTTTCTGTATTTGAGCAGTGTGCAGCCTAGGGAGACAGAAAAGAGTTGGGTGGTTTTGAGCCCAGGGAGCTCAAAGCATTTTTAAACCACACGACTACCATCCTTCCATTTTTACTTTTTTTCTGGGGGATTACTGAAGAACCAAATACTCACACAGTTAATAACAGCAATCAGCAAGCAAAATAAAAGAGATTTGGGGCCTGGTGCCATGTCTTGGAGACTCATCTGTAACACCCAGCTCCCGCCGAGGTCCCTGTGGGACCAGAAGCCTTGCCAGGGTCCTGGGGGTCCCACCAGGACAGCAGAGACATCAGCACATGGAGACAGTCTGATGTGCTGTATGATTGTAAACCTACCAGCAAACATGACTTAAAGATGGAAATAACAGAGAAGCAGTCTGTAACTTTCCTTCTGAAGCAGAGAAAAAGCTGGCAACCAAATGATAACAAGCTCTTCACTGAGTGAAGCTTACAAGTGAACCAGCACTGAATGCAAGAACGTCATCCAACACACCACATATTCAGGTATGTAGTTTTTACAGTACCTCTACCTGTTTTTCTTTTAAAATTTATCTAACATTTACAATCATTTAAGAATTCATTGGTTAATTTAACACCATTAATAGTTTGAGCTGGTAATCTGCTTTCGTTATTACTGACCTCTCCACTGGCATCATCCGGTACTGTCTGCCATAAAAGCACATTGCAGCATCTAGCAACTGCTTGGAATAAGCAAGGATGTCCACAAAAGAGTTGCAACCTCATTTATTCCAGAAAAAAAGCAGAAAGAAGCAACAATATGCAAACAGCAGGTTGTTTTTTCCTCCCATTAAAATATATATTGCTTTCACAGTCTGAATAATAATTTATCAATTTCTTTGTACTTTTGGATTTGTTAAAAATATGTTTAAAAAAGAATAATGGAGATAAATATCTTTAATTATCTACTTCATTTTGTCTTCAGAATATTCAGGCAACCTGCACCTTTCTTCTTTTTGCTACTAATTCTTGACACATGATAAACTGAATACAAAACTTAAGCAAGGGAACCATTTAAACAATTAGAAAGACCACAAGAACTTAGAAAGCAGACATATAACAACGGTGCAGATGCAAAGTCTTTGAACAGTGAAACTGCATCCAGATGCACTGGCCTAACCTTCAGATTCACCAATACCCTATCAACTGCACTTCCAGATTAGAAACAAACTTTCATTTGAAATGACTGTCAAATCCAAGACTGCACTGAAACCTCTGCCGGCAATATATACTTCCACTGGCTAGTTCATTCCATGTATTCCACAGCTAAAATTTATCCATCTGGTAGTTATCTTCTGCATATTTTGAGGACCTTCTTTTTCCATCTGTGTTTTTACAGCACCAATTAAAACTGGATAATGATGCTCAGTTCATGTTATTAAATACTATGCAAATACAGACAAAAATTTACCGTATTAGTCTTAGAGAACAAGATCAAGTTTCCAAATAGGTTTTCAAGAAGGAAAAAAGGTTTCTTGGACTCCTGTGGGTAATGGTTTCCAGAAAACATCAGTTTTGAACAAACATTTGAACAAACACTTACTAAACAAGGAAAGAAACCTCATTAACTACGTTAAAACACTAAATGCATTTTCACATAAAATATTCAAACTGCCAGGATTTAAGAGAGATGACAACTCCAAAGCAAAGGTAGAATGGAAAAGGTGAAGCTTATACTTTAAGGTATTGGTATTGTGAGATATTCTCCATCCCAACTGAGACCTTCCTCCTTCGGAGCCTTCATAAAGCAGAATTTAAGTGTCATGGTTTAGGGAGACACCAAGAGATATGAAAACAAATGGACATTTCATATACACTAACTTCTATGCATTTTTCAGGAAGGCACTTTCCAAACTCATCGGCATTGCAGTGCTGGACGGAAGATGCAGAACCAGGGTCTGAATATGAGGGGTTTTATTGTACCTTACTAAAGATGGTAATTTATGATACCAGCCTCTGGGATAAAAAATGTTTGCCTAGCCTTTCCTCCTCTGAGGTCAAGAGAAAAACTGTCTGGATGGATTTTAAATTGTATTACTCAAAGTAAAATGGAAACATGAAAACAACCTTAGATAAATTGCTTCAATGACCAGTTAAACTTGATAGCATAGCAAATAGTCTACAGTCAGATTTGGTTCTCTGCCCCACTGTCTGACAGCATCTTTCTTGCACACTCTATCTTCTAATTTTCAAACGTACATTTTTTTATATTTACAGGAAAAAATACTAAAACTTTAAAAATACAGCTTTTCCTACAGTGGCAGAGTTGCTTGCAAAGAGCTCATGTTTTCTTTTTAAATACAGAAATAAATGGCTACTTCAAAAGCATAGTAATTTATTATTTTGTCAAGTCTTCAGTATAATTATGTTATCTGAACACCTATATTAACTAAAGTGAGCTATAGCTACATCCTCTTAATATTAAAAGCAAAGCAGCAGCTCATTTTGTGAGGCAGTGAATGAAAGTTAATTCCAGTCCTTCTCAGTTCATGTTTTTTAGAGCAGGTACTTTCCTTGACAGCCTACTCTGTGTTTACTGTTGTGTTCCAGAAACTACACAGATACCTTCGCCTTACTGTCTCCTAGATCCATGGCTAATTGTATCTATTCATCTTCTTGTCTGTTTCAATCATCTTCTACCTTCTGGTTTCTAGTGAAGCAACTTTCTCAGAAATCTTCATTGCATAAAATATGTTTTTAGATTTCTAATCTGAAAGTTTCTTTTTCTCTTTTTCCTCCATTTTTTTTCCCACATCTCTCTTAACTACCACATTTGACCAGGCTTTCCAAAAGCAAGATCATATATATTCATTGTGAACACACGAAATACCAATTATTACCACAATTTGTTGAAAATGTTTGTACTATGACCATATGGACTACTTTACACTTACATCGTGACTTCTTAAACTCTCAAAAGTGCTCTAGAGTACTTATGTGGGAAGACTATGTTACTAGTGCTGCAGTGGCAACTATAAAAACATATCTAGATGTCTAAATACTAAATAAAATTTTGAACAAAATTATTTCACCAATCTCCCTGAAGTGAGCTGCATGTGTCCTCTATTGAAAAAAAATATAAAATAATTATGTCTCAAATAAGACACTTGATTTTCATGTGTGCTGTACATTCATAATATTCCAATAGTGTTATGAAAAATAATAAATATTCAAGTATATAGTGCCTTCAGAAACCTTCATAAAGAGTTTGGTGAAATAAACACCTGAAGAAAAGTACAAAGATCAGTGTTTACAGAGCCATAGTGCTGTCTACTCTCTTATATGGTTCCAAATCGTGGGTCATCTACTGCCACCACCTGCGACTCCTAGAACGCTTCCATCAACGCTGTCTCCGTTCAATCCTGAACATCCACTGGTCAGATTATGTGACCAATACATCTGTTCTAGAACAAGCAGCAGTCACAAGTATTTGAGGCCATGTTGCTGAGAACACAGCTGCGCTGGGCAGGGAACGTCTCCAGGATGAAGGACCACTGCCTCCCTAAGATCTTGTTTTATGGTGAACTTGCCACTGGCTGCCGCATGAGAGGAGCCCCAAAGAGAAGATACAAGGACTCCCTGAAACAACATCTCAGCCTTGGCCATATTGATCAACATAACTGGTCTACTCTGGCCTCCAACCAGGAGGTCTGGAGACACACCATCTATAACATTGCTGATGCTTTTGAGAAAGCACACAGGACCACCCTTGAGGAGAAAAGACAACACAGCAAGAATCGTGCCTTGTAGAATATACCACCTAAGGATTCTTTCTGCTGTGCCTTTTGCAACCGGACGTGTCTATCTCGCATTGGCCTTTTTAGCCACCAACGCGCTTGTAACAAACGTGGGTAGAGTCTTCCCCAAATCTTCGTTCGCAAAGCCTAGCCATTATGATGATTCAGGATATTTGAGAATTCATTAATATAAGGTACTTTGCCTTATTCTTTTTTCATCTTAACTTTCTTTTGCAATGGCTTCAAAAAACCCTTACAAAGGTCTATGATTGCAAGCTGGCCTTTGTTGTAAACTTATTTCACTTTTACATTTTAATCAATACTGATGACTATCAATATCTTATATACTAAGTCGGCTTGGAGTTCTGTTTTCTGCCGTCTCTTAAGGCAACATTATGTAAAACTATAAGTATTATTTAAATCTACAACTGCTACCACAATGAATGTATATAAAATATAAGTTTGTTAGCAAATATTTTAAGTTAAAAAATGTCCTGTATTTTTCACATTGTAACTAAAATACTTGATTTAAAACAAAAGACATTTAGAGATATCTTTTTTGAAATTCAATAGCAAGACTAAGAGTGCTAGTTGTTCCATGTTCTGTAAGATTCCTGTCCCTTTAACTTTCCTCTCCTAAAAACCTGTCCCTAAAAACTCTCCTCTCCTCTATCTCCCACAAAATCAGATTTTCACTTTTGTTGCCCAAAGGCTTACTAGAGTTGTTACTTACTAGAGCTGTTGCTTTCCCAGCTTCTGCTCCTCATTTAAGTCCCCACAGAGACATCTTTTGACTAATTTAAACACCCTTCTGTTCCCAGTAAAAATTGAGAAATAGAGTTTCAGAATTTTGTAGCCCTTTTAGTGCAGCCCTCAGGTTTGCCCTTGTTCCTAAATAATAGTACTATCCTCCTATTGATGATGTAGATAAGTAGTTCCCTCCTAAAGCCAGCAAAAACCAAACACAGCTAACACAGGACATTTCCATCCGGAGAAGCAAAAGACATAGAAGGAAACCTTGGCTCTGTTGAGCACAGCAACATAAAACACTCTATTTAGCCCTATAAGGTGTTTCCAGTAACAGCCAAAATCAAAGTATATGCCTAAGGTAAGCACATAGGGAGACACTCAGTCCTTGTGTTTCTGCGGCATACAGGTTTCCCAGTTCAGGGATGACAGGCACCTCTGCATTTAGGAACTCTTGATGGGATTTGTTTCATTAACTTTTAAGATTGCCCCTTGTAGAGCCCTGGTATCCATGAAGACCCATGGCCAACAGTTTCACAGTCTACAAAGTAATCCATAAAGAGCAATCTCTTTCTTGGTTTAGCTTGATGTTTTATTTGATTGTTGTTTTTTTTTTTAATCTTTAACTTCCACTGAGACTCCTTTTGTTAGTGAAGTCAATGGGATCTGCCCTTTCCCCAGTCCTGGAGGATGGATGATTGGGATGTAAGTATAGCTCCCTAGCTCTGTACACTGCATTTTGACATTTTATCATCAGACCTTGAGCAACTGCCCTTCTCAGGCCCCATCCCAAGGCAAGGCAACACTGACCGTCCTGCTAAGAAAATACCACCTGCTGAGTTGCAATTAGACCTTCACTTTATTTCAGGCACTTTGAAAAACACCTACGTGACAGTCACTGCATCTAAGGACACAGGTCCCAGTGCACAGATCCTACTTCTGCAGCAACAACACAGTACTCCTGGTCACAGTCAGTGGGCACACAAAGGCTCCCTGTATCCCTTGGCTAGAGAACAGAGATCTCTTCCTGATGCAAGCAGCTACAGAAATGGAGAGAGGGCTTTAGGGAAAGTCAGAGAAAATAACAGGCTGATAAGGGATTTCCCTTTTACCTATCATGTTGAACTTCTGTGCCCTCTCTCATAATTTTACAGCTATTTTTTGGACAAGGAACCCCATTGATTTCCAGCTTTGACGTGGTTTGGACCTTGTTTTCCCCCAGAGGCCAAGAGAAGTGGTAGACCCCAAGGGGTGGAAACCCTTGGAAGTTTTGAAGTTCTGCCCAATGGGCGCTCCTGCAGAAATGTAAACATATCACAACCAGACCGGAAGAGAAGAGTTGCAGTTTGGGGTGGTTGTAGGAGTGGTGGCCATGTTGTGAGCCACGAGGAAGGGGCTCTGAGCCCCTCGGGCCCTCTGGGGCCTCCCAGTCCCTGGCTGGGGGGGCTGCAGGGACCTGGAACAGCATAAGCTGGGCTAGGTGCCTGTAGTTATGCCGGGAGATGTTTGTCTCCATGGGCACAGAACAGCAGCTGGGACTGACCAGAGAAACGGTGGCAGAGAGCCAGAGATAAGACCTGAACTGAAGAAGCAGCAGAAACAACATGCAGCACCGGAGAGAAGACTCCTGGAAAGGGAGGAGAAGAAGAGAGCAGCAGAGAGACAGAGTTTGGGGTAAGAGACTGTACCAGATCCCCCAAACCTCCCTTGAGACCCCTCTTGGAGAAGAGGGACATGGACTCCTATTTGAGAGGAGCCTTGGAGTATGCAGCACTGGAGAGAGAGAGGAGCTGAGAAGCTCAGAGCGTCCCGGGAGCTGGACTGGGACGGCCAGATGGAATGCGGGGGGAGTTGACCTTGGTTCTCCCCCCCCTTGCACTGCTGCCACGGTGGCAGCCTGAGAGACAGGGCACAAAGGCCCTGCAAGAAGGAGCTGAGTCTCCTGAAGATACCAGACCTTCACGAAGACCCCCCCCTGTGTCTTTGTGATATGACGTGGTGATACGACCTTGTCTGGGGTTACGAAGCCCACGGAAGACCCCTCGGGTGAGGCGATGGGGCCGAGGGAAGTCGGATATCTCCCTCGTTGAGTGCTGGAAGAAAGCCAGCTATCAGCTGCTGCATGTGGAGAAGAGAGACAGAACCTGCTGCATTAGAAGATCCTGCTGCTTAAGGACTGGAAGGGATCTGTCCTTCTTTCCCTCCTGGACTTTTATTTGGAGGAGAGAAGAGATCTGATCCTTGTAAATACTATATGTCATGGTAGAGATAGTTTGTGATCATGTGTATAATGTGATGTTATATTTATTTGTACAGTCATTGTAATATATTCCCTTTCCCCCACTTTGAGTCTGGTGTGTTTTGTCTGGAAAAGCCCATCTCACATTAGGTTGAGATGTGGGAGGGGAGATGGAGCTAGGGAATTGGATTTTGGGGCTATCTCAAACCATGACAACATACAATCACTAAAAAAATGCATTGACTGTTTTGCTTTTGGTATTTTCATTCACATTACACCCTCTGAAATTGCATCATGCAAATGCAATCTTTTACATTAAAAGATTAAATTCCTTTGTCTTAATTATTTTTCAAAGTAGTGACCGCCTTGTAATTTTAAGCACCTTGTAAGTTTAAATACAATCTGTAAATACACACAAAGATGGTCTTGTGAGATTCAATAGCTGGGTAGCAGACCCAAGTACTTTTTGAAAAGGTCATGCTGCTTCCTCTGGCGAATGTACAGCTGGTTATTAGTTTATTGCACCAGGCACTTAACTTACATGATATAAACTATCTTGCAGTGTATTTACATAGCTTCTTCTTAAAATCATACTGAGATCCATTTCTCTCCACCTATCTGAAAAGAAAATAGGACCTATTTCCAGCTCTAGTAAAAGTTATCATGCAAAACACGATCTTTTTCACTTTTGTTTTTATCTTCTTATTTGTGCCACGGTCATCAGTGTAAAGCATGAAAGACTTTTGCTTTAGTATATGAAAATCTTTTCTTCAGTAATCATTTGTACTCTGTGGGCAAACCAGTCCTTAATCTGTATTCTGTTTATCTTCAGTGCATATTCACATTCCCCTCTCATTCAGCATTTTCTTGCTTTCACAGTTTATAAACCACAGAGATCAAGTGACTCCAAAGGAGACACTTTTCTTTCACCATGCAGGGTATACCAACTATGCTTTGGATTGTGATGACATTGCAGACAGCACCTCTAGATTTGTCTGCTTCATGATGCCTGTGTTTTGACCCACACACCTCCTATTTCATTTGGAAGTAATCTTCAAGTAAAAGCAGGAAAAAATACTATTTCAATATTATTTCAGTTTATTAATTACTATGCAACACTTTAAGAACTCTTGCTTTTAATACTTGTCTTAAAGATATCTACACTGACTGAAACTTAAACAACAGAATTTTTCCTGCTACGTTTTCAGTATACAAATATGCAGGTTCTTCTCCAACTGAGATAATACAACCTGATAATGCAACATGATTGACCAGTCAGCTTTGTTGATTTTTCAGAGCCAACAACATCACAATGCACCATTGCTAATTTTTTAATCAGTCTGAAATAATTTATTTTTCTTTGGACTCTTGTATCTTTCTGTTATGGACCATTTTAATCTGTGCTATTTAAAAAAATACTAGTTTCAAGAAAACTATAGAAAATACTATTTGTTCAATGTCTGGTGTCCACTTAAATAACATGACTAAATATCTTCTCATTATAAATTGTGATATAAACATGCAGACTTCCAAACTCATTTAAAAAGACAGAGAAACATGGTTTTTTAATCTTCATAAAGCATATGTAAATTATATGACTGAGTTCAAGCCATCTTCTGGTTTTGAAATATCTGCCACCATGAAAGCATTGATTATCTTTTTGAGGTCAGTCAGTTGAGAGGGTGGAAATACAAAAAAGCACTTCTACTTCCAAAGAATAAAAGGTTGAATTTTCAGTATTGAGATCTCATGATCCAATTAAATCTAAGTTTATGAGCAACAAAAGAGACTCAGAAATTCTATTAAAACCATAATACTAGAAGAAAAAAAAAAAAATCTAAGAATGCTCTAACAGTAATGGAATAGCAGGACCGATGAAAACTGTTCTATTAGCCTGACTGTGAAAATCAGTCATTGGCATCATGTACAAACTAAGCTGAATGAACTTCATTTAGTATTCACTTTAATGACAGTTCTACACCAGGTCTTCAGGCTATGAGCTCCCTAATACATAACTCCTCTTGCACCAATAATGCTTGCTTTAGCACAGTAGGTGGATCTCAACTAAGAGGCACAGGCACTTTTTCATTGTTTTCTTACTTCTCTGGCACATGAACTAGCTATCAGATCAATTGTGGATATATTTGTGTATGAAGGTTGTTTCATCCCCAACCATGCCACAGTTTTTATTGCATATAAACTATCATTGGGGGAAGAAAAAAAAAAAGACAACATTTATTTTCTTGCTCATTTCTTCATTTGCCTTTCTTTTTTCTTTACTTGGAGGAAATGTATTTCTGGCCTTAATATTGATTTCAACTGGTGGTCACATGTGGACGACCTACAGACTGCAACCTATGACATTATTTTTGAAGAGGCTTTCAGTTGACTACCCAGAGAAGCTGTTAAAATTGTCAGATGGCAACAAAGATAGTATTTGAGCATAGTGTTTTGGTGCTCCCACAAACAATTACATGGTCAGGAACCATTGATCTTCCTGAATTGCCAACAACTGAATTAGTAAACCTGACACGTCACTCTTCAATGGGACTGCTCTATGCCCATCATGTAGGTAGCACTCCAATGGATAGACTCCATATAAATACTAGAGCCAGGTGCACCTCTGTGCACATGGAAAAAGAGCACAGAAGAGTAACACATTGTTTACATGCAGTAGGAACTAAAGAATATTTGTCCTTTCCTCCTTCAGCACAGTAAGCTTTACCTCCTTCTCTGTGTCCACTGGCAAGGAAAATCAGTGTTTTCATGATGGCAAAATTGTACAGCCAGACACTGACAAGCTGAATTCTCTTGAATATTGCATCAAGATAATAAATTTCGGTTTTCCTCTCATTATTTACCACTGTATTTCCACCCAAGTTTGTGAATTTGTTGGTGAGACTTCTACTGCAAAGTAGAAGCTTGGGTGAAAATTAGCAAGTGGGCTTCAAGTAGACACAAGTGGGAAAACTGTGTGACTGCATAAATCTCCTTTCAGAGTTCTCTAAAGTCAGCTTATCTTAAAACCACCATGATTTTACTAAAAAGAAGCAACAAATGCATCAAGTTAGATTTTTTGAAGGTGGTTATCTGAGGCTTCTAACATACATAAAAAAATACTATTGGTACTAATATTCCAAGAATATTGTGAAAGACACTCTGCTGAGACATTGATTTGCAATTATTTGTTATTTGTAGTGAAACAAAGGAGCAAATTAGCTAATTGAGGTGTAATTACATAAAAAATTATCCTGAAGAGGTAAATAGTCCAGTGTGGGTACTACTTAAAGATGTGGTTCAGAAAAAACTTTAAGAATAAATGTAAGTTGACCTTTGAGAGAACTAAAAGAAAAATGAATATTAGCCATAAACTGAATTTTTCCCATTACTTTTATTTATATTAGTCTTCACACACTACCAAAGTCCAGAATATTACAGCAGAGGACATGATTTAATTGTTTTGTCCCTTATATGACAATTGGATGAAAGATCTCTAGAAATAACATTTACAAGCAGAAATGAGATTTGTTTAACTGAACTATTCTTACAGTAGAACACAATTTACAAGTTTCTTTAGCTCTGTAGCAATATTTTATATGTGTTGTATTCTTGGAATCATTTTGTTCTCCTGCCTTTGCCAACACGGTGTGCTGACAGATCCCACAGTCGAACATAATGGCTATGTTACTGGTAAGATAAACAATAGCTTTTATTTGCAAGCATCAAGCCTAACTAGTAAAAAAGATTAATAATAAGTATGGAAAAGAAACAGTGCAATATCTCCAGCAGAGAAGAAGAGAGAATGTTCAACAGTGCAACACGGGCAGTCAGTTACCTTTACATATGTAACTTACAATCAATGCCTTAAAGACTAAATGTCTGGTCATAGATCTTTTGATGTGCACGTCTTTGCCTGAAGACAATTATAAAATAGGTTTTAAAAAGGCAAAACACTTTTTTTTTTTTTCTGCTTCTCAGAGTTCTGAAAAAACCTCTGCACAAAACTTGTCCCAGGCAGAAATTTCCCCGAGGAAGTAGACCTCATGTCTCATTAGACATTTCCTTGATTTCTTTTATGTTTTTAGATTTTTAATACTTGGTTATTTTAAGAGGTCTTTGGTGGGATTAATATAATTGCAATTAAATCCTCTCTAGATGCGTTGAGATCTTCTAATTGAACATTCTGGGTAAGAGCTCAATGTATTAAGTACTGTGATTCTAAAAGCCGGGAAAAACAAACATTGTCTAATTTCCATTGCAGCATGGGGATAGCTTTTTGTTCAGTTTCACAGTTAAAATCCTTTTCCATATATTTAATTTCCAATCAATATCTGCTGTAATTGATTTCCCTAAAAAGTTTTGTGTAAAGATTTTTTTTATGAAATAAACTAGTTAGTTAGTTAATGGCTCAAGATATTTAAACATGTAACTTAAAGCTGTCTTTTGAAAATGAGACTTTTTTTATTTTATGACTTTATATATGTCTTGGGGAAAAGTGCTCACCATTTTTGACCCATATTCATGAATTCTTTCACTGAGCTCAAATTCCATACTTTAAAAAAAATAAATTTAAGCATCTCAAAAAGTTTGCCTTAGTTACAGATATTATTAACTATTTATCTTTTCTAAAAGAGTTTGCTGTTTCCATATATTTTTATGGTACAACAAAACCAAGAAGCACACCAGAAGAGATTTATACTACCAATTAATTATTTCAAATTAATAAAAGACATATCTTTATCATTAATGTTATGTCTTGTTAGAATAAAACAAAAAATAAGCTCAAAATAAGTGTCTAATAAATAAGGTGTCTATAAGAATTGTCAACATTTGCTAGAATGGGTATTTTACTTTCTATACTTTTGTAAGAGTTTTCAAACAGGAATGTCTTTCATAAATATATCTGTTGTACACCATTGCATGAATTTGCCTAGAGCAGAAAATAAAATTATACATGAATCATACTGCGCTCCTGTCTTAAACTTTTACCAAACAGTAGTAAAGCCACATGATTCTGGACAGGTAGTTCTGGCACCATTAAGAAAATACAAATTCTTATAACATTTCCTTTAAAAATTGTCAATAAAAAGGAATATTCATTTGTACAATATTTCAAAACTGAAACTATTTAAATAAATAACTATTTAAGCTTTTCTCTTGAGTTATGAGAATGTTTTCAGCAAGGACTCTAATCTCAAATATAGCAACTAGTAGTTTAGATCTTATTTTTTTTCTTGACATTCCCCTATATAATTAATCAACATCTAATTACATATTTCCATGACAGAATTTTGCAATTTGTTTTTTAATGGTGATGGCAACTATTTATTTTGTAACTCATCACGCTCTAGTGATGAAAAGGAATCTCTGAAGACAGTAACCATCACATTAAAATGACCCCAGCTCATCTCCTCTGCCTCCCAAAATCTTTGCATAGCAATATCTACACAGCCCTTCTGCGCACATCTTGGCAGAATTGCTGACATCAGAAATGACCATGAGTGTGAAATATCTCTACTCCGTAAATACTTAAGTATGCACTATTTGTTTCTGCTGACATTTTACTGCCTTCTTGCACAATGTACTACTCTTTGTTTCAATTTTTTACAGTTACAGCATTCTTGCTGCTTTTATTGGTTCACTTATTTGCAGTGATATGAGGTAAATTTTTTTTAACAGAAAGAAGTTTACACTTTAGCTGCAAGTCAATTTCAGATGTTATAAAATTCAGGTGTGTGTATCTGAAAATATCAATCCACTCTCGACCAAGTTACTGCTCAGCTAAAAAGAAATAAACAGAAGGATGCCATTCATCAAGCAGTGATTAATTATCCAAGCATATCTGACTGCTTCTACTGGCTGTTTTTTCACGATAGGAGCACGGTTCAATTCAGTTTATTGTTGTTTTCTTCCAAGAAGTTTTTCAACTGTATGACTGCAATCCTCCTCTAGTTACTTAAAAGAAATAGAATTAGCAAGCTGCTTATCTGAGATAACTTTCTGCAGCAGTGAGAGGAAACCATTACAGCTGACCAGCAGCAGATCTTGCTCGTGTTTTCTGTGGTGCCTGGGGGGAATTGCCAACAGAGACAGGAAGGACTGTAATATAAAATTCTGATCTCAGTGGAGAAGCACAAATCCTTCATTTCAGTATCCCAGCAGAAGGGACAAGAGTGATGTAGAACTCGTGCATAATCTCAGAGGTACTAATTTCACTTATGCATAAACGAGTACTAAAATAAGACAGGCAGGCTGAAGGACAGCCTCCTCTAGGATTCCAAACTCAACATTATACCCAAATCTCAGGAACATCTCCACCCTAGATATTCTGTAATCAGGGAGGACTGCTCCCAGCTCAGCCCAGCTGCCCTTCGAGGCCTAATCAGCTGACTTGGGGGTGGAGGTGAGGTTGTTGCTGAGAGATTTAAACTGCTCCAGGGAGCCTGGCAAACAGCTCTCTCTAGTGGGTTGTGAGGTAGGTGTGGGTATATTTTTTTTTTTCCTCCACCTCTTGCAACTCAACTTGATCCAACAATTGTTTCCAAATGGGCAAAAGCTGCCGCTGCTGCTGCTATTGGGGGGGGGGGGGGTGTGCTTACCCAGGCAGAACCCCCCAGGAAGGACACTTGTTCAGGTCTCTGGCTGCACAGAGTGTCTGAGCCTGGCATTAGTACCAGAGGACAGTGTGAGAGACACTTGTGTATGATGCAAGCAGGTGAATGATTTGCTGTGCCGGGTGGCAGAGCTCAAGGAAGAAGTGGAGAGGCTAAGAAGTATTATGGAGAGTGAAAGGGAAATAGATTGATGGAGTCATACCTTTTCGACCCCAACTCTGCACATCTGCCTCTCCTGCCATCAGGCAGATGGAGTAAACCAAGTAGATGGGTGGGAATGGAAACAGGTCCCCGATCGAAGAGGTAAAAGAATCTCCTCTCAACCCCATCACCTCCCCGAGTGCCCTTAAAGAATAGGTATGAGGCCCTGAACCCAGAGTCAGGCAGAGGGCAGTGAAGAAGAGGATCTGTCTGAAGGGTCTCCCAGTGGCACCCCATCTACCAGATGGATAACAACAACTGTCATAAAAAAAAAAAAAAAGAAGGGTAGTTGTAGTCAGTGACTCCCTTCTGAGGGGAACTGAAGGCTTTATATGCCGACCAGACCCATCCCACAGGGAAGTCTGCTGCCTTCCCAGGGCCTGGGCGAGGGATATTAGTAGAAGACTTCCTGATCTAATCCAGCCCTCTGATTATTATCCACTGCCGGTGTTCCAGGCTGGCAGTGATGACTAATGAAAGAGATACCACGCTAATCAAAAAGGACTTCAAGGCGCTGGGTCAATTAGTTAATGGGACAGGAGCACAGGTGGTGTTCACCTCAGTTCCTGCAGTAGCAGGGATGAATGAGGAGAGGAGTAGGAAAACCCATCTTATTAACAGGTGGCTAAAGGATTGGTGCCACCAGCAGAATTTTGGCTTTTTCAACCATGGGGCAAATTCTATGGTACCTAGACTGCTAGAATCAGATGGGCTTCATCTATCTAGCAGGAGCAAAAGGACTCTAGCCTATAAGTTTTTGGGGCTGATCAGGAGGGCTTTAAACTAGGTTTGAAGAGGGAAGGGGTTGAAAAACCGGGTTCTCCAGAGATGAGCCTAAGGGTGGAAAGCCAGGGTTAGAAGTGAAATCAGCAACCCAGCTGGGGTGCATGTACACCAAGACAAGAGGAGCTGGAAGCCATCGTGCAGCAGGAAAGCTATGATGTAGTCGCCATCACAGAAATGTGGTGGGATAACTCACATGACTGGAGTGCTGCCATGGATGTCCCCTTCAGAAGGGACAGACAAGGTAGGAGAGGTGGAGGAGTGGCTCTATATGTTAGAGTTATATGTTCTCTTGACTCTGTAGAACTTGTAGTCAGTAAAAATAAGATTGAGTACCTGTGGATCAGAATCAGGGGCAAAGCCAACAACACTGACATCCTGGTGGGAGTCTGTTATAGACCACACAATCAGGATGATGAGGGTGATGAATTATTCTACAAGCAGCTGGCAGATGTCTGAAAATCGCCAGCCCTTATTCTTGTGGGTGACTTTAACCTGCTGGATGTCTGCTGGAAACTCAACACAGCAGAGAAGAGGCAGTCTAGGAGATTCCTAGAGTGTATAGAGGATAATTTCCTGCTCCAGCTGGAAGTGAACCTACGAGTGGTGGGCCCCTGCTAGACCTGATGTTCACAAATTATCCACGGTGACTGCAAGATACAAGACTGTTCAAACAACTGACACTTGATGTGAATGTAAAAGCACCAAGTTGAAACAGTCTATAGTGCATGGCTATCAGAGAAAATAAACATTAATTTTAAGAGAAATTGTATTATATTAAAAAAGTTTGAGAAAAATTTAAATTATAAATGGCTAAATCATTTTGTGTGCCTTCTTACAAGCAGTATCAAAATGTTAAAAAGACAGATATTTCCCCCTAATAAATCTGCCAATTTTTGAAGTCTTTAGTCTGTGTATGATCTGCAAGCCTCATTGCTTCATTACCACTTTGATATAGTCCTACTGAATGCAATGCAAATGGACCTCGGGTGATGAGGGAGCTGGCGGAAGAGCTCGCCAAGCTGCTCTCCATCATTTACCAACAGTCCCAGATGATTGGAAGTTGGCTAATGTCATGCCGATCCACAAAAAGGGCTGCAAGAAGGACCTGGAAAAGTACAGGCCTGTCAGCCTGGCCTCAGTGCCTGGCAAGGTTATGGAGCAGATCATCCTAAGTGCAATCACACAATAGCTACAGGATGGACAAGGGATCAGATCCAGCCAGCACAGGTTTAGGAAGGGCAGGTCCTGTCTGACCAACCTGATCTCCTTTTATGATCAGGTGACCCGCCTGGTGGATGAGGGGAAGGCTGTGGATGTGTCTACCTGGACTTCAGCAAAGCCTTTGACACTGTCTCCCATAGCATACTCCTGGAAAAGCTGGCAGCCCATGGCTTGGACAGGGGCACCCTGTGCTGGGTTAGGAACTGGCTGGAGGGCCGGGCCCAGAGAGTGGTGGTGAACGGTGTTGCATCCAGTTGGTGGCTGGTCACTAGTGGTGTCCCCCAGGGATCAGTGTTGGGCCCAGTCCAGTTTAATATCTTTATTGATGATCTGGATGAGAGGATTGAGTGTACCATTAACAAATTTGCAGATGACACCAAGTTGGGGGGGAATGCTGATCTGCTGGAAGGCAGGAGGGCTCTTCAGAGGGACTTGGACAGGCTGGAGAGATGGAGTCCAATGGGATGAGGTTCAATAAGGCCAAGTGCTGGGTCCTGCACTTTGGCCACAACAACCCCATGCAGAGCTACAGGCTGGGCACAGAGTGTTTGGAGAGCAGCCAGGCAGAAAGGGACCTGGGAGTTTAGATTGACAGGAAGCTGAACATGAGCCAGCAGTGTGCCCAGGTGGCCAAGAATTCCAATGGCATCCTGGCCTGTATCAGGAAAAATGTGGCCAGCAGGACCAGGGAAGTGATTCTGCTGCTGTACTCAGCACTGGTGAGGTCACACCTTGAGTACTGTGCCCAGTTCTGGGCCCCTCAGTTCAGGAAGGATATTGAGGTGCTGGAGCAGGTTCAAGGCTGGTGAAGGGACTGGAGCACAAGTCCTTTGAGGAGAGGCAGAGGGAGCTGGGGTTGTTCATCCTGGAGAAGAGGAGGCTCAGGGGAGACCTCATCACTCTCTACAACAACCAGAAAGGAGGTTGTAGCCAGATGGGTGTCAGTCTCTTCTCCCAAGCAACCAGCAGTAGGACAAGAGGGTACAATCTTAAACTGTGCCAGAGGAGGTTTAGGCTGGATATTAGGAAGAAATTTTTTACTGAGAGAGTAATCAGACATCGGAATCAGCTGCCCAGGGAGGTGGTGGATTCACTGTTCCTGGAGGTTTTTAAGATGAGACTGGATGTGGCACTTAGTGTCATGGTCTAGTAACCATGGCGGTGTTGGATCAAGGATTGGACTTGATGATCTCGGAGGTCTCTTCCAACCCAGTTGATTCTATGATTCTATGAATTAATTTTCATCATTTATTCACTCTCTTTCTCCTTCTTCCTTCTTTATGTATATAATTTTGGCTATTATATCTATTACTAATTACATACAATGCATGGTAGCTTCAACTCTGCAAAATTGCCTTTATCTGCTTGCAGAATATCATCACCACATTTATTTATAGACTCATGGAATTACAGAATCATTTTAGGTTGGAAAAGACCACGAAGATCATCAAGTCCAATCATTAACTCAGCACTGCCAGGAATATATGTGCAGTCTTTCCAGGTAAGTATTACCTGTGCCTTTTAATATGGTGATGTTAGCATTATTTGACACTGGAAGCAAATTCACAATGTATACTGCAGTACAGATAGCAACAGAAGAAAAATCTGTACATGTGTTGTCAGTCTAACTTGTCATTCAACAAAGCCATGTGCAATCCTTCTCTCTATGTGCTATGACAAACACCATGAACAAAGGTGGGTTTTTTTCTGAATATGGATATTTTTGTAATTCTCAGACATCTCTCCAGTGTGTACATGAGTCTGCATGTGTATTTGGAAACGATTGTGAAGAATCAAGGAGAGACTGGAGGAATTTTATGAAACAGTGGATGCCTCAAACAAATAAATATGCCACCAGGAAAAGCAGAAGGAGGTTGTGATAGCAGCTGAATAGTCCCTTTGTGTCAGCATGATCTCCACAGATTTTTGTCCCCAGCTCACAAAAAGAGTTTGTCTGCAGCATGGACAAATTCTGTGGCAGAAAGATCAATCCTCTTGACACGGGTTACAGTGTTTTTTCTTAGCACAGAAGTGATGGTGGAAAAGGCTGGCTACACTGGCATTATCCCTAGGGACAACCTGGGAAGAATTAGTAGTAAAACAGCTGTTTCTGAATCTGCATGTAAATAATCTTTTTTTTCAAAATAACCACTCACTGAAATTAAACGTAGGTGTTTTACACAAAAGTATAAGAAACCCCCAAACAAATCTGTAAGAAATCTTAAAATTTTCAAAAAATTTTCTTAAAAATTCTGAGAAATGTGGTTGAAAAATGTTTGTGATTCTTGGTTAGAAAAATAACTGCTAAAAGAAAGATAAATATGTTCCTATCTTTCATAATTATGTAATAACTTAATTTCATATTTTGCATTTTAAAAGTGGAAGACAAGATTTTAATTTACCAAAGCACAAAAGAATGCTGAACTTATTTTTTAATTCCTCTAAGTTTTCATTCATAAGTAATTTCAGAATTTCCTAATAAACTCAATTTTTAAAAAATAAAAATTTTGGTTTGTTTAACAATCTCTGGTTAATTTTAGGCCATAATTAGTAGCACTATATAGAAAAGAAGTGCAATCAATTATATTTTTATCAAAGAATATTTGATTTAAATAATTTATAATGTTACTATTTCTCATATTTGCATCTTTTTTAACAGTGTTATTCAATTGGCAGAAGTCATTTATACTCTCTTTATAGTCAATGAGTTCAAACAATAATGTGTGTTGTACTGCATTTTTCCTAAACCAATAACAATTAGGAAAATTCATCAGCATTTGTGCATGTCTAGGAGGTAGAAGTATTTAATATCTCACAATAATGCTAACATTTTCAATTTAATTTAATTTAAAGTAAATTATAGTTCAGCTCTCTAATGTCATTGTTTTACTTAATGGCCTTAATTCAGGCCTGATGTTCAGATTAGTAGCTTTGATTATTCTGTTTATATCAGCAACTGCTTCAGTTTACATACAAAGGACTCTGGAGCTTGGGGAAATAAAATTCATGATTCAGTAGACTTATCACATTAGATTATTATAAATAGGGAAATGATGTCATTAGGCTCAAAGCAAATGAACACATATTTAAATAGATAGCAGATGCAAAAGATAAAGACTGCAGTCTCAAAATAATTTTCTTTGGAATAACTTCTTAAAGAAGAAATAACCTTAGAAAGTTTCTAGTTTCTTGTTTTGCGTTCCATCAAGCTTCATGAACTTGTGTATTCAGAAATAAAAGATATTTTTTAAAAATTCTTCGTTTCACTGTAACATCAAAATAAGAAAACTAACCTGAACGTGTTCTGGAAAATGCTTTTCTGTTTCCTTTTTGCCTAGTAGATAACTTTTCTTTGCATCAACATCCACACACTTCTGCTCATTGCCTTCATTCTTGATAGCTGCTTTACACCAAAACTTCAGGACTGAGCTTGATAAACATAGCTAAAAGGTCACAGAGGTCCCTGATTACTAGTAGAGAACTCCAAACACGTATGCTCTTGGTGGTTCTAAAATGTCACATTAAAACAAGCCTCACCATCCATAGAAGAGCTTTTTCAAAACACTGCTTTATCAAAGAACTACCTACAATTTTCAGAAAATTTTAGCAGACCAACTTGTAGCCCACTGCTGCATGGTAGTTGAAAAATTACTGGTACATCACTAAGAAAATAAAGTGTTTCAAAAATTATTAGCTAAATATTATAGTTCATATAATAATTAAAAATATTGATAATCCATAGTGAAAAGCACTGGCAGAAGTCAAGAGTCAGTCATTCTGAAGATCAAGCTTTAACATGCTGGGTACTGCTATTAATTGTCGGATCCTGTTTTAAGAAGCAGTGAAGAGTCAGTGGCTTTTTTCTCCTTGGAGTTGTAACCAAAAGTCAGTCCATTTCTCACAAGTATTTGGAGGTCATCAAACTACCAAGTTTCTGTACCAACTTCTAATTCCAGTCCTCTAGGTAATATTCCAGCAGCTGCAAATCATATTCAGGAGTATATATACAAATGAACCAGCATCACCAACTTGAAAAGTCAATTGGGACAAATCATTTAAGGATTAATATGTTCTTTTGAAAACTAAATTTGGTTTTGACAGAATATTGAAAGGTTATGTTAGTGAGTTGCAATGGGATTATAAAATCATTTAGCAAATGGTATTATCACAGATTCACAGAATCGATTAGGCTGAAAAATACCTCTGACATCATCGAGTCCAACCTATGACCGAGGACCCCCATGTCAACTACTCCATGGTACTAAGTGCCATGTCCAGTCTTTCCTTAAACACCTCCAGGGACAGTGACTCCACCACCTCCCTGGGCAGTCCATTCCAATGTCTAATCAACCTTTCTATGAAGAATTTCTTCCTAATGTCCTACCTAAACCTCCCCTCATGCAGATTAAGACTATGTCCTCTAGGCTAGTTGCCTGGGAGAAGAGACCAACCCCCACCTGGCTACAACCTCCTTTTAGGTAGTTCTAGAGAGCAATGAGGTCACCTCTGGGCCTCCTTTTCTTCAGGCTAAACAGCACCAACTCCTTCAGATGCTCTTCATAGAACATGCATTCAAGACCCTTCACCAGCTTTGTTGCCCTTCTCTGGACCTTTTCCAGCACCTCAATGTCCTTCCTGAACTGAGATTCCCAGAACTGGACACAGTTCTCAACACTTATCTAGACACCTGCACCAGAATCTATACTGTACAAATCAAGAGATCATTTTATTGACTCTAAGTATAGCCTAGAAAGCCAAGAGTGTACCTGTCTTTTGAAAAGTCCATCCAAAGTGTCTGGATAGTTTATAACAGAATTCAGTCATGTGTTTTTGTGGAAATAAGAGGTTAGGGTTATACTGGATGTGATACATTAGGAGTTGTCTGAATGGGTAATGCAGTGCCTCTTACAGGAAACAAAAGCTGTGGCTACAAAGCTGAAATGCATGTAGTTTGAATATAGAGAAACAAAAAAAAAAATCCAGAAAGTTATTTATCATTAATATGATTGTCTGTTTTCTTTCGCCTTTTAGGAGTTCCTGTATGTAAAAACATGTTCCACAAACCACTTCTTTGAGTACAGAGTTCCTTCTAATTGTAAAAAAACTCTAGATGCAAATGTCTGTAAGGCACATTTAAAGCAGAAAAGCTTTCAAACGTCTCCAAAGTACAAAAGAAGATATAAAGGTACACTTCTCCTTTGTAAGGTGAGTCAAAAGTGATCAGAGTAGTGGCTTCTCCCAGTGTTTTCTTCCAAGGGCAAAGAAATAGAACATAAATAGGAAAAGATTACCAGCAGAGGTAAAGGGCAACAGGAAAAAAAAAAAAGTGTTAAAAGCAACTGAGATGTTTCTATTCCTAAAATTCGGGTAGAACTCACTAAAGTATCCACAAAACAAGAACAGGTTTAATACGTCTGCTACTCATTAGACCAATAAAGCTGAATTTGAAAAAATTGTGTACGCATATATTTTGCAAAAGATATTGCACTATTGATGTAGTAGGAGCAGAAGGGCAGTAACCTTCATTAAAACTAGGTTATGTGGTCATCTTGCACAGCTCTTGGCTGCAATGCAATGTGTATTTTCTGCAAAAAAGATTTCTGAGAGAGCACGACCTTTCTGAACAATAGACTGGTATCCTGCAGAGCCAGGATCTGTGGTCAAGAATCAATACAGCCTTCTGGAGGTGTCTTGTTTGGTTTAATGGAGAGTGAGCAAAACAGCACGATGTGCGGTATAAATCCATAACACTATTCAAATGTCATTTAAGGCGCCTTCAAGGTTAACAATCATTGCTATCAAATAAGCTATCAGAATGGCAGGAAGCTTTCATTTGCTGAGAGGTCTAAGGTCTAATGCGGTAATTAAACCCAGAATACAAAATAAAGTGTTCTCATGCAGTGTACCAGTGTGCTGGAGAATTCTAATGAATAGTCAGCATTGCTGCTGCTCATGGTAATGAAACCTTCACTTCTGCTCCGGCAGCATTGTCTTCTTGTGCATACAGTGCATTAAGTGCTTTCCCCTGTTTCTAGGACCATTCAGTTGCAGTTTTCAAAGAAAAATTCACTAAAAGCAAAATAAAATATAATCTTTTTTGCTTGTCACAACCTGTATCTGGATGAAGCACATTCATTTTTCAGCCAGCTCAGAATGCTTGAGAGGTTGTAACATAGATGTGAAGAGAAACAGATGTTACAGAACAGATCCCCTCAAATTTGTTATAGTATCTCATGGGTCTGAGTTTGGAAGTTTTGTGACTCTAGAGGCCTATACAACCCTGAAAACACATTAAATGCCTTCTCTTCCCGGAAATCGGGGTTGCTTATGGAAAGGCTATGGAATAGCCTAAAAGCTACTACTGCTCTTTCACTACTTCCATTTTCTTGCAAAAAAAGAAAAAAGAAAGAAAAAAACCCCAGAAACAAAAAAGTATCTGCTATATCAATGGCTGTATAGGGGAATATTATGAGTAGGACTGCTTGGAGCATTCTCAAATTTAAAGCTGCTGGTAATAAACAAAGATATCTTCTGTAAAGGCAAGTCCAAACTGCTGGCTGCCCAAGAGGTGTCAGTGAAAGCAAGGACTGGTAGGGGTCTCCTCTGCCCAAACTACAATCGTCACATTCACTGAAGGTCCAACAACAGAAGGATATGGGATATTATGAAATGCTTAATATTTTAAGGCAAAGTACCAGTGAGTACCACTGAGCCTTTGCTGAGTCTTGTTTCACTGCCTATCATCTTTAAATGAATAAATTGGGCTGAATTTCCAGAGCGTCAAAAGCCTGGCTGCAACCTCCAGGAGAACCACGAAGTATTAGAAATTATTTTTCAGAGCTAGGCAGTGTCATTCGACAATAGAAGGAGACTCTAAAAGGATTTCTGAACCTGAGATTTGGCCTCGTAGACCTAAAAATGCAGATTGTATCCAGACACAATTAACATAAAAGCTTCTGTGACTGAATAATTTGAGTACATCCCTATTGCAAACTAGAAGAGGGCAAGGAGAAAGCTCAATCATGGGATCTCTCATCACCCATTTAATTGCTTAATTGTTAGTTCATTCCTGGCTCTGGTCACATACAGAGGACTTGATGCAGCAATTGGTTTTACTCACAAGACTGGTGAATATCAGACCACAGTCTAACATATACCCTTAAATACAGCACATCAAGAAAAAAAGAACTTTCACATTTCTGATCTTTGGCTTAATAAACTGTATTTGCCTTAGGTTCTAAATCACAGCATTATTAATTATTTAGTTCCTCAAGAATTTATTAAAAAACAAGAGGGAAAAAATTACATTATGCTGGACCAGATGTATTTCCTTGAAGGAAGCAAAGTCTCAAAGTTGGAAAATGTTAAGCTTTTAGAGTAAATGATTTAATAGTCTCTTAACTGTGGAATACACAGAGCAATAATTCTGACAAAAGGTGACATCTTTCTGGGGCAGCTATCAAATTGATTGTGCAGATTAAATACGTGCTTCAAACTGTATGCATACAGGTGCTAAAAATCACAAAGTACTGCTGAAAATGTCCAAAATTATCCCTTGTGTAACTCTGTTGAAGGCAGGGGAATGACGCCTGAGAGACATTTCTCACATTTATAGGCAGGTTTCCATCTCAGTGACAGCAGAACAAAGGCCCCTGTCAGCAGGAGCTCTGCCAAAAGTTTTCATAGAGAGTGAGCAAGTGGAAGGCATACGCACAGGAGCTCCACTACTGACTAATTCAAGCCCAAAAAGACTCTGAAACAGAGTTGGTAGAAAAGGTTCAACCTAGTGCCTCTTCTCTACATGTGAGAGATCCCTGTGGGATCCCAGGTGGGTTTTAAGGCTCCTCTCCTGGTGGGCTTTAGAACCATTAGTGCAGCCTACAGTATTTCCATCAATTCGATACACGCAAATGCCATGATTCAGATCAGCCATGTGCTGGCATGAGGGAAAGAAAGAAATAACTGATCAAGACATTAAACTATCCAATATTTTTTATACAGTTCCCCTCCTTCATCCATCTCAGCTAAGACACATTAAAAAGAAAATGTAAACTAAAAAATGGAGCTGTGAGTAAAATAAAGCACACATGAACTTGTTTCATAATATTTGAGCAACTGACTTGCAATTTCCATCTAAAGATTTCTGATGATGCCTGATTTTAAGTGATCATTAGGAAGTTAAGAATAACAAAATGCATACACATCCAGCATTGCTTCCATTGTATGAGAAGGTATTGTTCCAATGAGAGGAAATTATTTCTGGAATGAACTGGTAACATAAAAAACCAGATGGAAGTATGATGGCAGCAACTGCTATACTTGCTTTTGCCTTACTCTGTTCTTGCCTTAATAAGGAAATTGCTGCTGAGCACTGAGACAACTGGCCTCTCTTCCTGTCTCCTTCACCTGAAGATTACAGCACAGACTGAAATTCTTAATGAGTCCTAGAGTGGAAAGGAGAAAGTAAAAGTGTACAGACATATGGATTCCTCGCGAGCAATGGAGATACTAGAAAATGGACATTACACATTACTGTATTTAGTAAGACAACCAATAAGAGGAAATGAATGGCAAAAAAAGTTCAGGGGTTTTTTGTTTTTTTTTTTTTTTTTAAAGTACACCTGGGAAAACACAGTATTTCAATGGATAAATAAAGAGTTGGTTAACCATCACAGTGGCTAATTTTGGTTTTCTCTTGTCAGTCTTCAACAGGGAGAGAGGAGTTGCATGCTCTCCTAAAGACATTTTTCAGGAACTGATCCTTGGAAACTGAAATCTCCAGGGAGAATCCTAAGTGCAGCAAATCACTGAGTGCAGATCAGATATTTGGATAGGTCTGTAAAAAGGTTATTCACTATAGATTTGATTATGCCATGAAGCCACAAATATTCAGAACCAGGGAAAAAACCTTTTTTCCACTGCAGTGAGTATATAGAGTACCACAGACTACAGAGTCAATAGTAGAGCATCTGCTTCTTTTTAGAAAAGTATGCAAACAAAACATGGCCTACCATGCAAAAGAATATTAAAAATCACAATCTTGTGAGAGAGTCACTAATCAAATAAATAAATAAAAAAATTCCTGTGCTATATTAATTCAAGACATTCTATAAAAAGGACTGTTCTTCTGAAAGAGACAGTTGATGTCAATATGCTAAGCAGACCTATTCATTAGTGTACTGCAAGAGAAAGCTTACTAAATAGTTGAAGCCTGCAGGTGATCATTTCAGTTAATGAAGTATGGAAGATTGTAAACGTCACATAGATCTGCAATAGTTAGGAGACTGAATGAGAAACACTAATTTCTGGTAAAGTAAATGATCATTTGTATCAGGAACAAAATGCCTAATACTTCTAGTTTGAAACAGGACATTTATCTAGAAAGTACTTTAACCTTATCAGTAAACAACAAATGTAAGCTTAAAATAGAAGTATATTTTGTGGAATTAAGAAGTAGTGGTATGACTGTTTGTTTTACAAAACTTCAGTGGAATTTCCGATTTCAGCAATTTTTAAAAAATGCAATAGAGAAGAATCTGAAAGATTCAAATTTCATACTGGTTTTTGTTCCAATTTTTAACCTGTTAACAAATCTTTCACTGACATTGTTTGCAATAGAATTTTTTTGCAATGAAATTTGCATGCTTACCAAGGCCCTTTTTCCTGTAGCTTGCTTTGGTTCTTATACATACAAAGATGTAAGTGTAAGATATGACAAACGGGCTTGAAATCAAACCCCTTATATCTTCTGCATTTTATTAGGAAAGTGATTAGGAGAAAAATTTATATAAAGGAAAACTACTCATTAAGAAGTGAGAGCTGGAAATAAACACCAATATTGCAAATGTAAGTTCCAAACATCCAATGTATGCAATGCTACTGAAGCCCCTACTGTTCCCATCCCTTTAAAAAAACAGATAAGAACATCACATATAGTTTTATGAGAGTTTAAGTATTTCATTAGAACGTTCATGTTTTATTATCTCAGTGAATGTAAAAACCCCACACTGTTGAAGCAGCTATTCATATACTGTGAGTTATTTTAGTAATATTCGGAGGGATCTAGCCAGGTCAGGGGACTCATATTTCTGTATCTTTGAGAATTCAAACACACAGATGATCCACCAGAGCAAGTCTTAGCATTAGAGTCTCTGGGGCACATGTTTTAATAGATTCCCATTCTGAAAACACTTTTATTCTTTCTCTGCAGTGATAAAGAAAATATAAAAATTTAATGTTTAGCATGAAAATCTGTTTGTTAAAAGTGCCTGTCTCTGTCAGCTATTACTAAGGAAGCCTAGGGCAGATATCCTCCTCATTTAAGAATATCAAGAATATTCCTAAAGCTAGGTGTGATGAAAACTGCTATTAAGACAACAAATAGAGGAGAAAGGTAAGTAAACCAAGTCATATATTTTCAAGGCTTATCTCCAGGTACTCTGAACTCCAATATCACTGATGATCTAGGCAGTCCTCCACATCACGTTATCTTGGTGGGTGATCATGCATTTATGACAGGTGATCCAAGGATGTAAAACTTGTTGCCTAGAAGTCCCAACATGGCTTGTTTTACAACCACACAGCAGCACATATAAGTGCTGTAAACTGCATGAGAAAGTAGGGTCTAGAAATTATCAGCAACAATTGAATATTCAACAACAGGGGAAAGAAATTTGGGAAGTAAAGTATTCTTCCCCCAAAACCATATTTAGACAAAATTATTCTAAGACTGAACTCTTACATTGACTTCTACATCAAACAGTACTTCAGATTGAACAGGCTCTCTTCCAGTTTTTAGTGTCAAGTAAGCAAATCTCTGTTCTATCTAAATGGGTGCATATAGGTTGCATGCCAGGACAGATCAAATTGTGCAGAACAACCCCAAACAGATTGCTCATATTGTGCATTGCTATCAATATCACCTGCCCTTCTATCTATACCTTCACAGAGCCTGCTAGTCCCACTCAAGGCATGACCAAAACCTGTTTTTCTCATGTCCATCCATCGAATGCAGTGACAGCATGATCATAACCTTCCAGTGGGCTTTTACAGGAATTGCAGAAAGAAATCCCTTATGGGAAAAGGTTACACATGGATGGGTGGTGATAAATAGAAGCACACTTACTGCATAAGGCTCTCTTATGCCAGAGAGCACTCAACTGGGACTCTAGAGCTGAGGCAAGGTCAATAGGGATAGCAGGTCTAGAAAAGCAACATTTCTTCACTCTCCAGCTAAGCAACTTTTATCTGAAAAAAAATATGAAAAAATATGGAGATCTACAATGCCAGTGCAAAGTCACTGCCAAGGTCAAAATCCTAATTGCAATAATCTTGACTGTGCTCTGTCCTTTATGTTACTATTATGCAGGTTCTTTTTACCCTGGTAAATTACCACACTTTCTCTCTATAATCTCGGATGCTTCAAGGAGAGCTGTAACCTCGCTATCTCCCTAATGTATCACTGTATGGATAAAACATTAAGAAAGAAAACAGTGGGATTCAGGGGCGGGGGAGGCTATCCCACTGGTTTGATAGACTCAAAAGGTTAATCTTCAGATACATCTTGTTCATTAGTCTAAATATAAATTTAAAACATCAATGTGCTTAAAAGTACCTTGTCAGTACCCATTAAGAATGTGCATTGCATATTTCAGACATCTTGATAGTAATAGGTGCTGAAAAGCAGGCACTGTTCATCTTTTTAATGAGTGGTTTTCCCTCTGAGTGCACTATGAAGCTATGATGCACCATAAAGTGACACTGGTATGCCCTGTGGACATGCAAGAGCAACCCATTCCATGAAAATCAGGCAATTAAAAGGTGTAATGTGTGAGCATGACTTAAAAGTAGCTATTCTTTCAGGTCTTGATTGCAAGCCCTACTTCTTCACACTGATATACAGGAGATGAGAAGGTCTAAAAAGACCTTTCTAATACTGGCCACCTACATTGGAATGTGGACAGCTGAAAAAAAAAAAGAGTTACTGTAAGGCTATTATTCCACCTCTGATACATAATACACTTTTTCACATCATTCTGCTAACATAGCTACACTGTGAAAGTAAATATCCTTCAGCAGAGAGATTAATTGCATCTGTCTGTTAAGGACAAAACTACAACTATTCTGCTAAACAGCCCTGGGCCCCAGGCCATGCAGTGAATAAACTGCTTGGTCAGGCTGGAAGTACAGTGGCCTGCAGTCCAGTACCACTCGCTCAAGCCATGTCTTTGTGCCTGTTAGAAATAACTGTCTGAGCTTTAAGTTGCTTCAGTTTGAATACCTGAAATAATAGGAAGGCTGTCGCGCAATCTGTCAGCACAGAGTGGTGTACACAGCATGCTGCTACGGGAATGAGAGATATGGCATCAGAACATACGGTGTGTTTCAAAGTACATGGCCCATTGGGATAGTGTAGAGGACTGTGTAGGGCAGAAGAAACCAAGCCTGACATGGTCCTGTCTGATGAATGATTTGTCCTAAGAGCAAAGCACCTCCTGATCTGCACTTGGGTTCACGTTGGAAGGAGGGAACACTGGTTTGCTTCACTAGAGAGCCTAAGAATTAAGTAACATAACTACCTCTTCACAAAGAAGTATCTGATTTATTTGACATTGCCAACACACCCCAGGTGTCCTTTTCCTGAAGCTGCAGGAACCGGTTATGTACATAATGCATCTGGTGTGCCAGCAGTTCTGTAAAACGTGAAGGTAGAAGCAGAGGGTTGCACAACTAAGGTCAGACACAGCAGCAGGGGAATGGTGCCATGGCAGTGAAGATTGCGGTTGCTGGTAATGATGGACATGAGCTTCACCCGACAGTTCTAACACTGCTCACACTGTTATTGCGGAAGTGCCATCTCCTGTTGTTCTTAATCACATCATATGGGAGTGAGCAGTTCTGCTCCCCTTCAGGTAGCAGCCTAACTGGGAAATATGAACATGAATACCAGTAGTGATCATCCATTGCTGCTTATTTTAAAACATAACTACCATGAAAACAACTCAGTGTCTCTAACAGAGATATTCACAGTGCGCAGTAACACGAGCAACTGCATTCTACTTTCAACATGGGGAACAAGATTGCCAAGCCTTGAGCAGGATGTACTTTCTATATGATGTTATAAAAACACTGTGATGCAAAATAATACTTTAAACTGAAAAGAGCTTTTTCCTCCAATGTGCATGTGTGCTTGTACACACCTGAGTAAGGATAATATTAGCAGGATCACAAGAGCACTATGTGGGGCTCTGGCAGTCCCCCTCACAGCCAAGAGCTGTCTCACTTGACTCTATTGCTCCTCTTCAGTGGATGCTAACCGTGACTGGCATGGGCCAGACCAGTCTGCATTCCTCCACTAAGGAGTTGGGAATGCTTTGGGAACATATACATTTAGCCTTGTAGATGTAGCCTACAAATGACAACAGCTGAATGAATGAACACACAAAAGGTAAGCCCAGACTCATGACGACTTGGGAATGTCAGATAATGCTTTTCATATGTTTAGAGGTTTCTCTTTTCTTCTCCCATTACTGATTTGATCAATTAACACTAGGTGAGCTCATTGCTCACTGAGGAATTGCTGTTCACCAAAACCAAACACAGTGGATAACAGCAACATAGCTACATTTTTGCAGCTGTTTGCCACAGAGTTTGGAACAGAACTAAAGAAAACCCACAATAACCATTCCTACAATAGCTGATGGCTAGCAAATGAATGTTGCTTGTCCTTTGGAAGATCATGTAATTTAAATTTTAAAATAGTTATCATCTTCAACTTTGTTCCAAGCTTTTTTCTGCCTTTGACTGCACCTCCTATTGCTGTTCCATAAACTGCCCTCTAGGCTATCAATAACATCACAAGAAACCTCTGCTACTGCCTCTAGAAATTGCTTAAAACCCTGCAGATGAAAGAAGGAAGGAAAATCAGAAGAAAAGCAGAATGGAAATGCATACCTTAAAAGCCAGTGGTTGAAAGAAATGTTTTAAATAATGCCTAGGTATAAAAGGAATCAGTCCATGCCTTGTGGAAATATCCAATTGAAAAGTGCATATTAATTCTTTTTTATTAATAAAGCAACTAAGAGGAAAAAAAATTAGTGCCTGAATCTTTGTAATTGATCAGATGCAGCTGATAATTTAATAAAATACTTGGGACTGTTTACTTCTGTCTGGACTAGAAGATTTGGCATATCAACATTTTATTAAGAGTTTATGCTACAAGAGATCATTGCTGGGCAGGAAATACATCCTATGAACAATAATTATTTTGTGTATCTGGAAACTTTTTTCTTTTTCTTTATCTTTTTTTTCAGATGAATGACAGTAGAAACTTAGTTTAGCTACAGTTTTTAGATAATTTATATTCATTCAGCAGTATTTCTATAACACTGCACTTTTCAGGTGTCCTGGTTTCAGCTAAAGTTACTTTCTCAGTAGCTGTTACAGTGCTGCGTTTTGAATTTGGAATGAAAATTGTGTTGATAACACACTGATGTTTTGGTTTTTGCTGCCATATTTATCCTAAATCAAGGTCTTTTTTTTTTTTTTTCCCTTCTCTCATGCTCCACCAGTGAGGAGGTACACAAAAGAAACCGGGAGGGAGCATAGCCCATAGCTGGCACAGATGACCTAAACTGACCAAAGGGATGTTCCATAGCACAGAACATCATGCCCAGTATATAAACTGGGGGGAGCTACCCAGAAGGAGGGCCGATCTGGGTTCAGGAAGGGAGGTCTGGCATCAATCAGCAGGTGGTGAGCAATTGCATTGTGCATCACTTGTTTTTCCTTTTTTATTATCATTATTATTATAATCATTTCCCATTATTTACTGTATTTTACTTTGCTTTCAATAATTAAACTGTTCTTATCTGAACATAAAAATTTTACTTTGACCCTCTTCCCCATTCCACTGGGGTGGGGAGGAGGAGAGAGGAGGGTTTGAACCAGTGGCTGCATGGTGCTAATTTCATCTGGGCTTAAAACATAACATCAGGAAACAAAACAGTGTTTAAATTCTGAGACTAAGCCTGATAGTGAATCTATTTAAAATCCCCATTTTGACAAAGTATTAAGAAGAATGGGTAAGTTAGTTGGTATAAATGCACATAAATGCACTGCAACTGTCAATTTATGTTGACTCAAATAAATGGTATTAATGCCACAATAAGATCCCATAAATTTAGCATACCGAGTGGTTACCAAAGCAACATTAACTGGGAAAGAGAAACACAAAGGTCTCAAAACTAATCCTAGATGACCATGAACTTAAGGCCTTTGAATCCACTGTCTGACTTTGTATCTGAAAAACCTTTTTTTCAAATACTTTCATACTCTTCTATGGTTTTTAATTTTCTTTCTCTGAGACATTTGCAAGAGAAATCCTGGTAAGAAACTGCATACCTATAAAGTGGATCAAAATTCAAGGATTGATTTCACTTAGAATAAATAAAATACATTTCTCAAACACTTCCATAACACAAAACATTAACTCTATGTGAATTACATAGAGTACTGGTGACATGAGCTTTAGAAATTGTATCTTTCCTTACAGATATCTTTCACATCCAATATACAGTGTCTGGTAAAAAAGGATTTCCCTTGCTCCCACTCTTACCTTCAAAACACAGAGCAAAACTGTTGTTTCCACTTTTTGAGCAGCACCAGTTCTTTCAGGATAAATGTCCTCTGCATTTGCAACTGGATGAATTTATCACTGTCAGTCTCTTCTCAAAATTAACATATCTTCTTATGTCTTTTAAGTTCATATAATGCATTATTCAAAGCAAGGACCAGATTTTTCTCTTGTATTCAAGATGTCTATTACACTTCAGAAAACACAGGAGCAACAACTGCTTTCATACCAAATCAGATGCTTACACTGTCAAACTAGGATTTAACAAGTTAGCTGACAAATTTGCTTTAACGAACTTTGATGAGATTTGCTCTGGAGTTAAACACTGTAAGAAAAAGTCTATTTACCAAAACAACCTGTATTTTACAGCAGTGAAGAAAAATTTGTCACCAGACCTTTAGCTTCTGAAGAGCTGTAGATTTTACTGTTTTCTGTAAGTTTTCAGTAAGACACTGTGGGCTGCTAGCATAGTCGCAACACAAAACAAGATTGGTTCTCCTGGGCCACACTTCCATAAATTCTATTCATGACAAGAGCAGAAAATGCAACAAAGAACAGTCTAGGGAGACATATTAGGAAACAATAAACATAGTATTAAAAAGCTTGCAAAAGGAGAATTACCCACTTTGAAGACCACAGCTTCTGCCATTCTGCATCCATCTTCTATTTGAAGCCAAATAAATTCTCCACGACAGCTCCTAATGGCCTTCACAGTTGTTCACTGAACTTGCCCTCAAATTACAGGGTAAAAAAGGCATAACAACCCTTGACTGACTAAATGAGGAGGTGGGTCCTCTCAGTAAAAGCCCATCTTTCATTATTTGCCCTTTTCTTTTGTTCATCCAGTGAAGTAATATTTCACAACTACAACTTACAACTAAATCACTAACAATTAATGGACTAATATATCTGTATTCTGTTTAAATCATTCTGTGAAGCATCACTGAATGCTCCAGAGCTTGGTTATAATACATTTAAAAGTTAGTAATAACAACAACCCATACTTCAATTAAGCATACTGAGGTACTCGGTATTACTATCCCTATAACATCAGGCTGTGAGACTTCTTTTTCCAGATCATTAAAATTTCTGCACAACATATAATTGCATTTCTGTCGAATGCCACTTTTCCTATTCCTTTGTTATTAGCTTGTTAAATTTTGGTCTCCCTCACAGGAGGCCACCTACATATACCCTGAAAATTTGAGAACTACATCTGTTCCAACCTGCTTTCAGCTTGACATCCTTGCAAAGAGGAATATAATATATAGTTCATACAGACAAGAATTTGCCTGGATAACCACATTGCTACATGTGAATTTCTGCCAAAAATAACTATTAAATTCAGAACAAAGCCTATCTTAATCTGTTCTATTTTCACATATGCAAGCTTTTTTAAAGGACTTTGAGTGTAATGAAGGTGGGGACCTGATCCTCCTAAACTCTGAAGTCAAAGATGATATAACCAGTTTTTAAAGGACTGATGTCCACTGCACTTCAGCATCACTTCTAAAAGGCTGTCACTGCACTGAGCACCAGGAAAAACTCAAGAGATGTTCAAGGCAACCACATAGCCTCTAATCTCACTGGGTATAACAATATTCTTGCCTCAGCTGTCTTAAACCAGTTTTCCAAAAGTGGTGAAACTCTTTTAAAATTGTTTAAATTTGTATTACACAAGTTTATGTCTTTATTGCCTTGCAGTATACAGGAGCTGAGTTATTGTAAACCAAAGACAATCCAAACGTAAGCTACAATCAGTAGTCAGGGAAGTTGAATAGACAGAAGGTTAAAATCATCACCAATTCTTCATATGAAGAAAGGAACCTACTTATGCACACTCCTTGACACAGAAAAATAATGGAGATGCCCATCTCCTTCCCTCCAGGCATCCACTAGATGTGATCTTTCTATTTTTTACTATCAAAAGCTTGACAGCAAATTTAGAAAAGGAAAGCTTAAGTTGCATGATTCCTAAAATGGAAAACAACCTGAGAAATCATCTATTTCACTAAGCTGTGCTGATGTTGATTCTGTTTTCATGTTGATGAAGTCAACATGTTGATGTTGATTTCATTTACCCATGCAGATCATTGATTTTATCACATCCTATGCATATAAACAGGAATGAGAAAAATTAAAAAGTAAGTACACGTTCTATCTAATAACTTTTGTGTTTTCCTCCAATTATTTCCTCCAATTATTTCATTCTGTCTTTGCAAACTACTTGATGTATGGTTTAAAAATAATTCTATGAGAGCAAGTCCATTCAATTTCCTTTTTCACTTCCTTTGGTTTTGTTCTGGTTTTTTCTTTTGTTTTATTGGTTTTTTGCACAAGAGTAACAGGGCTTGTTATATCAACTTTGTGAGGAAATTCAAATTTCACAGAAGCAGTTTCTTTCATTGGTAGATGCTGATCAGCTTTGTCAATGGAATATGGATATAGCTTTTCTCATTGCCTTGTAAAATAGAGTCTGACACAGTTTATAGCCAGGATAGTATGGTGGGACATTGCTTTGTAATTTACAGTTCTTTCCTGCTGACTTTGTAACTGTTTATCATATATTAATGTTTTTAAAACTCCTTGCAATTAAAATACTACTTCCATCCTACTTTCTATCACATGAAATTGCATGAACAAAGAAGATAAAATTGCCCCAAATTTTCCACACACTTCTCTTGTAAGTAAGTGTTAATGGTGTTAAGGAGTACAGACTGGATTATACGTACTGGCTGATCTTGTTATACTGACTGTAAGACAGTGTGTTGTAAAATGTACATATGTTGGTTATTAAGATATTTTGACAAGTTCTATGTACATCACAAAATTTATAGAAAAAACCCAAGCCAACAAAAGCAACAGAAAATATGAGTCATTAGAGGGCATTTTTGAGTCAGTACTGAGCAAATGCCCAGACTGATGCTCTCTGTTGCTGGAGGCAGAGTCTTTCATGTCAAATATGGAATTGTGGTCTTCATTGCTTATAACTGGAGAGTCCTATGATATTTTTTAAAGGAATTCAGGGAAACAAAGGTCCAGCATCCTGGCAATACTCCAGTGCTAGTAATTACATTATATCCTATTTTTTTTATCTTTATCTCATTTTTAAGACTTACAAGAAGAAAAATCCAAACCCCACTGTTCTCATGCTGCTCATATGAAAGGATGTAGTGCTTCTATTTCAAAAATAGACTGTGAGAAGGACCTTCAATAGCGCTTTGGGGCAGTACAGGAAAATGTGAGGTGTTTTTTTTTAATCAAGAAGAGAAAACCTGGTTGTTGGTTTTTATTCCTATAACATAGAGACATTACTCATTTTCTTTAAAAAAATAGCGTGTATTTATCATAGCAATCCAAAGCAGCAGAAGTAAATATGATTTTGCAGATGCTTCATAAAAATAATGTACCCACGCTAGGTCTGGTGATTCCCAGAAAAGATTCTATTTTACTGTATTGGTTAAAGTATTTGCCAGTTCTTAGAAAAAGTATATTCCTGAGGTTCAGGTCTTTATTGATGTTAATGTAATGAAAATGCTGTGGATAGTAACCTTAAGAGAGCTGGCAAAACTAAATTTGAGTAGAAGATGGAAATCTTCCTTTGTTCAGCTCCTTTTAGGGCTACTATATCTAGTGGATATTTTTCTTTACTGCTTGTGTGGTTTCAACACTTCTGCTGAAGCATTCTGTGCTTTCCACCAACCTGGATTTCTGCTACAATTCTCTAGAAACTAGTGAGAGCAAAGAATTGTGCGACATTAAAACATGCCACTTCAAGCAGCTGACACATTTCTCAGTAAAAATTTGAGCATTTTTCCTTGAGGAATATAAAACAAAAGAAGAAAGGAATTGGAAGGCAGAACTATACTACAGTTTTGGGTTCACAGTCAAAGGACGTGCCCTGGCCTGAAAGATACCTTAATGCTGCTGATGAAATGATCCACACTGTCCACATGAATAAAGGATCCTGGTCAGTTTTCACCCTGAATAAAATCTGACACCTTTCAGCATTTCAGATGGTATTACCCCAAATGCTAGAATTACAGAGAGATGATGTGTCCCTCCTTTACACGTATGTCAGCAATGAAACACCTCTAAGTCTCTTTGCATCCTGCACAGGTGGAAGTGTTGGGGTAGCAGGGAGAGCCCTACCTTGCTACAAGAGATACTGCTACTAGAATCGGCAGAAAATCACTGAAAAGTACAAAAGGCTACAGAAAGAGAGTCCTACTTTGTCACTTCTAGTTAGCTGTTTCTGTCCTGAATTATTTTTAATGGGTTCAACTCCCACCCTTTTGCTTCTTGTGTGTGTGTCTGTATTATTTGAGAGCCATAAGGACATAAAAGTCATCTGGGTAGCTTCCAGCACTTGAGAAGATAAAAAATGCATTTTTAAAGCAGAACAATCTGAAGCTTGTTATTCTAGAGGTAAATTGTTAACCTTTTCACTATGTAATGGTTCACGGACTTGAGGAAAAGAATAGGATGTGGATCACAGTTCCTTTTATTTTTCTTCCTTTATTCTTTGGAGATTCAATTCACCTCAGATTAAATGGCAGTTCTTTCTTTGTCATTAAGTTTTCCAAAAATAGAGCCTAGGGTTTAAATATCATTTACATCACAGTCAAAAGAATAATCACATAAATAAGAATTTATGAATAATTAATCACAACTGCTATTACATTAGCAAAATACTATTTTTAATTTATGGGGACCACAATGGCATCTCTACCAACCTGGCAAGGGGCAAGCAGCAATTAAATAAGCATACTGACTAACTGATGAGTCATTGTATAGGCATACAAAAATGGACTGATGAATCTTTTCACTGTGATCATGCCACAGCATACCTGAATGACAAGGAAACTTGAGTTACAGACAGTGTCCTCAACCACAAAAAGATGATAAAACTCTCACAAATATAGAGAAGTATTGTTAATGCTATTTCCACTGAAAGGGAATTATTTTGCTCCCAACAAAAAGGATGAAATCTAAACCCTGTCGCAGCTGCTGTAATCTGCTGAGCGCTTACAATTCAACGGGGAGAAAAGAGCTCTGCTGAAGTGCTCTGGTAATGATCCTTCTGCCTGAAGAGTAAGTGAAACTTTCAAAACACTCAAAATGTGCCCATTTTTACATTCCCGATAGCGAAAGAAAACATAGTGTTTTTCTTCTGAAAATGTCAGATAAGATATGCGCTCTGGTGTTGTACCTTTTTTCCTTGTTTCCCTACCCAGATGTCTAATTCATACAGTTCCATGGAAACGGAACAACTGATTGCAACAAGTTAAAGACTGGGGAGAAGTTACAAAAGGGAATTCAAAGCAGCAGCTTTTGATTTTGTCTTTCTTTTAGGTAGTAATGTGAAACTGATATTTAAAATGCATTTAAAAGCAACTGAAGATAAAAGTATGGATCTTCACTTTTCTATGATAAATTAGGCTGGTATTTCAAAGGAAGATATTGCAGATGAAGGCAGTTGGAATTTTCAATCAAATTTCAGTTCTCATTTGGCTTACAGAAACAAAGCTTTCCAGAGACATGTGGTGTTGCTTTTAGTAAAGATGGAATCACTTGTGAAAGGAAGCACACATACACCTACATCCAGTAAGAAGGTGGTCACAGAGCTCCTATGTGATGTTTGAGACAGGTTGATACTGCTGTTCTCCCTGATTCAGACACATAAGTTCATTTTTATACTCTTGTATTCATTCCGAAGATACTGGGTTTACTCTGATATAGTACTGGGAAAATCTCTGAAATACAAGAGATGCCATAGGACTCCAAAAATTGTTTCCTCTCTTGCTTTGCTTTCAAGACCTAAATACTGCACTCAGATACAGAAAAATTTATATGACTTACAATCTGCTTTCTATTACCAAATTATCAATATAGGGTATTATGAAAAAGAAATTCATGCTACGAATGTTATCTAAACTCTATATAGGTTTATATATAAATCATATATTAAAGACAGAACATATCTTTATTCTACAGTTTACTTAGCATTTGCATTTTATTTTGTTCCAGAACTCGAACTGATTAAGATAATCTCTTAATACCAAAAGATGTGCAGAATACCAGAAAAAATAAAACAAATGCTATAGCAGAGAAGACAAAAGTTCAGGTATGAAGGAGAGGATGGAGATGTATTTACTTAGTCATCAGATCAAATGAGATGGAATAATATGGACAGATTCTAGGTCCATCATTTCAGAGTGTAACTGAAATCCTTCAAACATGTCTCTTAAAACCAGATGTCCCTTCAAACTCATGTAGACCATTTTACTCCAATACCTACATCTATATCTGGAGATCAAGGAGAGTCATACAACCTAAATGAAGCACTAACAGAGAGGTATTTGGGATATTTCCACTATTGTCAACAGGGAGGAAGGCACTGTTTTGCAAACAGCACTTAGATCTTCATCAGCTCACTGTCTGGAGATGTGCATCTGGTTCCATTTTTTATGTGGATAGTTGAGGGCCACAATATTTCCCATCTGGCAAACTTCTGTGCAGTGTTTGATCACAATCCCAGAGTCAGTCCCAGATCAGCTGAGGTTGGAAGGGACCTTTGCAGATCGTTTTGTCCAATCTCAACGGTGTTTCATGCATAGGTTTTCAGGTAGGTAATGCTTTGGTTAAATGACTTGGGAATGAAGCGCTGTTGTCAAAGCTCTATTTCCCAGACAGCTGGCACATCCCCTGAGCAGTTCCAGGGAAGGAGACTGCTAAAGCAGAAGATTCAGGGCAGAACAAACCCTGGCCACTTCCCTGCACAAAGGCAGGTGCCAGGCAGATATGGGCATGGTGGTTCGACAGCTCCGCTGGATGGTAGGAAAGCCTTCCTATTGCTCAGGTAGGGAGGGTGATTAAAGAAATGCAGAGTGAAGCAGAGGCAGCAGGCAACAAAACAGCCAGGCAGGAGAATAGAATATGTGAATAAAAGCACATCTCCTTACCATACAGTGCTTCAGTAACAGTACTTTGACACAACCCTATTTATTTCACAAAGGAAGTACAAAGAGAGATTCAACCTCATTGTCAGTTTCTCCTCTAACACAAAGGATCTTCAGGACTCTAATTACTAGCTAGCTTCTCACATCAAGAAAGAGAAATGCTGGTAGGAGACATGGAATTTATTTTTAAGAAGATAAAACTGTCAGCAGGTTTTTCTGATGAACCACAAAAGAGCAGATGCGAACATGTTCAAAAAACTCCAAAACAGACACAGTAATTTTAAATAAGACTAAAAGACAAGAGGTGCAAAAGGGGATCAAAGCAGCATCTGGTGGTTTTTGAGAAAAAGAGAAGCTGATTTTAAAAACACCGTTAAACCTTTGTTGGATTAGCTGTTATAAAACGCTTCAGTAGAAAAGCATCAGAGGAATTGATGAAGTGACCAGCAGCCTGTCATAACTTGAAGTTTTCTGTGAAATAACCAATGCTAGTCAAACTTTTGTTCTTAATTTGCTAATGGAAGTGACCGAGAACTTGAATTTCAAAGCTCAGAAATCATGTTTCACAAGTACAGTGTAAGTCAGTCAGCTGGATACAAAATTGAGCATGCCATAATTCTTTAACAGATTTTATATTTATAAAAGACATCTATTTGTAATATAATGACACTCAAAGGAAGAGACACAAGGCTGTTCCAACTGAAACATTCTTTTTTTTTTTTTTCTTTTGCCAGGGGAAGAGCTTTCTTTGAATCACAGCCAGAATGAATGGATGTAGGGAACAGGAATGGGGTTCCGAACAGTCACTCCTAATCAGCTAAACATGTTAGACCTCTGGGGCACAAGGCTGTCTCCAAAAACTTGCCAATACTATGCAGATCTGGCACAATCCTTGTAATAGATGCTTCAGTCTAAGTAGATAATTTGAGCTGGCCAAAGCCCAAGCAAGAGAATGAAACTGCTGTCAGGCAAGATAAATTAATGCAAAGGCATACTGACAAATTCAGCATGGTATACCCACTACCAGCCTATGTGCGTTCAAAGAACTAAATGAAGAATTACTGGGTGATTTGTTACTTTTAGCCTGGTTAGTACGCCTGGACAAAGCTAATGTGCACTGGCAAGCAACATATTCAAAAATTACGTGAGGCTCTTTACCCATCTTCAAACTGAATGGAAATAGACATAATAGGTTTCAAAGCAGTGATTCACGTGGACTTTGCCCCCACAAAACAAATACTGAGGTGGTACAAATAGACTAGAATCCGCAGATCGTTCCAGAAATGTGGAGTTTTATATGATTCTAGTGTTATTAGTGCAGATTTGGCTTGCCATTCTACATCAATTTCTACACAGACTACATATGATCAGCAGACAAAATCAATTCCTGCAGAGAACTCTTGTAGGTGCTTCTGGTTTGGCGTTCCTGCTTTTGAGACCTTCCTAGAGCTGAACAAATGTTCTAAGGAAGACAACACAAGAGTGAAAAAAACACAAGAAGGCAATGCTTCTTTACAATAAAAGACTGGTTTTGAGGGTGGGGTTTTTTCTTTTTTAAAAAAACTGTTTTGTTTGGGGTTTTTGTTTTGGTTTGGTTTGGGTTTTCAAGAAGAAAACCCAACACAAGTTGATGGTAATGCTTAAGTTATTACACTGCTTTCAGTGTTATCTATGTTGGAAGAAGCTTGGAGCTTCCCTTTCAAGAACTTTCTTGAGTCAGGAATCTTACAAGGAACTTAACAGATGGTGTGAAATTTTACAGTGTTGCAGTAATGTAACAAGTTCAAGTGGGGTAATGCTAAAGCTTTAATGCTTCAATAGTTTCCCCACTGAACAACCACAAATACTGCCCTAAGTAGACGACCAAATAATTCATCGTTGAAAGGAACACTTCTGCTCCAGAAGACGTGGTTACTTGTCTCAACAATCACAGAAAAGAATTCTCTTCCAAACAAATGCAAGTGTACTGCAAAGTAGGGACACAAAAACAAATACACCAAACCCATCAAACAAACAAACAAACAAAACCCCCCACTAATCTAATAGATTTGTTAGTAAATATCCAAAAAACCTCCACTTGGAAAACACAGTCACTCTAAAATCTACCACGAGTAACACAATCAAACATTTCCAACAGTGACAGGAGAGTGTACTAGGAACATCTGCGTGAACTGCTTAATCCACTCTCAGATCCCCTGAAGTGTCTTGAAATTTGGCTTGACTTGCTCTAAAAGGTGTCTATCCAAATTTGATATGGAGAGCACCTTTTTTTGTTTTCCAGAAATATTGAGCCAATGCTCAAGATCACTCCTGGTGTTTCATGCTAAAGACTCACTTTCTTGAAGGTCTTTTCATTTCAAATGCTATGGATATATTTTCTTTCTCCTACTTTTACAATATCATCAAGGCTCATCAGGAAGTTTTTGTAGAAATAGGGAAGAAGTGGATTGTTAGCAACTTCATATTGCCTGTCTTCTCTAAGGGCTTAACATGCGATAAATTAGAAGATTTGGATGCAAATTTGTAATGCTTTATCACATAACACGAGACAGCTTAAAGCAGAACTAAACATACAGAAGTGTTATATAGGAGTAGGTGAGAGAATCCTCTGTTTAGGGCTATGGGTACTGCTGTATGTCGTGAAAAAAGTGTGTGAACAAGGAAAGTTATGAACTTGTAATATGATTTAAAAATTGCTTCTTAGTCCTTCCAAAAGCCATACTCAGGCTTTAGAATAAACATACTTTTCTGTTGCGTAAAAAGCTAACAGAAAGTAGATTATGAAGACATAGACTGTTATAATTAGCAGATTTTGCTGCATTCAAGGTTATTAAACACTAATTTACACAACAAGCTTTCAGACACTTTCGTCTATCCTGTCATCCCTATGCTACCTTATAATCAATAGAGATAAATTAGCTTCTCCAGAGGGTTATTAATTTTATTCTGTCTAAGAAATGTGAGATGACTTAACTACTTAAGACAGAACTGAAGTAAGAAGAGCGATCTAGATCTTTCCACAACATGGCTCAAAATAAAATAAACATTAGCAGAATTGCTGAATTTGCACAGTGTCTGAGAAAAGAAGGCATTCTACAGAGGCTATCAAATGCCTCTGTGCTTTCAAAATTAGGTCATGTCCTGGAGTTTCAGGTCCCAGTTGAGAGTTTCATTCTCAGGAGTGCAATGCCACTGGGCATTCAGATTCAAATTCAGTTTCCAAGTTTGCCAGATAAATGAGTTAAGACTTCATGTCTAAGAACAAAATGACAAACTGACAGCCTGTTGAAGGTCTTTGGCAGAGATCTTTCATATGCACATATCAGATTAAGGTGTTTAATCAAACCCATCTATTTTTCAATTAAAACAATCTGCCCAACTAGCTCATAACAGATAGCCAGACACCTATTGGTGTAGCTAAGGTCACAAAGAATTTCACGGAAATCCTCCTCATTGAAAAAAATATTAAAATTAACAGGAGGATGTATTTCTCTTTTCTATATAAAGGACATTAAAGAAGCGTTTGCTTCTGACTTAGATCCTTACTGGTGTTTAACCACAATGTCATTCTCCACTGTGAAACTATTACATCTCAATGAGAAGCTTTGGAAGAAATTGATATTTCATTGAAGTTGTACATCAGTGTATGTGGTTCATTACAAAGTGAAATGTGCTCTTTTGCATTTAAATGGGCAAGGAGATGAAAACATTAAATTGCGATTCATTACAAACAAACAAAAGACTGTCCATTCGTTATACCTTCTTCCCCTGACTCAGCTGGTGAGCAACCAAATCACCACTACAAGCTGGGTATACTTGCAAATCTGGTATCTTGATACCATTTGATAGATTTGTGCCTTTTCTACACTTCCAGAAAGATGTTGATTTGCATCCTGCAGAGTAACTAATATTCTGTAGCTAATTGTGTGCACTGCCATGACAGAACATCTAAAGAAGGACATTACCACATATGTCTCAGAGGGAATAGGAGGATACTTCATTTATAGCCACCCATCTGTCTAGTCACAGCAGAATTACATACAAACACAATGCACAAATTACTATGTCCTTCAGGAACCACTCTCCCATCACAGCCTGGCTCTCTGCACAACTCAATTCACATACCAGTTCACTGTGTTAAAAGATTCTGTACGTTGTATGCTTGATGACAGGAATAGAAATTTGAATTAGAGAGTTAGAGGGGAGAAAACAAATGCAAAACTTAATATCAACTTAAGGAGCAACAATTAAGCTTTAATTTTTTTCCCAGTACAGTATTTACATTGCTGATGTCTCCCACTGGGACGCTCCTGTGAATGTGAAAAATACCGCAGTTTTCAAGAGGTCTTGCCCAAATGCAGCTGAAGCAAAGATGAAGGTTCTGCTGCAGCATAGAAAATAAGTTTCTTTTCAGATTTAGATGATTTACAGATTTTTAACTGCAATTAATTGTTGAGAATATTGATAACTTATAATTCATCACAAACATGAAAGCAAAGGGAAGTCGTTATCACGCAGACTTCTCAGTGGCACACTCAATTAACACATCTTCTTATAAAGAGTCAGAGAAAGCACTGTAATGTATAAACAAGGGACTCCACGGGGCATCCTTCCACCGTGCTGTAGATCACTGAGGTCCTGAAGCTAATGCTGACCAAGCTCCTGTGTCTGCACGAGGCAGCTCAGCATGATGCACGTGTCCTAACATAAATGTAACATTACACCTAAGACAGAACATTTCTCAGCAGGAAGAGAATTTGGATATGGCATCATGCAAATACAGTTGCACTGCTTTTAAATTACTTAATTGTATGCTACATCCCACAATTCCAGTGCTTGTGTAAGATGTTGCCAGCTTCAGTATTTCTGCAGTGGCTACCATTATGCAGTATAGTTACATAGTGCTGTCAATGCAAGTTTACATTAGGCTTGGAAAAATGTCTTTAATGCACCTTGAGATAATCTGTATTCTGAGCAACTGCTCTACCCTCAATTAAAAAAAAAAAAAAAGTTTGTTCTGTACTATATGCTGACGTATTTGCTTTGGTGTATTTGCAAGTGTAGATATGTTTGTGGGAGGCATTTTCATGTTTATATTTCTGGCAATAAGTGTCTGATCAATTCCTATCAACTTGTGTGGATTTCTGTTTCATACAGTTTTAATCTACTCCATCTCTTCTTCTGGCTGTTCAATTCAGACCAGATTTCTTCCATTTCTTTATGAAAAACTACTGCAATTTCATTCAAATATTATTACTCACATGATGTTACTCAGTGAAAACAGCTTAACCTAAGTATGCATAGCCAGAAAATAACACCCTCATTTTTGCTCATATTTCTGATATTTCCATGACTTTCAAGAAGTTACTGTACAGACTCATGAGTTATATCTCAAATTTTGTGCCTGTCATGTGAGTCTTGTCAATGATGTTTGCTTAGAGAAAAAAGTTCTGTTCAGTAAGGAAAACTGTGTCTTAGTTAAAACTAGAAGGCACTAAAACAGACTTTTCCCCTTCCCAATGGACAAATGGGGAGTGACAGAAAAAGAAGTTGTCCAAAGAAAACCCTTTATACTTTAGCTGAATGAACATTAAAAGACTATCCTGCATGCATCACTAAGGAGGTGGGGAATAGAAGATTTCCATATGCCTTGGGTGAGGGAGAGTCAGGAATCTGTGTCAGGGAAAGCTGCCATAGGAAGGTACACTTTAGTTTTTGCACATCCCAACAGGGGAGCAAAGAAGATGTCTGACAAGAGGTGGGAAGGGTGAAAATAGAAGGGAAGGGGTCTAAATAGCACTGGGGGGAAGGATGTACACATGGAGCTGCTCGCCTTGGTGAAGGGACACCAAGGCGGACAGAGGCTGGAATGGAGGAGGGAGGGGTGTGAAATGAGGAGATGCTGCATTGCAGCAGGATAAAACCTGGTGGTGAGTTAGAGGGATAACACATGAGAGCTCCAACCATATGAAGTAAGGAAGAAGGAGTGGAAAAAATCAAGGCAAGGAGTTCTACCTGTGGGCAGTGAGCTTGAGCCTGCTTAGGACAAGTTATTATCCAAATTACAAAATGTGAGACACTCTAGAAACATTTTGTAAAAAATATTGCATAACTAGGCCACCAAGATTTACCACAAGTCATTAGAAGCATAAATACAAAAAAAATCAATCATGGAAAAAGCCACATAGACCAGTGAATATATTTTGCACTAATTCAAAAGATTTTGGCACTTAAAGGAAAGGTTTGTACAGGTTTTAAAAATGTAAGGGAGTATGTCCCTAGTAATAGTGAAGCGTATGTGAGAGGTCCTTGTTTCAAGTACAGAATCTTTTAGTCTTAGATCATGCTACTTCAGCAACAAAGCCAATTAGTGACACAGCAGCAAGACTGGGATCATCTATTAAAAAAAAAAAAAATTACAAGGAGACTGGTCAGACAAAACAACACAAAGAAAAAACACAACCAAATTTATAAGGGCCTTTGGACCAGAAACAGAGACACAGTTAATTGCTTAAATATATCACAAACATACTCTTAATTTAGGCAAACACATGTGGTAGTTCCTATCAATTTATACTCATATTCACTGGCAATCTTTCTGTTCTTTCTCTGGCATACAAGCTACAGCATTTCCCGGGCATATCGGCCAATTAGGAGGGGGTCAACTTTCCAGGTTATGTAAAACTTAAATTTTGCTCAGATTAAAAAAAAAAAAAGCTACTGTGTTAACTAAAATGGATGACAGCAAGGCATGCACTTAACCAGCATTCATGTCTGAGGATAATTCAGCTGTGGCATGTTACTAGCCTGTTTTTGAAGCTCAGTGTAGTAAATAGGAGCTCACATTCCCAGAGGAGTAGAAGATTTGCAAAATATTTTTTCAGATAACAAATATTCCATATGTGGCATTTAGTCACCAATCAACAGTTAAAGAACTGTAATTTTAAGCAGCAACCTTGAGCAAATGGGAATTCATATGTTTGCATAAAATCCCACATAAATTGGGGTTCAAATTTCAGTAGGGAAAAAACTGTCTGAACTAATGTCGTGGTTTAACCTCAGATGGTAACTAAGCATCACACAGCCATCAAATCAGGATAGGAGAGAGAACTGGAAAGGGTAAAATTGAGAAAACTTAGTTTGAGAAAAGACAGTTTAATAGGTAAAGCAAAAGCCACATATTGAAAGATAACAAAACAAGGAATTCATTCATCACTTCCCATGGGCAGGCAGGTGTTTGGCCATCTCCAGGAAAACAGGGCTCCATGACATGTAACCGTTTACTGCGATGAGAAAAGGCCATCACTTCAAGGCCCATCCTCCTTCTTCCCCCAGCTTTATACACTGAATATGATGCCATACAGTTCTGTCAGTTGGGGTCAGCTGTCCCAGCTGCGTCCCCTTCCAGTTCCTTGCACACCACCAGCCTGCTCACTGGTGGGGGGAGAGGCAGAAAAGGCCTTTGCTCTGTGCAAGCCCTGCTCAGCAACAGCTAAAATATCCCTGTATTATTGACACTGTTTTGGTCACAAAACCAAAACACAGACCCATACCATAGGTTGCTGTGAAAAAAATTAACTCTACCCCAGCCAAAACCAGCATAAAGAATATATTTCAAAGTGCACCATCTCCACAAGAACTCTAAAGGAGCCACATTGACATTCTGTGCATTACTGAAAGACTGGCAGGCAAATACAAAATAATGTGTAATACTTCAATAAAATTCACTCTTTAATTTATTTTTTATTCGCAGAAATGGTAGAAGAAGGAAAGAAACATCTACTGGTATTGCTAAAGTATAATAATGATGATGTGTCAGCCTATCTGGGCTAGTAAAATTAAAAAAAAAAACCACTATACTTCAATTTTAAAATCATGACATAAGCAAACTGAATGATATATTTTTAAATATTTATTCTGATAGGAGAACCCTTCATTTTAGGTGTCAAGCTGTCAGTCCAGGCAGATGATTCAAAATGAAGCTTTCATTTGAGGCTTGTAACACGGGAGGGCATGGAGCAGTAGGTCTAACTGTTGCACGGCTCTTTGGGTGTTTTCTAAATTTATGAAAGCAACCCAGACAGACTGGTGATAGACCTGAGAATTGTTTCACTGTCAGCTGTCACTGGTAGGAGAGATATAGTATGGATATACTACAAGGTGTTTTAAATGATGATGTGCGGATATTTTATTCCAAAGTTTATTTTAAAGACAAACAAGGAGGCATGCTCTCAATGACATGATAGCAGTAAAGGACTTCACTGCTGTTTCTCATACTCACAGTTTTCTGTACCCGCTAGGCCCAATCCTACTACTATCGATAACTGGCAGAACTCACATAACTTGGCAAGAAGAACTGCAGGCTGTTATCTTACTAATCACCTAGACCTGAAGGAAGACTTCCAGTAATGCCATTGCAAATATTAGAAAAGGTGTCCCTGCCCATGGTATGGAGGTTGGAACTGGATGATCCTTAAAAGGGTTTAAACACAGGCCATTCTATGATTAACAGGAATCCAGAATTTTTCCTTATGCCACAGGGTCCTGAAGAAAGAATTTGGTGAGATTGAGACTTTTTACAGCCACTAAGAATAGAAACACTGTCACATTAGTAAGTGAAAGAAGCCGAAGTATTTTAGGTTTGCAGGTGGACTGGCCATTTGGTTGCAGATATTAAGTAACAGGTCGCAGGAGATTTGGAGAGGTGGGAAAGCCCATGACTGCTGTATTTCCATGTCCCTTCTATGTAAACCACCTTCCCTGTTGTTCTTCTGAGGCAGAAGCTATGGAAGTTAAGCTCCAAGTACAAAGCTCTAGTTTGTCCACAGTGGCAATAGTGGTGCAGCTGGATATCACAACTGTGCTTGCATTCACACCCAGCAATGTATTCCCTGAGAGGCCCAGGACATCCAAGGCCAGTCTTCTACACGGATGAGCTAATGGATCGGCTGGAGACAAGGGACTGACTTGAAGCTAAACGACTGACTGAACTTTGAGCCACCTTCTGTCACAATTAATTATTTGACTGAGGAGCTACAGATACGGAAGCTCTCCAGGTGGGAATTTCAGAGAGTTGTAGAGATTCCCCCAGGCAGCTCCTTCAGTGCCTCATTCAATTTGTGAGCTTAAATGTCTTGATTAACATCCTGAGTACAGTGTCCCAGTCAGATCCTACTGGGGGATTAATCAAATAATATGTAGGCAAGCCACTTGAAAATAACCTATAGAAACTTGCCACAGATGCAGAAATGTTCATGTAGGACAGGCTTTCACACATACTGTTGCAACAGTTAGAAGATGTTTTCTATGTCATTTAAGACAGCTCCTGCAAATGCATGATGCATGTACTAGGGTTGTCGAGTAGTACCACAAGCCAGTAGAAGAGTGGTTTGGGGAGTCTTATCCAAGCTAACAATACTATTGCAAAGACCCTTGCAAGGAAGACTCCCATTTCCATTCAAACAGCAATCAACTGGATGATTTAATTCACAACGCGAGTATTACCATATGCCAAGGTCCAAATTTTGGTGTTTTTTTTTTCCAAAAAAGTATCCTGTCCATAATTATCTATGTCACAATACTTAGCATCAAAGCAGAGTCATTCAGACAACGTGTAGATCTGGCTAAGCTGTCCAAAGAACTGGGGAAGGGTGTTAACATTATTTCTCCCACTGCACACCCAAGAAGGATGTGTTGCGGTAAGGAATCACAGCAAGATGGGAACTGTGGAATGACTAACTCTGTTTCTCACCTTCCCATAGTTTGTGTTTCCACAGAATCCATAAAACTGTAAGATTATATATAGAAAGTGTAGGCAACAATGTATTTAAAATCCAGCTCAAAATTGCAAACTGCGAGCTTAGTAGTATTTGTTTAACAAGATTCAGCACAAAGCTAGGAGTTGGGAAATGGCAAATCCCTCACAACATCTGCCAACAAATATAATCTCCCTAGTTCTGCTTTACTCTGTATTGTTAAAAACCCCCAAACCTTAAAATCCAGTAAAATTCTTTCTTTTTAGTCCTTCTACTCTCATTGTTAATCTCCATCTACATTTTCACACAAATCACCAGACAAATGTTTCCAAAAAATCAAGTCTGAACAATTGAATTAAGCAATAGAGTCCTTGTCAGTAACGTCAAGTTTGGAAGTGTCACTGTTAGCAGCATACCATGTCAGTTAATAAACTTCAGCATTTATAAGGTGATCTTGCTCTATTTAGGTATGTGCATGTCAAAGAGAAAAGTTAAGGGACTTTGATGTTTTTTGAATTTTGAATTACCACAAAGATCACATTTAAATCCTTTAGATCTGCTCTTTCTTATTATCAAACCTGTATTTCTAGGAAGAACTATAAAGGACAGACTCAAAGATGTATACACTTCATAAATGAGCAATGAAGTATTGAGTAAACTTCCAATGAGCAGTACCAGCTAATGCTTGGGAGAACTCTAGAAGCCAACAGAGATCTCTTTTGATTCAGCTGCTTCAACTATTCAGTCTTGACTTTTCGGATTATTAAACTTCACCTAACATATTAGTCTTCTTTACAGATTTTCTCTACCTGGAACTACAAAACAGTCAAGGATGCTTCAGCCTGAATGAGAGATAAATAGAGGAGAGAGATATAATAGAGGTCTATTAAATTCTCAGTTAGTTTGAAGAAGGTGCAAACAGACTGTTCATTCTCTTTTCTGATACAGCAAGTAAGAGAAGACTTACTACCAAAATGAACAACAGCCACCAAAAAACCCAACCCCAGAACAAGGAAGGAAAACTAACATAATTTGTCTCACACAACAAATTAAGGTACAGAACACCTTGTAAATTTTTACAAAGGTTCCAAAATTGACAGGAAAAATTAATGGAAAAAAAGCCTGTTTTGGCATAATTAAATATGAACTTTTTCTATTCCAGAACTCACATCTCAAAATCTCAAAGAGATAATGGGTACATCCTATAGTTAAAAAGATACCCTGCATTAAAAAAAAATAAATCGGTCTCAAGCATTAGATGTCATCTTTTTAAATATCTATCTTCAGCAGCTGTTGTAGCATCATCAGCTTCTCTCCTCTGAGGCCACTGAACAAGAAGCCTTTGCCGAAAAGTACTTTACGGAAAATTATAGAAATATATTAACATGCAAACAACAGAGAATTTATTTTTTAGTTCTTCTTCACAGCTTAAGTAAGCACTGTTAAAATCCTACATGCTGCTGGCTACACAAGGAACAGCAAAGAAGACATATACCAATCAGTAACACTGAAGATCTTAATTTGATGTCAGAAAAACCTACCACTTTCTTCTTCCTACATACGATACATCCATCTCCTAACAAGGAAGCACTGATATTATATGTTCCAGTAAGTCTTTTTTTTTTCCCCCCTTACTCTGTATTTCCATTTGGATTATTTTCTCATTTCCACTACTTGATTACTCCTCTCCCATATTAAAACCAGCTTTTTAATGAACCTTCAGCTTACCCTGGCAATCCTGCAATATTGCTCTGTGTGCAGCACTTGCATTTGTACTTCACAAACATCCTGACATTTTTATAGGGTTCTTAGAAGAATAAACTTTGAAGAATGCTGCATTCAAAGCAGTGACATCTAAGATGGAGAGAAGACTTACATATAGCCATTAGAGAGCTTTTTCCAGATGTATTTAAAAAAACCCCAAACAACCCCCAAAAAGACAACAGTAATGTTTTCAAGTTAATGGTTAATACCTAACCCATGCAACAGATGAATAATAATAATTATAATTTTAAACCTCTGGCAATTATTTATTTACGGAAGTAGTGTGGCTAGGGAACAGTGACCTGCAGAGAGACACATTAAACACTGCAGATTTGCAAAAATCTGCACAGGAAGAGCGTTTGTGGGGAGCCAGACTGTGAAAGAATGTTTCAGTAAGAAATTATAATACTCATTCGCCCTGATTTGTTAACATGCACCAGCCATAGCAGTGCAATTGCACTTCGCTGTTGCCTTTATGTATTTATTAGTGTGCTGAAGGCAAAGTATTTACACAGTGTTTCCATACACATTGCTTAAAAAAAAGAAGTGGGAAAAACTTCAATTCACCACGTCAAATGAGAGATTGGTACAGCCTGGAGCCTGTGCACAATTTCTCATCTATGAACTTCGGTCTATGTAATCAAAAGCTACACAATTCATTTCTGCACCTGCAACCATCCCTGTGGCCCCTCCAAGAAGTCAATTCCATGTAGTGGTCTCAACATGATTATTTTATTGACATTGCTCTGCTGAAAGATTTTTGTAAATGCCATCCAATTTTCCAGCTCTTTCTAAGAGATCAAAAGATGCAACTTGCATAGTAGACAGGAATTGACACTCATGAGTGCCTATTGTCTTGAATACAAATGCTGCTCACGGTGTTTGCCCAAAGCTAAATGTGTATGACTATAATAACTGACTGCAGTTAGGCCCCGAAAGCAGACTTGTATTGGAGATAAAAATACGTTTGTGCTGGAGAATACCTTTCGCTTGAACAACCCTCAGGCCTCCTAATTAGGGAGGATGGCACTGAGCTTGAAACCTGTAATTCTAAACAAAACAGCTGGAAAGGGACTGTTTCTTCTGCTTAGAAATAACAACCACCCTAGGTTATTTCTGCAGGTATAAGATCCTGCAGGTTGTGATCCATTTCTGGCAAAGATCTGCAAGTAGCAAACCACTCTGGCCCATGGGTTCATGCATATAGTGGGAGGCAAGGTAATGGACTTCACAACCAGAACACAACCTGGCCAGGACATTAACTTACATTTTCTAAAATTTGCTTTCAAGTACAGAAATAAGTTCATATTCAGCTAACCACCTAGTTAGTGCCCCTTTCTCAAATCACCCTTTACTGTTTTAGCTGTCCATGTGAGCTGCTCTTTCAGACAAAAGTCACAGATCAAGGTCAGCAATAAAGCTCATTTTATCATATTAATCACTTGAACAACATGTTTAGAAGATGTGAAATTAATTTATAAAATTTTTTTTAAACACTGGTAAGGAATAAGTTATTTTCAAATATCTCTCACAATCTCTCATATCATCAAAAGGATGACATTATTTTAAAACTACTCAAAAAGAAAAGTTGCAGGAATTCAACTATCATATGCTCACTGAATCATGAATTATATAAAGAGAAAAAAACACCATAAAAGTCACATTGAAAAAATAAAAAAAAATCATATAATGATCTCTGAGCTGTATAACATATGGTTGAGGGGATTAATTTTATCCTACTGGACACTTGATACCAACAACAAAAGGGTAAAAAAAAAATTCCAAGAGCATATGACCAGGAAACAAGATAAGTATTTCAAGTGGCAATGCAAAGCATATCCTTCATGAATAACTCTACTGAAAACACCATCTCCTTCACACGGTATGCACAATAGTATTAAACGTACTCGTGTATCTTCGTAGTGTTTTTAAGATTGTGTTGTATATGTCAGATCAGAAAGCAGCAATACTGGAAAAAAAATTTAAGCACATGTCTAACATCCCTTACATGATTCTAACAGCACCACAAACATGAAAATAAATTGTAGGCACTCTAATGTTGAGACAATGTTAGAGGCTTGCTTATCCTCATCTTTGATGCTAATATTTTTATACCAATACTTTCCATTTTTAAACATCTCTTTGTACTGAACTATAGTGCAATTCCAAGAAATATATATATAAAATATTCAGATAATCTGAATATATGCAGATATTGTAAAACTGGACTTTTTTTTCAGCACAGCCAGAGTACTATAAAATAACTTCTTTTTCTATTCTTGTTATTAAACCATACAATTCAATGCAGAACTATTTTTAATTCTAAGTTATGACTAATTCTGCTTCATTTTTAAAATTCTACTTATAATTCTACTTACATTATAATTCTACTTTAAAGCATCAATCCAGAAAAAAAACCCTTCAAAAATCACACAAGAGGGTATGCATAAAATGCTTTTAAAATGGGTATTCTTCCATGGAACTAGGAAAAAAAGTTAATGTATTTACTAACTTCTGAATACGCAGAAATGTAATAATAATTCATTTTTTTATGGAAATTAGAATGCAAATAAGTTACCTCAGAAGATATTTTCACTGCCTCATCTCCTGCCCCGTATCTATACTTTTTCATCTTTTGATTCAGATCATTGGTTTTAGTAGCACTTGATAGTTTTTATGACTGCAAGACAAATTAATTCAGCTTGTCTAGAACCATTGTCAGTGTTTTAAATGCGTGGCCCCTGTTATGGCCATGTATTTAAGCCACATCTTATAATTTCAAACAGAAACAATAAGATGGCAGATAATTTTCTCAAAGTTTATCTTCTAGTTCAAGATGGAGATATACAAATACAAGCAATTTCTAACACTTCCACAGTTGGGTGACTCTTTAATAATGTTATTTTATACTTTCCAGGAAATTCACAGAAGCAACTAAAGTCACCGCTTAAATGATTTTTTTTTTGGACTGTAAAAGCTAAATTTCATTAATGAGTTGAAAGAAAAAGAGTGCTGTTTATGATAGCCATGATTATCATGGCATGAACTCTAAAATGTTTGTACTAAGTACTTTCATGAGAGAGAGAGAGATTTTGACATGAGTTTTCCAAGAATTACAGAAAATGCAGGAGAATTCCTAGTATCTCAAAACTTCTCATTATAGCAGTCTGAACATATCGTACAGAAGGAGATTGCACATCCTTCAGTCTATAATCAGCAGTCTTCATCCAGTCTGTCTGATTGCTCCAGTTCCTAAGGAGTCCCCAGAAGGACATCCCAAGCTGACAGCACATGTGGGTAGACGAGCGTATCTTCTCATTGCTCACCTAACTGCTCTCTCCTACCTGCCCTGGCTACTGCCTACAGACAAAACACGGCAGCAACCAAAGGAATTAGCTCCAGTGTTTAATATTCTTCATGTTGCAGTATACAAAATGTTGTTCATTTCATTTTTAGAAGATGAATTACAGGGGAAAGAAGCCTGAAGTCATGACTTTTTTGTGTATATATATTTATCATTTTATATGTATAATGATTTTTATATGTTTATATGCTTCTAGTTCATATATATATGTTTATTTATATAAACATATGAAAAGTCACATATATACTTGAATCTGTGTAAAATATAAATATATATTAAATTAAAAACAGTAAGTAAAACAGAAGGAAAGGACTCAGTCACCAACTGTTCCCTGTCTCTCATAGAAAGTGAAAGGACAAAAGAAGAGGAAAGAAGGGAGGAAGAGAGGAAAAAAGGGAGGAAGGGAAGGACAGATGAATGGATGAAGGGAGGAAGGAAGGCAGGAAAGAAGGAAGGAAATGCTCTTACTTAGGAACAGCAAGAGACCTAGTTACTTAGAGCATCCACTCAGCAGTTCCAGAACAATTTTAGCACCTGAAACAGATAAAATGTCTTTTAAAAACTCTCAAGCTAGGGACTTTGGGGCAGAAAGAAGAGTGTTATTTAAGCTGTTAACTGTCAAGACACTGAAATAACCAAGGAAAGATTTTATTGTTATGTCTCTTGTAGCTCATTTGTTTCTGGCTTTTTTTTTCTTTTAATAGCTCCTCCAAATACAGATTTAAATAAACTAATTTTTCCCTAAAGGCTGTTAGTCAAAGGTGAAAAAAAGAAAAGGAAGAAAGAAAACAAAGCAAGATCATTTCTGGTGACCGAACAATGTGATAGACAACAAGACTTCACCCTTACAGGCTTTTCAACTTTTAAAGCCAGCTCTCAGTGCACAATAAATTACTCTCAGGTATGCAGTAGGTGATAGGATGTATTTCTTCTACTGCAGTAGTACACTGATGGAATATAAGAAGATGCTAAAGTGTAGAAATTATTGTTAATAACTATTAGCTTGAGACTCAGGTTCTGAAATTATCAAATAGTCGATCATTTGACTGTCTGCACCATGAAATGGGTAGGACAGCAGCTGTCGTGGCTCCCACCTGTGCCAACTGTCATTCTTCCAACCATTGCCCCAGGAGCATGCATGACACTGGAGCTGGGCTTAGATGCCCTGGACATGGTTTTCCTCTCCCAATGGCCTCAGTGCCACAGAATGACCATCAAGATGCATTTAGCAGATAGAGAGAGAGCTTGAGAATTCAGCCCCCTTCAAAACCACAGAAGTCTTTTAGGGAGTTAAAAACCAGGATTCAAGCTTGTATGGCAAATGTTTGCAAACGGGATGTGTTGAAATGGCTGAAGTGGTGACCATCCCGGCTGGATGCTCCTCTCATGGCTGGAAGTTAGACAAGGAACAGCAGAAAGGGAAACTTTCCTACTCCACTAGGATTCACAGTCCTGGGCATTTTCTAAGTTAAAAACAACAGCACTTTACAGTACTAAAGCTGAGTGTTAGGTGTGGCAGCAAAGGAAAAATATAAGAACTTTTTTGGTCATCCTGAAAATATCTGTAAACATGAGTCAGGGGGCTTAATATCCTCCTACACTGCACCATTTTGGCTTCCACAGGTTATAAAATCATGCAAAAGGTTATAAAATCATAAGCAAACAAAAAAAAAATCAGAATTACAGTTTCTGATCATTTCACAAAAATGGAAAGCTGCTTGCCTTGAGGAAGCAATTTCCATGTGTGGTAAGAATCTTCACTGGCTTTGGCAGGTTCTCTGCTGCTTGTAAGGAGTTTTCTAATGATTTCAAGATTTTGTCAAGATTTTGTTAGTAGTTTTACAAATTTGGTGCATAGCAAAATTAAATAAGTGCTTTATATAACTCCAAAAAAACCAGCCGAAGAAGCTATAACTGCCATGGTGCTAATAAAAAAGCTAGTTATAAAGGAAACATATTATTTAAATGAAATACAAACAAATATTATCAATCTGCATAAACTAATTTTAAGCATTGTCTGGCAGCTAACAGAAAAATACCCTAAAACAGGCTGAACACAGTGAGACTACGAAATTATTCAGTACCACCAAAGAATGACCATAAGATAAATGGGCCCAAACACCATTTTTCTTCTATGTACAAACAGTTACTAGAGGCACTTCAAATAACTTACACACATAGCAGAAATTATCCTTTCATTGTTTGTGACAGCTTCAAGAATTATTTTTCAATGCCTGTTACAATGCAGCACTGATTTTTACTTCTGCTATTGGTAATGTCTTTTTCCAGGTACGTAGTCTGTTTTGCATTCTAGTGAGTGCAAAATTTGGGAGTTGCATTTTTCATGATCACTTAAAAAAGGTCATGTTAGTCATATAGTAATCTTCAGTCCCTAAGGAATGTGCATGCCCCACTATGCTTGTTTTCTCCTTACTTCTACTGTTAAGAACTATTTGTATCAAAAATAAAGATTTCTACACTGAAGTTACCGAAAGAGGGATTTGGGGTTTTTTAAGAAAGAATGAGTCCCAGAGAATTTTAAGATTTTTCTGTCACGGTAATATTTGTGTCTCTCAGATTCCCAGTAACGCATTGAAGTTGGCAGTCTGGCCCTTGGCGAGTTGAGAGATAGATTTTTTCAAACAGATTTATTATTAAACACAGTGTTTCCCTGCATCAGATCACTTGGGTCAAATATTGTATATGTGGATATAACTCAGCTGAAGTCAGCCACCTTATTCCATGACCAAATCAGTATTTATGGGAATTCAAATCAAACAAAACCAAACCAAAGCAATCTTCTTCTGACTGCATTAGCCATATTGCTTCTTTGAAGTAGCAGGAACAAAGTCAAAATTGCAAGTGTATGGCTTCAAAAATATTTCCTAAGTGATGTGATCAGGTTTATCAATACCAAAACGAATGACTAACTTCACTCAAGTACAGACCTATCTGCTATCAATGACATGGATTAGTGCTGTTTCTGACACATCTTTTTTAAAAGGGATTGAATGGTTTTATGGACTTAGCTTTTTTTAATTTAGGTCACTACAACCTTCACTGACAAAATGCAGAAGATCCTAAGCAATCCTTAAGGTACTACATCGGACTGTCAGTAAATCCTGACTCTGGGAGCATTGGACACATATTTGTTATGATTAAGCAAAGATGACATGGCAGACTTCCAAAAGCACACATTAATCTTCACCTCTTTGAGTCTTTACCATATGATACTTTCAATGAACTAAATTGAATTTCCAAAAAAAAACCCCAAAAAAGAATAAAAATACAAAAAGAAAAATAAAAAAAAAATAAATTGACTACACCAAAATAAGATAGAAGAATGAATTTGCTGTTAGATGATATTAAAGCACTATGTGTTCTGAATGCATATTAGGTGGTTCACATAGTAGAATTTTATATAGTAGAACAGACTTGAAAGCCAGTTGGTTGAAAAAAAAGTAATAGGCTTGCTTTTGAAAAAAATCACCAGAAAGTCACCCATGAGAAATGCCTCAGCTTAAGTTTTAACAGACTTTTCAAAAATAAAACTGACTAAAAAAAGTTACAATGATACACTCTAAATCCCTTTAAAAAAAAAAAAAAGAGACTGATACCATTTCCACACAAGAGCAATATGATGTGTCTTATGTCATTCAGCTGTTTAGGAGTTTTATTCTAAGACCTGAGATTTGAGGAATAGGTTTGAAAGTCCAACACTAAAATATTGATTCTCAGATCAAATCCTTGAAATCTGACAGGTATTTAGCTGTGTAACCACAGTTATTAAAGCTCAAAGCTATGAAGATATAAAAAAAAAAGAACACGTGGTGACACAATCTTTTCCAAAAGAACTATCCCTTACTGTCTCATCTTTAACAAAACAAAGGCACAATACCCTACTCTTTGTTATGATTTAAAAGTAAGTAAAAAAGAACAGTACTTTATACAAGGAAATGATGTAAAGAGAAATAGACTGAGTCAATATCTTCAAAAGAAAGTTCTCTGCTGCAAAGAGAGGTTAGGAAGAACCACCAGTGAAGTACATATCAGATTCTACCTATAGCTATCATCTCCACAGAAAAATGACTGGCTGTGTCAGGCTATGCCCATCAACAAATTTACTCTAATCTGAAACACAGTGTTGCCTAAATCATGGAAGACAATTAATTTAAGAACTACGAAAAATAAAAACAAACCACAAAAAAACCCAATCCTATAAATTGCTGGGGTCTGGGCAAGTAATGAGGGACATCACTCTATGCTCCTTTGATCTTCTGTTCTTGCTTCAGCATCTGATACTGGTGGCTCTTGGATATACAGTACTATAGTGCATGTCTCTTCAGATTTATCCAGTGCTATCACTCGTATCTTCTTACTGCAGGTAAAGTTGTTGCTGATATTATTATTACTATTGCTGTTGCTACTATAATTGCTGTTAATAATAATAATAATAATAATAATAATAATCTTAGCATACTTAATAGTGCTCTGGATCCTGGATCTGCAATATCAATATGATGAAAACTAAGACTTGCATAGACTATATTTGAGTCCTTCTAATAGTGTTCTAAGAGAGACAAAAGACAGATATGGTAACTTCTTTAGTCAGAGAATACCTGTCCAAATCCTCAGTCATTTTGGTTCAACAAAAAACACAACAGAAACAACTCATAATGAACCACCTACAATCCCATCTTAAGTATTTTCTTACAGTTATCTCCAAGTTCTTATTTTTCTCTATTTATACTTTGTGTCTGTAGTTCCTGTAATTCAGCATGACTTCTATCCTTGTATTCCATGGATGCAACTTTCCCAGAAATATTGTCAATGCTTTTCCTTGGCCAAAAGTAGCACCAGTGCTTAATTTTCACCCTCCTAATCTTCAAATGCTGCTGGAACAAGTTTTTTCTTGAAATACAGTCATCTTGCAGCTTCTGGGATCACTCCTTTCTGCTTTTAGTCCTACTTCTCTAATTTTGCTTTAATATAACACTGATACATTTCAAGAAGTTCCTAATTATTGGCTTCAGATAATAATGGCATAAAGAGAACTCTTAATTTTACTGTTCAGCTCGAGACATCTTTACTCTTTCTTTTCTATATGTCTGTGAATAATTCCAGCCTCCTCAGATAGAAAACCAATGACTTATCTCAAGTGACATGTCTAGATCCTATATTTAGGACATATCTCCGCCTCGGAGACTCTTTCAGAAAAACTTTTAAGAGACACAGCCTTTCCTATTCAAACACTCAACCTGTGCACTCCCCAGATTCTGACCCTGTGCCTTCATTTGTGCAACATCTTTTTCCTCATCCCTTATAAGTACTGTTTCACCTGCTTATTCCCTTCTCTACGACAGAACTCTCTTCTCTGTAATAAGCAAAGATTTATTAAAATAACTATATGCCCTTTACACTTGGGAAGGAAGAGTCTGAACAGTCCGTTTTCATGTATCTCAAAAGTTCCTTTTACTGAAGTCCATTTATCAATTTGAAAGAAGGGCAAGATGCAGAAAAAATGGTCATGAAACAGATTTATTTTTTTTTTTTAGCTTTAGTAATCAAGATCATAAAATCTTAAAATACGGTGGAGGGTCCCTGAGAAAATTCGCTGAAAAGATGTACAGCATAAAATCTATCACTCCCGTTACAGGCAATCAGAATGTTTATAGTCTTCCTTTAAGCACAAATTCATTTTTCTACTTAGAACATAAAGGGAAAAGTATAGATAGAAAGCACTGCTGGAATATGACTGCCTGGCTTCTTAAAGTATGTAATTTAAAAACTTGGGCACCTGATGGCTTACATGAGACTTCAAAGTAACTTTAAGAGTTTAGTGAACATTTTCCCCCTCAGATCACTAGAAGGGTTATTCTTTCCTTGCTCTTTTCACGTATGAATTTGAAGCAATCATGTTTCCAACTAGTTCTAGGTTAGCTCAATCATTTTCCAGCTTGCCAGATTATACAGGCATAGCAAAGAACACAGAGTATCTTCCCACATTTGTAGTCAGATATGGTATTTGACTGCAGCCCGCATAGGTAATAACCAATTTATCCTCAGCAAACCCAAATTAAAATCTCATCAGCTACTTAGGAAAAGGTACGTGGTAGCATTCTTTAAAAAAAATGTAGTTACATTTATAACTTAACTATTCAAATAGGATAAATATCCTTTCAAAAAATCTATACATATGTCGAGCTCCTGTTCTTCCATAGGTCTTTTCCATTCTCCAGATGACTGAGGCAGACTTAGCTTTCTTCAGTCACCATGTTGATCTACCATCCCTTTTTCAATGTCTTTGGAGCTTTATTCTTAGGCATTCTGTGGTCACCTCAGTCCTTATATCCATACAATTATACGACTACGGCATCTGGAAAATGATGCTGTGCAGTTCATTGGGAGAGTATTTTTACATAACTAGGTTATTATACCTATTTTACCAACACAGACGTTAAATTGAAGAATTAGACTGATTCCAAAAGTCAGTCTAGCTAATTATTGTCACTCAACTCTTAACTTTTCTGTGTTTGTATTTTTATGACAAAGCACTTCTGTATATGTTAATCCAGCATATTTAAAGCCATCGACCATCCTTACATCAATGAACATTTTTAACTTGTGTCTTCCAAATGGAATTACAATCAAAGAAAATTAAAGCTACCTTAACATGCTTATTGCAAATTCGGACAAAACAATAACAATGACAACAAAATATACACACACAAAACCCCCACTTTGGAAACAATACTAGATCTAACACTTTTTATACCATTTATAGAAGAATCAGTTCTAGTAATATAGTTAAGATATAACCTTCAAAATATTTTGATTGCAAGATTCCAAGGTACAGATCCTTCACATAGAGAAACAATCAAAATCAGTTCTAAGCAGACTTTGGTTCCAAAAACTAAATAGTATAATATGAGATTATTGAACAGACATAAGCATCAGTTACCATCTGCTCATTACAAAGATTCAGAACTATATATAAGGTCATTAATTACAGTCTCTTGCCCAACAAAAATTTTTGAAGAACAGGAAGAAGATGTAAAATTTGAGAACATTTTACCCCTAATAAATTTAATGGTCATCCTAACAAAAATTCTTCTTAAAAACAGTCTTCATTTCCAGAGTCTGAGAGCACATAAAATCTCGTTTTGCCTTGGTAAAGCTTTTATCCTCCTGAAAGTAATATTAATCTGAGAGTAATTCTGTCAACACCAACAGATTAGAATTTTATGCCTTATTGGCTGGAATGCAGTGTTTCCCATGTAACAGATCATGAAATAATAAGTAAAGATGGCAGAATTTACCCTGCAAGAGGACTGACTTGGGGTGGGAGGAGCATTGGGTGGGTCACAGGGCTTCACAGGGCACTACACGGATCCTCCCATTTTACCCAACTGGCTGAGAAAAAGGGAAAAAGGAAAGAAGAGACAGTAGAAGAAAATGATACTGTAATCTCTTTCACTTTCCAGATGAATCTTACTGAATTTTACTGTCATTCAGCATTACTCTACCTCATTTGTCTTGTTGAGACCTTTTCTTTATGCTCTTACTGGTTAAGTTAAACTATGGCTTTATTTCACGTCTAAACATTTGCAACATCTTAAGCATGAATTACAGTTATTCACATCAACAGTATGGAAAATACAATATGTTGTGCCCACCTACATTTCAGTGTTATAAACCTTACAGCTATCTCCAAGGTTTTAGATTCATTACTGGCTTATGGGATTCAGAATGGTATACTCAGAAAAAATTAGGGTGGAGATGAACAAGGGTATAAATTTCTTGTCCTCTCAAAGGGGTTAGCTACTACTGTGCCTAGGAACAATCATGACTCAGTAATGACTACACACATTATTTCCTATACGTTTGCATCAATGGTATTCTTAGTAAATTGACTCACAGAAGACATAAGTGGACATAAAAGATATAAGGTTGTTGTATGGACACACTTCTCAGAAGGTCACCATATAGGAGGGCAATGTGAGAGTCCACCTCATTTACTCAGAGGTAACCATGTCAAATGCAGAAATTGATACCTGCCTCATCAGAGTTATGTTTGCTCTCTTAAGGAAATGTCTGTTTCAGCTGGAGGAACAGTAAAACAAAATCCTAACAAAAGTAGAAGTTAATAAGGCAGAAAGAACTGAAGGAGAACAAGTAAATCTATCCAGATGTCTACTGACATTCAAGAAAGGAGATTACCTATAAAGCTAACACTTCTGCCAAAAAGCATTTTTCTCCCAAAAGAAACCTGAATAGCATGTAGAAAATATAATCCTCTATGTAATGCATACAGACATAGAGACATCTTTTAGTTTTAATGTTGATGTCAGGAAACAAAGCATTTTTTTCTTTCATTTACTGGTCAGTTTTTGGAAACACAACATGCAAAATAGACAGCATGGTAATCAACTTCTTTTTTTCCCTTTTTAATTTTCACAGATTTGAGCTAAGCATGCTTGTCAGGATTTTTCATCCAGGACTGCTTAGTAGATTTATAAATGAGTATTGTGACATGCTAAGAAGTGTTTTATCTCCTCAGCACAATTTCAGAATATCCAAAGTAAAACAAACCATTCTCTCCTTAGAAAATACCTAGATGAGCTTCAGAGCTTTCAACAACAAGATTGAGGGATGAAGATGTGTCTTTCAGTGATTATAGAACACAGTTTTACACTGGGGAGTCCAAAGCATTCGAAGGAGCTGGTTTTAGATCTCTTTTTTGACCGACGGATAAAGATCTGCTCACTGCATTTCTATGATCATGGAATAGAATCATAGAATGGTTTGGAAGGGACCTTAAAAATCATCTAGTTCCACCCTCTTGTGACATAGGCAGTCACCTCCCACTACACCAGGTTGCTCAAAGCCCCATCCAACCTGGCCTTGAACACTTCCAGGGATGGGGCATCCACAGCTTCTCTGGGCCACTTGTTCCAGTGCCTCACCACCCTCAGCATAATGAACTTCTTCCTGATCTCTAATCTAGACCCACCCCTTCAGTTTAAAACCATTCTCCCTCGTTCTTCTATTGCTACACGTCCTTGTAAAAACTTCCTCTCCAGCTTTCTTGTAGGCCCCTTTAGGTACTGGAAGGCTGCTAGAAGGTCTCTCCAGAGCCTTCACTTCTCCAGGCTGAACAACCCCAACTGTCTCAGTCTATCTTCACAGGAGAGGTGCTCCAGCCCTCTAATAATTTTTAAAATCCGTCCTCTGGACTCGCTCCAACAGGTCCATGTCCTTCTTGGGTTTAGGACCCCAGGGATGAAGGCTTTTTGTTCTGAGTGCTTAACTCTCTGCTACCATCTGCATTTGCAAAACTACACATAATTCTCATTCCACACATGAGAATCATGCAAGGTATTCAACACAGCAACTTGTAGTGCAGATCTAGCACATCTGTCATAACAAATATGCTCTACCTAGAAAACACCAGAAAACAGACAATTATGGGAGACTGTATGAGTAAAAGAAGTTTGGATGAGAGTCAGAAAAGGCATAGAGAATATTTTGCTATACTATGTAGTATGTGAATTTGTTCATAATCATGGAAGACACGGTGTATTTACGGTAGGTAGAGAGTGCCTGGAAAGCAGAAGGTTTGGGGACGAAAGATGAAAAGGCATGATGCAAAAGTCTGGGTTTTTAAGAGTCAATCAAATGACTCCCATTGAATTTAACAGGCTTTGGACTAAGCAGTTTTCTAAGACAATGGACAGGTTATTTTTTCTTAAAATAATATTATATATTTGTTGGTATCCTTAAAAAAAAGGATTCATCTCGCAACACACAAAAAAATACCTTCCCATATTTTATAAATGAGAGCCAATTAAATCATTAGTTAACATATTTGTAAGCAGCTACCTATGTGATCACTGAATTTTTACGTAAAACTGTCTACCCATGCTGTAAGAAGTCTGGAGAAATCTAAGTTTTCTAGCAGTAGCAGCAAAAGCAAGCCAATAATTTACCAATGACTGTCAATAACACTTAATCAACATTTATATACTGCTAATGCAATATTTCATCAACACAAAACACTGTAACTGCTTCAGACGTCTGACCTTGAAGCTATTAGACGTGAATTTCAGATATTAGACAGTAAATTCAGAGGCCTTGTAGTCACACAGTTCCACCAGGGATTTCCAGCATGATCATTGCTCCAAACTGTATTCATATTAATACATTAACAGATATACTATCAGAGATAAACAGTAGACAGAAGGGCAAAAATCTGCTTGAGATCCAAAAGCTACAGATTTTGAGTCAGCCATGAAACACAATCCTTAAATGAAAATGAACAGAAAAGTAGCAGATATTTTGGGACTTATTAGTGAAACCCCATTTTTGAATGCAATGCAATAAGATAGCATGCTTTTTAACAACACTAAATTCAACCTGTCTGTGTAAGGCTGGACCTTTAACTTCTCCCTGCAACCTGTTTTGAAAGCTTGGACCTTTACCTATGAGTAACATGGGGTTATGTTTCCATCCAGTATTTCCAGATAAGGATCCAGACTCCAGAGGGGATCAGATTTTTTTTTGTCCAGGCAAGGTTTGCATTGGGCAGCAAGAATTCACAGGGCAATTAAAAAGAGAAATTGCATTTATAAAGTTTCAAAAAGTGTCAAGCACAAGTCCTTATTATAACAAGCTACCACATCTTTTTGGTGTGTCATCACAGACTATACAGTTTATGGGCCCTAATTCAACTCCCTGAAGTAAAAGCTTCCCTCAAAATTGGATTCAAAACCTAAAAATTAATGTCAGCATTTTTGAGAGATTCAGCTCTCACACAGGCAGATCCTGTGAAACTGGAATAAGAAAATTGGAAACTGAAATCCAGACACAATTCTGAGACACCAATTAATACACATTTTTATAAAACAGGTTCCAAAATAAATCCTCTTCCTTCCCAGCAGACCTCAGCGTTACCTTGGTTACGCACATTAAACTGTGCATATATTTTCTTGTAATCACACTGTTAAACTATTTCTCCAAAAGATACTAAATGACTGAAACAGTAAAGTAAATGTGTATTGTTTCAGCTATCTGCTTCCAAACCATAGGACTGTCTGCATATTCCTCTCTTCAGCCAACTACACTGCTTATAGTTTAATGCATAAAGCAGCAAAAGCCACTGACCGACCACAAGGTATTTGAAATTACAATGGACGCTTTTTTTGGTATTTTTTTTAAATAATGAAATTTCATCTGCATGCAACCAAAAGCAATCTAAGAGAGATTTCTTAAGCAATTAGCATGGCAGATTTTAATACTGAAGTACAGTTCTCAGAAGACAGAGCTCCTACGTTTCCCCATGTTCCCCACACTTTTGAGATTGTTATTTGATCTGGATTCCATCACCCTAACATTACTCTTTTACTAGGGCCACAGTCTGATTCCCAGCAAGACCTTGGCTTTTGCAGGCAGCAAGTTGATTTTATTTCTGCAGCTATTCAGAAAGATCATATGAGATCTACTTGAACAAAAGGAGTACGATGATAATTTTATGAACACAATGCAAATGCTAATAAAGCATCCCTGCTGTTCTGGAAAGGCTTTAATGTATTGGTGCTGGAAGATAAGGGGAAAAATGTTCCAGAGACTTTATGCAAACTTCACAAAAAAAAAACAAAACACAAAACAAGAAAAGCTTCCACATTGCAAATATCTTCACTGATATTAACACCCATTTGCTGTTCCTTTGCAGCAGATGCAATCTTCAATGAAAATGCTTCTGTTTAGCACTGAAAATCTTCTCCAAAAATTAAAATCTGCTCAAAGTAAGTGTAAATGTTTAGAAGCCCAGAACTTATAACAAACTAGATTCCAAAACTGAATATGGATAAACATATTTTGGAACAGAAGTACAATTACATGATTACGAAGAAAAAGATTTCTGCTTCCAAAGTGTTTTATGATACATTATATAGAAATGCTTTCTGCATTTTTTTAAATAGTCATGAGGACCAGATGACAAAAAAATTGGTCTCATCCCCAGTGGTATGCAAACTTATCACAGTATACTAACCTTGTATGTTTCACTTGCCTGATGTACACATAGGTCCTATTTCTGATAATTTCTCATTTACACATTCAAAATAAGGTAACTCAAGTAAAAAGCTATAAATAAACTGACAAATATGTATTTTATTTCCAAAAAACCAAATCAGTTCGGCATTTTGGAAAGTGTCTTTCAAACCCCACTTAAAGAGAACTAGAAATTAAATTACGTGTGCCTAAATTTTTCTCACAAGCTGTGCAAAGGGTAGCTAGTTAAAACTTCAGATATCTCTATAATATCAGAAGCATAACTACTGGTTTTTGCATAAAATTCTCAGCACTAACACAACTGTGCTAAATCCCACAGCTCAGGGAAACAGGAAACCTTTGGCCCATAATATAACGAATGTTTTATGAAGAACAACATTGTTATTATGCAGTGACAGCCCTCAATTTAACTTGGTCTCCTGATCTAGAGAGGCTGTACATTCAACCCTCAATGGCATTTCACAGATATGGAAAGATTCTTGAAAAACCTGTATCTTATTTTGCTCTATGTAATTAGAATGCATGAAATTTCAGAGTTGTCTCAAACATTATTTCAGGAACTTAGCAATTAGGAAGTGCTTTAAATGAAGTGGGAGTTTCCTCTATGTTTCCTTTTGATTGCTCCCTCCTAACTCCCCCCATGTCTCAACTAATACAGTGCTTGTATTGAGACTTGCTGTAGCATGAGCCTGATTTTGATGCAAAATCCTACTTCTCCAGGATATAGAGGAGGACTGTTTTTCAGGGAACTGTATAGCACTGCTCTGTCCTCCTTTTGATTCCGTTGAGGTTTTGCAAGTAAAAAAGAAGACAATTCCCCCCTTTGTGAGAATCTGTATCTCTTTATATTTTAGCTTTTTTTTTCCTTGCTCTGAAACTTTATTTCTACATCTGCATATCTTGAGAAAAGTAGCAAGAAATATGGATTTGAACCCACAGCTGGCATAAGAAAGTTATTAATTAATTCTTTTTCTTCTTTTTTAGTCACTACAGTATTCCAGACATTCTTGAGAGCATAAAGAAAAAAAAACTTTCGTTAAAGAGTCACTTTTCCCCACAGATTAACTACATGTCTCAGAAAGGCTACAACTTAAGTTTATATTAGACAGGGGAATGAAAAAATAACTGTCAAGGAAAGATCCTTACTTAATTTGAAAGCGAGTTTTTAGGTTGCTTCCGGACTTCATGAAAATAGAAGATTTTATCTAAAGAGCCTAATAACTGTTTCAGCTCAAGACAAAAGACGTAATGAAATTGCTAATTGTTTCATGAAAACCAGTTGAAATTAGAAGGTTCAGACTAACAACTGCGTCTTCCATTCCCTTCACATCCAACTCCACTTTGTTAAGGAAACTTCCCAGTCTCACCACTCACAAGACTCTCTGGCAGTCACACTCTCAAAGCCAGAGACTTTCACTGGGACCGAAGCCCCTCCTCAGCAGGCGGCTCCAGTGAGCCAACGGGTGCCCCACTCAGCTCCCTGAACACCCCCTCAGAATCAGACCAGGTTTCCTACAGCGGAGTCTCAGATGTCTCATTCCATAAAGCCATTTATTTACGGCTCAGTAACACAGAAACAGCCTGAGCTGGTGCCTCCGAGGAGGAACCCTCAACCAAGGACCCCTTGGGCTTTTATATCCTCACAGTCCAAGCACATGAAACTCGTTCATCTTCCCGAGTCTTCCATTCCAGCTGTGTCTCTCAATGCCCATTCTCCTGGCTGCTCCACAGGTCCCAGTGCCCTCTGGGTGCCTTTGTTATGCAAAGGGTCAGCAGTTCACAGCTTCTTGTCTTGGGCTCTCTCTGCCCACAGCTCAACCTGCAGCTGAAACTGGAGCTTGCAAACCGATCTACCTGCAACAAATGTATTCCTCAAGAATTTTATAATCTAGAAAATCTGATGAAGCCACAGGTTCCTGGAAATGCACAGAGAATAAAATATTGTACATTTCCCCTATATAATAATAATAAAAAAAATTATTACTTCCTTTTACCAGGCTTACTGAAAAGTAAAATCCTAACCATAAGACTTGGAAGCAAAATCACTACTAGTTCTATGACACTCAAAAAATAACACGTATCATCCACCAGGTCTACCTGAAGAGCACTCAGCGAAACAGGCAGCAGGATAAGTACAGCACAGCTTTGTGCCATGAGGGTTAAAGGGGATTACCCTGTGATAAATTATGGAATCGAGATCGCAATAAAATAAAGCAGGAAGGAAAGTGCCTACAGCAGCACACACCAGCCCACCTTCTTCAGTGTTTCTTCTTGTCTCCTAACAGCCCGTGAAAGCTTTCCAAAAATGGAAGGCAGATGGTCAAAGCCTGCTTGACCACTTCTGTAATTTGGAAGATGTTGCAGCACAAAAAATGCATCCTTATTATAACTTCAACTGTTGAAATCATAAAATTGATGTATGTACCCAAAAAGCCTACGTGTTTTATTTTTCTCATGTTAACAAAATTTTTTAGGATTGATCTTTTCCCTTTTAGGATACAGAGCAATGGAACAATTCTTTCCTTAAATTTCTTTATGTGACCGTTCACCTTACACAAAACCTCTATAAATACTGTGTACCTTCATTTGTTCTACTTATATATGGTATTATCAGTATGCATTATATGCAACTGCAAGTACATAAATGCTTGTATAATGCCAGCATGTCTGGCCTTTATGAGATGCTTGTCATTCCATCACTTTGATATATGTGGGTTGTCACTATAATAGCAATGTCTTGTATATTGCACAGGAAGAACTAGTGACTACAGAGCACAAGATAGGGTTACACAATACAGCCCTTGAGTTTTGTATCTCCTCCATATTTTAATGCATCTGAAATGATGATGAAATTAAGTGCAGACATAGGGACTTCCACTTACCAGTGGTATGCTGATATCTGGCTATTGTTATTGAGAGACTTTCTCTATCCTGAACTAACAGACTGATTGGTTTGTCAAATAAACTAATCACCACATGTTTTGATAGAAATCAAACTAATGTTAACACACTACACACACCAAAAAGATTAATCTTTGCAAGGAAAGAGCGCTGACAGCATTTGTCAGTTTAAACACTTCCTGGCAATAGCTCAGCTTGTTAACAGGCAATGAAAGACTGCTCTATTAAGCTCAGGGTGATGCTAAAATGGTTTCATATAAGACAATAGCAATTTTCCTTACCACCAAGTGAGGCTGCCTATTGAGAAAGGCCATGGCACACTACAGGTCTTTGGTATTCATAGGTATTGATTGTAATGAGGAAGACATTTTATTGCTATCCAACATTATAGTGAATTACACGAACAGCTATGTTTTTATTAAGAGCTAGGAGTCATATAAAAACGACTTAGACTGCTGTTTAGTTTAATGGCATTTCCTTTTAATTTTAACTGATGTTCCATACAAATAATAAAATAGATTACACAATCCTTTGGTTTTAATTTAAAACAATACTTTGAAAAGGAGAGGTTTTAATAATTTACAATTTACAATTTACCAAACTATCACTTCCATGAATAAAATGTTTTTCCCGAGCAGTACTAGATTATTTTTGGTGCTAAGTGAAATTCTGAGTTCCTGACAGCCAAGTGTGTGGAAACTTTGCTTCAGCATATATTGCAAGGAAAACTTATTGAGGCATAAAAGAATAAAAAAGAACAACAGAAAAGAGTGTCCAGTAACAGAGAGGGAAATGTAAACCTGATTAGTGTCCACAGGAGAAGAGAGAATTGGCTTTTTGAACTCATTCTGCATTCTGCAGACTCCAGACATCATGCTGCAGAGTGGTATTTTTTATTTGGGTATCAATGTTGCCAGTCTATCATAAATCTCTGCTGGAGGGATGTTTTAAACTCCCCAGTTTAAATATCCTACTAGCCAAAATCTGGTAAATTCAGGACATGGGATGAGTTTTATACTATTTTACAGGGGCAGTTGTATCTTAGTGCCTAGATAATCCCCTCTGCTAGAGGTTGGAGATCTCTGATAAAAGCAAACCTCTCAAAGAAGTTCCTGGTAAAATTCCTTTATTAGAAGCCTGATGGAAGACCTTAAATACTAGCTGTCCTAGCTGATGACACAGCTGCAGCTTTGCCCTCTCCCATACCTAGAAGATCTGAAAGAGATCTCTGCTTTATCACTGCATTGTCCCCATAATCTTGTACTTTCAGATATTACAAAGGAGGCATTGCACTGAATTCTGGTCTAGATTATTTGTCCTTGGCACACACATTTCTTGAGAACTTGTCAGGGGTCCAAAAGCTCCACGCTTTTACCGGTTGTACACCTTAATTTGAGACTTCAAGAGATTTCACCCACGCGAACCCTTGCAAAGTCTTTGATTCTTTGATACCTTGAGTTCACATCTGGAGAAAAACTACACATTTTTCTCTAAGAGATTTCTTTTTATTTGGTGAGAAAACTGGCATTTTGGCAAAGAGGGTTTTACAGAAATAACATGCAACTTCCCAAAAGTGTTACAACTGATTACTGACACTAGCAAGCGTTGATATAATAAGGGAACCTTTGTTACACCCAGCAAACACAAACTCCATGCAACTTAAGTGAAAAAATCCATAACTTAAGTGAAATACAGAAAATGGGTGTTTAAGTTGCCCACAGGAGTAAAGGTTCACTGCCCCTCACTGTCCCCCCAACCAAAGTCAGGGGTGCCACAGCCACTCAAAGGCTGCAGGGGGCATGGTGTGGGCTGGCCGCCAGGTGGACCCCACTGACAGCCCAGTGACACCGCTTTCCCTGCCATGTGCTCTGCATGGACATGGACATGTTGGCTGCAGGCCTAGGCCTAGCCCTTCCTCCCTACCCCCACCCCCACATACACAGAGACAACATGGTTTATTCAACCCATCAATCAAACAATCCGGCGAGATACAAATCCAGTCTCTGACAGGAGTGCTTTAATCCATTACATCCAACATCCTCCTTCTACCACAGTGCAGATGTCTGGCTCATAGAAAAGACTCCGTCAATTCCACAATGAAAGGAACCCCTTTCCCCAGAAACCTACAAGATCCACAGGTACAGAGAACAAAGCTAAAAGATAAGCCATTCTTGGTCACTAAATAATGATGCCTGATAATTTTTATGTTTAATACAAAGTGATCTCTAAGTACCTTTGTACAATTTTGAAGTACTGTGTTGGATTGCACCCATGCTGATGCAGTTGCACTTAAGTGATTCCATTTGATTTAACAACGTAAGGCTGTTGTAAGGAGAATGCAAAAGAGGGACCAGCAATCTACATAAATTAACAAGTTTCAGAGTCAATCTCAGTCTTTATATGGCTGAATGTACATGCTGGTTTCCCAATTCATATGTGAGCAAAGTGATAATTTGTACTCAAGACTAATTCCACAGTTTTCATTAAGTCATCATTATGTATAAAGATGTACAGTCTTGAGACTGGTAAATAAGATTTCACCTATATATTCTTGTATTCTCTCTTCCTTGTTCCTGTCATCATAGAAGAAAACCTAAAGAAAGGAGGTGGAGAATGTCGAGAATACTAAATTTCAGTGTGGAGCACAGAGTCTGGTACCCCAAATCTAGCAACAATGACCAACATGTATGAAATCTGAGATATCTAAGTTTGAATTTTAATGAGTTCCTTCTAGAGCCAATGAAGATGGATATGCACAGTCTTCCTCAGAGCATCTTAAGCCTTAACTTACTCCTCTAATAGTAGAGGGTTCATAGCCAACTACCCTTCTAGCTGCAGTGACTCAAGCAGGTGCCTAAAGTAAAGGATGAAAATGGCCTGTGTTCCCAAGAGTTCATGGCTTTTATACGTGTAGGTTTGGTACGAAAATTATATTTTAAATATTAATTCATATAGAAAAAGGAGAAACAGTATTTTGCCATAGTTAGAGAACAAAACTAGAAGCCTCAGTTATGAAAAATTTTGATTTATTATTTACTATTCAATGTACTAATTTATAAATTACCAAATAGTAGTTTACAATTACTGTTTACTATTAAATAGCAAATTGATATTTACTATACTATTTACTATACCATTTTGATTTACTATTCATTATGGGCCTTCTTTTTTATCTTACTGCAAAAAATTGCTTAGTTCCATCCTGTCGTGGTTTGAGACCTCCAAAAATCCAATTTCCAAGCCCCCCCTCCCCCCCCCCCCCAGTTTGCTTCAGTGTGAGAGGGTTTTCAGACATAACACATTTGCTAGCATGAGGAAAATTATATTAAAATTTATTACTACACAATAAATCTCACCCCAAACAGTCTCTACTGAGCTTGGTTCTCTATCTCTCTGTCGGACACCTCTCTGTCTCTTAGCTTGGCTCCACGCCATCTTTGCTGCTGCTGGCTATCTTCTTGGCTTTCAGCCACAGTTCTCTATTCAGTGCTGTCTCTGCCGCTGCTTTGGCATCTTTCTGCTGCCCACTCACAGTGGAGAAAACTTCCCTTACCTTTTGGCTACAGCACCAGCTCAGTCTAACACTGAAGCCCCAGCCGGGGGCTGGGGGGCCTTGGCCCCCAGCGGGGCTCCCTGGTCCCTCTCTCCTCATGGTCTCAAGCCATGGCTACCTCTCTTCTTCCAGCTACGTAATCTCTTCTTTTCTGGCCTGTTGTAATATGTTTAATTTTGCAGGGACACTGATTGGGTCAACACCAAGAACACCACCCCCTGGGATTAACCACTTTCCAGCTCCAGGGGAAACCCCTTTTTAACCCATGACACATCCTTTATCAATGAGGATCTATGTACATTTAACCATGTAGTCTGTTAGACAGGATTGTGGGTTTTAAATACCAAACCCAAGCATTTATTACTCCAGGAGAGCAGCATCTGTCCCCATCCTGTTCCTGCCCATTGCTACCTTGAGCAGAGCTGGGATAAAGGGCATTTACTTTAAAAGTCCCTTTTTTCCTTAGTGCACAGACTCCTTTGGTGAAAAGACTTTCAAATATCTCTAGTGATATAAAAGCAGTTCCTCCAAGGCAGCATATACCATAGCCCATAGCACGAGACCCCTCATTGGTATTTACACCTTCAGAAATATTATCACTAGACAATTGCTCATACACAGTAGTTTTTCTTCCTGCAGTGTTATTTCCATTGTACAGGACATGGCTGCACAATTGCTTTTTTTGAATCTATGGAAATACATGCTGCATAGCAGAAGGTAGATCAACCTCTTTTTTTTAATAAATGATCACACTGACAATTAAAATTCCTGGTGACAGGCAAATTACTGTTAAAATCTATGACTGATTTCTAGCAGAAAAATCTGGAACAGCAGGGACAAGAGCAGCTAGTAGAAAACCTTATTAAAAATCTAGGTAATAAACCTTTTGCAAATATCAATTTTAATTATTTTTTAAATTACCTTTTCCTCTTCCATCTCTTTCATATGGCCCAATCATGTGAAAAGTTAATAATATTTTATAATAAAAAACATTTAATGTTCTTTTTTTTTCATCATCTTTAGTGGAGTTTTTCAACAATATGAGCCATTACACTAAAATGGTAATTTCTTCAGCCATCAGTGCACACAGCTGTTTTATAGTTGAACTGTTTCCACCAGTAGAATTTTTTTGACACAAGTACTGCAGCTTCTGGGGCATGATTTTGCTACAAGGTTTTTATTTATAAAAAAACAGTTTTTACTTTCTAATAATATCTGTACAATGACTGGTCAATTTTGTTGCTACTAATAGGCTTCTTTACTGAGAATTTTTAAAATATCTGAAAACAATAAAAGAAAAGTTTCTAAAACATGCATAAAGAAGTTTTGGAAACAAAGTGCCCATCAAAAAGGTATGTGAAAAGGAAAATTCTCCTTAGAAGACCAATGACATTTATTTTCATCTCATACTCTTCCCCTCCCACAGGCTAAAAGGGGTTTGGTCAAGAAAAAGCCTTCAGGGTTCTTTTTCTTGTGAGTTGAGATACAGAGCACCTTCATTTTCAGATGTGAAAGATGTAGCAAATTTTTTAAAAGTGATTTGCTTAATGGAAGAAAAAGTGTCATACTAAAAAGTGACACACAGCAGGGAAACATAAAAACCTCTGGGTGCTTACCATTTTAAGTTTCATTCATCTCTCTTCCTTTCCAGAAGTGCTTTTTACTTACACTGTAATGATCTTTAAATGGGTGGTAATGAAGAATAATGTACTCTGTGATAAGTGGAATTGGTCATCTCTAACTTGTGACTCACCATGAACAGAGTGTATATTAAACAGTAAATCACAGTCAGGTGTTTAATTCCATCTCCTCTTATTTATTTATTTGCCTAGAGTATGTTCTGCTCTTCCTCAGGTTTTCCTGCCATCAATATGACCATTGTAGTTTAATTCCAGAAGAGACTGACCGGCTCAGAGGCAGATAAAGGAGTAAGTCCAAACAATAACTTTGTGATTGCTCTGACCTTTGCAGGGGCTTCGTGAAATTACTGAGCAGTTTGATCTCTATACCATTTATTATCCACAGCAAATAACTTTTTCTAGATGGTACATGAAGCCAATTGACCAAGGATGTACCTTTAATACATATTAAATACATCTATGCGTGCAACCAGACAGATGTAGACCAGTTTCTTATGAAGAAAGACCACTTAATTTACCAAAATATCCAGACAGGGACTTAGCATTTCCCAACTAATGCATTTTAAATTCTTACTCTTGGTTGGGATTCTTTGACTTTCACAGCCAGATATCTCCTTATCAGCAGCTGAGGATGGTGGGTCATAGCCCCTTTCCTGACACATGATGAAGGCTGCAGGAGACATCCAGTACTGGAGCTGTTAGCACTGATGCCTGTACTGAGTGTATATATATGAATGCTACCCACAGCATATACAGGCTGTGAGGGGCCCATATGTAAGAGGGCATTCAGTGGGATGCCACAGCCAGCACAATTCAGCCAGACCAGAGCATACTCCCTGCTTTGATGGACTAAGTGAAATGTCTTCGCAGACTTCCAAAACTAATGAACCTGGGCTCACAATCCTCTGGAATACACTCAAACAGTTCAAAGAAAAACAACTTGAGACTGCATGAGGAAGAAAACTTGCTATGTACAGAACGAGTTGCTTAGAATTTATGTTTTTTCTAGTAAAAGCTGTTGTACATATGAGCTCAATTTGATGCCACATTGTTTAGCGGCAGACAGTGATAATACAAAACATAATGCAATTTACCGCTTCATTTCTTCATAAAGTCTACCCTGAAACATTTACCGCTCCATGTTACAGTAGAGAAGGAGTTTAGCAAAATGAGTAAAGTAGGTAATCTGCAAAACTATAAATAATGCTCTCTGCTTTCCTAAATAATATTTCACACTCTAGTGAAATAACATATTTTAATACCAGATCTGACCTGAATTATTTGTCTAAAATTTCTGAACTTGACTTAGTCACCGTGGACTAGATTTGTATTTATTGTTTTATCTACTGATGAAATAGACAGCTCAGTCTGCTCTGCCTGTGGACTTTGACAACTGAGAAAAACTTTAGAAATTAATTTTCAGCTTTTGATTTTGTTTTTAATTAAACAATTGCAAGCGCCGAATTTTGCTCAAGTTCCTTCTCAGCTCTCAATCACAAAGAATATGATTAAAACCATGAGATTTTAAAACAAAGCAACACTAATGCTTTACGGTTTTAGTCTGCTTTCACTTATAAAGCAAGATTCCATTATTTCGCCCCCAGAACACAGAATACCATATATATTCTTACCCACACACAAATTGTATACTTCCTGTCAGACACTGAACACAGAAAACACATAATCTTTCTGACTTCTGGGGAGCATGGTTGATAACCTCTTCTGTTTGTTTCTCTAGCAACTGCCAGCAATCCCCTGAATCACTTGCCAGGGATGAAGTTTGCGGTTGACTATTTTTATATTCCCCACCTCCCCTTTTTCAATACGAGTTGTGCAAAACACATTTCTCTTACAATATCTCTGTTAGAAATTGCAGCAATTTTTCAGTTAACATGCATTTGGGGACACCAGCTAGTGTCTCTGTAGAGTAGCGTGCTGTGACACATAGTAGGTGCAAGTCAGACTAAGGTTAGTAACCTTTGTTCTGTATTCTCTTGCATAGAGTAAATCTACCTTTAGTTAGTCTATAAAAATGGACTGAATTCAGACAAAAGCATTTCCCAATTCACTAGAAATTGTAAAAGACAGAAGATGAATGATAACCTTAGAGTCAAAGGTGTCACTTCACAGGAAGACCTCAAACTTCACTGAAGATTTTGCAAAATAGAAATTAAAAACATATACTCACAAAGACTTAAATTGGCACAGTCCAAAAGATGATAGTTTCAGTAAGATACGAGAATGAGATCATAAAAAGAAGGAGGCAGATGGAAAACCAGTCTGCAACCATAAAGGTAACCATTTACAGCTATTACAACCACTGTTCCTTTTGATTTCTCATTATTTGAATCTACTGCCCATTACTGTGTCCAGTTCTGGGCCCCTCAGTTCAGGATGGATATTGAGGTGCTGGAGCAGGTCCAGAGAAGAGCAACAAGGCTGGTGAAGGGACTCGAACACAAGTCCTATGAGGAGAGGCTGAGGGAGCTGGGGTTGTTTAGCCTGGAGAAGAGGAGGCTCAGGGGAGACCTCATCACTCCCTACAACTACCTGAAAGGAGGTTGTAGCCAGGTGGGGGTCGGTCTCTTCTTCCAGGCAACTATCAGTAAGACAAGAGGGTATGGTCTTAAGCTCTGCCAGGGGAGGTTTAGGTTAGATATTAGAAAGAATTTCTTTACAGAGAGGGTGGTCAGACATTGGAATGGGCTGCCCAGGGAAGTAGTGGATTCTCTGTCCCTGGAGATTTTTAAAAAGAGACTGGATGTGGCACTTAGTGTCATGGTCTAGTAACCATGGAAGTAGTGGATCAAGGGTTGGACTTGATGATCTCAGAGGTCTTTTCCAACCTGGCTGATTCTATGATTCTATGACAGGTGCTTAGTGTGAAAGAAGCTGGTCCTGAATTAAAAGCACGATTTTAACAGTTCAAATATCTATACTGATCTTATGCAGTTTAGTTTCAAGACAAAGTTAATAAAAGCAAAGCAACATTCAAAAGCCAGTGGTTGGTAACTTACACAAAATGTAGGCAATTCAGCTGTAAATGCTTCATTCCTGCTGGTTAAACTTAGCATCTTTTTATGCATAGGTACTCTCTGACTTGGGGCCCCTGGTGGTCTAGTGGTTAGGATGCAGCACTCTCACCGCTGCGACCTGGGTTCAATTCCCAGCCAGGGAACAACTCCCCCGGGCAGATGGAGCTCATCAGCCCTGTAAGGCCATCCATCTAAGAGAAGGTCACTCTAAACAAACCTACGTCCTGAGGACCTCACTGCCACTGTCCAAGCTTGCTCGGCCCCGGCAGATGAACCTCAGGATTAAAGGGTGGGCTCAGTTCAGCGCACACTGTGTCTCACCTAAAAATCCACTGCGCAGGCTCGAAGGGTTAATGACCTTTCCCAAATCTTCGCTCGCAAAGACTGGCCATACTTATACTCTCTGACTTAAATAGATATAAATTAATTGATCGGCAATTTCAATTAAATTCAAAAGCAAACCACAAAGGACACTACATACAGATTTCAGTTTGTGCAATAAGGGTGTAGAACCATTCCCATACCTAAATAATATACTCATACAGAAGATACTTCTGTAGCTCTGGAGCTACCTTACAACCAAGTCATCTTCGGTGTGTGATGCTCCCGAGCTCAAACTTCATGTAGGAACATTGCAGTATAATGGTCAGTTAACACTGAAATCCTTTAAGTACTTCATCCACATTAATCCCAAAGGAGTATCTCATGATTAATTTTATCAAAACAAATTCCAAAGGAATTGGTAATGATTAAGTTGTTATCGCAGAACATTACTATTATTTTTATGTATTTGTGTGGACTTTGTCTGCTTTCTAGACTGTATCTTTGAAAGTATTTTTCAGTGACAGTGGCCTAGCGTGACTTAAATGAACTGTGATACCTACATATCTAAAATTAGCAGCTATAAATCCAGGCACCAGAGTCTAACCTGAATGTCACTAATCTGACAAAATTCTTCTTGACTGTAGCAGCGAATTCCTTGTTTCCCCTCCTGATTCTCTGTAAATCCTGCTCAAAGATTTTTAAAAATGTTAAACTGCCTGCATGTACATAAATTCTGGAATAGGAAATTAAGAGGCAAGTGTTTTGACTGTTCCCCCCCCCCCGCCCCAGCTTTGAATATGGAGCATTTAAAGCTGAATGCTTTGTCATCTCTTCAAGCATACAGTGGTATTTAACTAAGAAATATGAACCAGAGATAATGCCTCTTTTCTAAATTTATCATTAGATCCTTTCTATTTTGAAGAAAGATTGCAGTATTCTTAGTGTGAAAATTTTCTTAGTTTACTCATTTTACAGTAAGGTCACCTAAGCCTCAATAAAATTTAAGAGAACCAACAAATTGTAGAATTTTATTTGATGCATGTTTTTTAGTCTAGGTGAACTTAATATGCAATTTTTACTTCTCTTTTGAATTTTGTATGAGACATCTATTGGAAAACCCCTTTGCTAACATATGGTCAGGGTGGCTATAGCATGAAAATGAGAAAAAATAAATGCAATGAGATTATATGTGTAGAAGTGGAAAAATGTAAACAACAGAGTCTACCATAGAAATATCACTTTAACCGCATTAATACTGAGTCCAGTTGTAAAAGACTATAATGATACATAAGTGAAAATCCATGCCCTAAAATTTGGATTTGCATCCACTGGAGAGAATTTCTAAGGCATGTATGAAGATATGATACAAATGCTAGGCTCTTAACATTTCTCAGGAATATATTTTAGAAAACTCTTGGCTGAAAACATTATAAAAGTAGAATTTTTTTTTGTTAGTTGCCAAAAATATTATGACGCCATAGTCTAAATTCGTGGACTATAAAACAAGTACAATTGTTCCGGAGGAGCATGGGAAAAATTATCATTATTATCTAGAAAACAAGAAGTTATGAATGTAAAATAAAAATGTACTGGTTTCTAAGTTTTGGAAAGAGATAAAGTACATTTTCATAAAATTCAAAAGTGTAAGCTCTACCTTTCTTACTAGCAACAACTTTGTAATAAGATCAAAGATAAGGACATTGGAAGATTTATATGTAATTTTCCCATAATTATCTTCATAATTAATTATGTAGTGTAAAGTATCTTATTTACATTATTTAAAATTTTTCTTAAAAAATTGAGACCAAGAATTATCACTACAATCATGGAGATAACATCAATGACCATAAAGGTTCAATTCTAAACATTTTTCTCTTTGTATTAGGATTTTTTTTTTTTACCAAAAATAAGAACTTGCCTTTGTCATCACAGAATTGTGGTGTTTGGGGCTTTGGGTTGGTTTTTTTTAAACTCATCAATCTTTGAATTCTCATCCAGCTTGCTGATTCTGCTCATCCTCCTCTCCAACCCATTTTGGTGGAAATTTCATTAGACTAATCTTTATTTCACTGTCTGTGCCATTACTAAGACTGTGCAAATATACAAGATTGAGGACCTATTCCTACAGAACACGTTAGCTTGACAGGGAACAATAAACTGTGCATAGTTTCCCCACTAATTACATGATCACATAATAGTAGTGTAATTTCCTTTTTTCATGCTTTCTTATGAAAATGTCATGTGAAACAATGTTGGAAGATTTATTTGTCAAGAGAGATGACATCTGGTTCATCACCTTCTCAAGAACTGTTATGCTGTCACAAAAGGATATTGGATTGGTATCACACAAGTTCTCCTTGATAAATTCATGTTGGCTATTACTCATCTCCCTGCTATTCTGCAGGTGTTTACAGTTCATTTGATTTATTTTTTCCAGTTGTTGGGTTTTTTTTTAAATGACATTTAAATTATGGTGATGGGTCTGTAATTCCCCAGCTCTCCCTTTCTCTCCTTTATAAAAGCAGGCATCGAGTCAGCTCTTTTTGAATTTTCTGAAACATTCTCCACCTTCACAACAGAGAACTGCTAATGGATTTTGAGAAGACTTCATCTAGTTACTTAAATGCTATACAATAAACTTCATTAAACAGAGATTATTTTCAAATACATAATTGGTTCTATGTAGTCTTTCAGAAGCTCTTTCATCATTCCAGTCTGACATCTTAGCCCATTTCTAGGCTAAGTAGTTGTATTAACGCCGAGTAGCTCCAGTTAAGGAAAACTGAAAAAGATATTAAACACTTCTGCAGGTTTAATACCATTTTTCAGTTTGTTTCCTTCCCTGTTTGGTAGCATATCAATGTTTTTATTTTCCTTGCTCTGATTATTAATGTGTTTATAAAATGACTTTTAGTTTGTCTTTACGTCCTTTTTTTATGTTATGCATAATTCTGTATCTTGGCTTTTCCAGTTTTGTCCCCTTTCCTATTAGTGTTATTTCATTTACACTAATTTGGTAATTTGACCTAGTTTCCACTTTCTGAAGATGCTTTTTTTTCTGGGTCTCAAGCACTGAAGTCAAAGCTTACTTAAGGGAGCTACTTTTTAGGCGTCACAAGTATTGAGACAGTTTGTGCTTCTCCCTTAAATATAATTTCTAGGGGGAACTACCACTGCTTGTAAATGTTTTTCCCTTAGATTTATTTGCAATGAGATCTGACTCATCAGCCCAACTAGTTTTTTCTCTTGTAATTTATTGGTTTTCTTATGATCTGCACTTTCTGTTCCTTGATGCAATAAATCATATTATGTCCACACTAAGCAAGTTAAAGAAAGTGAGAGTAAACCCCTTTCATATTTTCAACTACATTTTTTTCCTAGGGGTTCCTGCTAGCTGCCTTCAAAGAACCACAGAGAGATTGAGTCTGGGAGGGACCTCTGGAGGAGATTAGTCCAGGGTTCTGCTCAAGATGGCACTTAATGGAAAAACTGGATCAGATTGCTCAGTGCTTCAAGTCAGCGGACTTTAGAAATTCTCCAGGGAAAAGACTGAAGTTGATTCCAATATCTCTCTGTAGGGTTTTTTTTTTCTTACTATAAACCACTTCTGCTCTAAATTATTGTTATTCCTTATATTCAGTTGAAATCATTTGCATTGGAGTTTGTGAGAGCTCCTTGTTTTCCTTCCATTACTCACTTCCGAAAGAATCTGTTTTCTCTGTAATGTTCTACAGATAGTGGCATAGATATAATTAGATATAATTTTTTATATCTAATCTAACCGTACCTGCTTTCAGGCTGATGAGCAGGTTGTTACAGGCCTGGACCAAGGTTCTCCTCCTGCAGAACTGCAACACGGCGGTCACTCCTGTGAGTATTACCACACGGGGTTATGCCAGTCAAGATCTAGGACCCTGTGGGCTTGTTCCCATGGCCTGCTGCAAATCCAAAGGATGGCCCTGCCCCCGAGCCTGTCAGCTATCTTCCCTCTACTGCAGTAACCTACTTGCTTTACAAATAATCTAACATATTCTTGCACAGAAACGCTGAACATTGTACATTTCTGAGTCAAGCTTAAAAGGGAAACTGGGATACTGCAAACCATCTACTCATAACACTGCACTTTAACACACTTTGAAAATTTCATCCAGGCAATTGCAATACCTGCCAGTGGCTAATATGTTAAAGATCCATCACATAAATCTTCCTGTTATGGCAAAGAGAAACTTTGCAAACTTTCACCTGAAACCTAAACCAATAGCAAAACACCAGAAAGAAAACTTTGCCATTGAAACATCTTTGTGTATCTATGTTAAAATGTAATCTCCATGGCATAATCTCACACAAGGATATATAACTGAGGCACCCATACCTAAAATGCATAATTACCTTTGCAATAAAAAGATGTTTTATTTTCTTTGTATTAAAAGATGGGGTTCTTTCTTGTAAAACTGAATACTCACTTCAGCACTAGAACCAAAACAAAGGGTTTATAAGGCCGTGGTACAACTGGGATTTTTTTAGGAAGCACCATGTGAAGTTATTTTTTCCTCACCCATGTACAACTTTAGATATTTTGCAATGATTTTGCCAATCACTGGAAATAAAGAAATAACAGAAGTCAAAATAAATGACATGGGGTGAGAGTTGAAGACAATCTGTGAGGGTACTTAATTCTCTGTCTCGACATGGTGCATCCCAGAGGCTCTCTACCCTGCCACCAATAACAACTGTCACACTGTGCAATCCAGTATCTCCACAGATAAAATAATTGCCAGAAACCTCTGGATACAACAGCATTAATCCACTTCATCAGTCATAAGTCACAGTCTTCCGCTGCAGCTCACAGAGTTCAAATCAGGACTGGAGCCCACCAACAGCTAGAAACTGTCCTTTGAACTACCTCTGCTCTCTCTCTCTCTTTTTTTCGGGAAAGCTTCCCCAGCACATTGTAGAGAGGTCCTCAGAATTGGTTAAATGACAACAATCTAGATGTTTAGGTTTGTGTCTGTCATACACGGACTTTAAAATATCTGTAAACATTCATATCTCAGAAGAAACAATAAAGATACTTCAAATAAAATTCAGCCATGCCTTAAAACATATCAAGAAGCATGGTATGCATTTACATTCAGATGCTCCTCTGGTATTTTTTTTTCTTAGTTGACATGGAGGTTTAACTCTTGAATGCAAAAGAAAGTGATTTAGGAAGGTAAAAATTGCTTTATGCAGATGGTAACTCCTGATGTTTGACAAAGCTTTCTCAGGTTCAATAATAGGAGTTCATTCAAATGTTTAAAAGAATCCATATCCAACTTCCAAGTCTCAGCAGTATCTACCCAATCTATAGCTAGATCATTTAATCCCAAACATGTTTTAGAAACACTGTTAACTGAGAAAGAAGCAGAAGTTAACCTGTGATTTCTCTTGGAAAAAAAAAATGGAGAAGAAAATGAAGGTGTAGTAGGCAAAGTACTTTTTTCTTTTTTGATCTTTGTTTTTTCAAACTTTATTCAGCTGTATAAGGCCAGTGCAATAATAAAGGCTAATTTCCTGTGGCAATCATCTTCAAAGGGAATTAAAATTAATGCGTGTATTCTGGAGCCATAGTGATAAAAAAGGTTCAAACAATCCCCATTATTTCAAATAATGTTGAAAAATGATACCCAAGAACGGTTTTCAACTTATTTCTAGCTATTCATTTTGGATTAACATAAAATAAGCTACTTCAAGTATTACTATCCTTGTGCAATGTATTTATATCAATATGATTACTATCTTCAGTGAAAGGTTTAATATCAACATATATGTAATTACTGGAAATGTTTCAATTTATATTATAAAATGAAAATGTAAGATCAGCAACAACTGCCTCAACTAAATAAAATGTATAAATGCTCTCATTTACTGAAGTTACATCTCTTCCATAGCAAAAACTGAGCCACTCAGCTTCATTTCTAAAATTATACTTATCAACTTTGCTGACTGTCTTTACACAGGGCTTATATGTAGTTTGAAAGGATTTATTCAGCAGTTTGAAAATATTTATTCTGAAAGCACTTAACCCTTTTTAAAGATAAAGAACAATTAAAATCAGAAAACCAGAAACTTATATTATTTCAATCTTTTACTTATGTATGACATCTCTGTACATATTGACATTGCAGTCTAACTATAGTTCAGTTAAGTTACTGACATGTTTTGTACACGATGATTTCCCTATACAGCTGAGGAAAAAAATAAAAAGCGTATATCTAATTTCTAGAACAAATAATTTTTATTTTTAATTATTGTGACTCTAAGAAATTAATGGAATAATGTCTTTAGAAAATCTTTATCAATGGATCTTAATAAAATACACAAGAAAAGAAGTCCGGAGTAAAGATTCTTTCTCTGTCCATTTTTGAGGGAAATAAGAAAACATGCCAAAGCTCTGTAATTACACACATTTATATTTTGACACTGTGAGAAATCAAAAGTCTGTTCATAGCAAATACTATTTCTTTTTAAATAGGGTCAGAGGTAAAAGGAAGAATAAGGCAATAATCTATGGTAACATCTGAAGAATCACGGGGAGGAGAGAGACATATCCAAACACATTTAAGTCTCCAGACACAAGGCTCATAAATATGACACAGACCTATTGGGAGCAGCCTACCCTGCTTGGGCACAAGACCTAGCATCTGGAAACCAGCAGAAAACACAGGACAGATCAAACAGATCAATGTCTTCATGGGACAAGTGAGTGTAGCCCTAGATGGTGCAAAACACATTGAAAAACAACACATGAAATGTTGCTGATGTTTCTTCAGTAACATGTGGACAACGGGCGACCATAAGTACAGAAGTCTGCCCCAGACTCAGCTTCATTCAGCAGAGTGGTACAAAAGAGACTTTGCTTACAGGGCTCACAGGGCATGCCATGACTCTGGGGAAGTTTCTAAAAAATTGTGCAGACAACCAGAATGCCATGTGAATCTGGCGAGCCAGATAAACCTACTGACATAATCCTAAGTGTGATACTAGGAAAAAAAAAAAATGGGAAAAAAAAAGAAGGGTGGGGCAGCGTTGGGCAGGGTGTCAATACAATACCAAATGATCAAATAACAGACTGGAAACTTAGCAGTATGATAGAGAGGGTCTGGGGATTTATAATGACTCCCTAAATGTATGAGTCATCACTGTCTGTACATGCCACTGCTACAGAACAAAAGCAGTTATTAGTCAGCAGTTATCATATGAGACACTGGAAGTATTTATTTTCTTCTACTTAGCACTAGTGGACCTTTTCCACTGTTTTGGGGCAAGTTAGACTAGACAAATTGAAGAGCCCAGATGAAAACAAGAAGACACTAAAAGACCAAAACATGTAATTTTAATGAGGGAAAGCCAGAAGAAGCCCATGAGGTGCAGCTGAGAGCAGGAAGGAGCAAGGGGAGAAGCATTTGACTGGAGTGAGCAGGAGCTGGAGCAGAAAACACAACGATCCTTGAGTTCCTTGTGGCCATGGCAGATAGGAAGAGATTATTTTAATTTGCAGAAAAGAAAATTTATGTTTGAACTCAGGAAAAGCTTTCTCACAGAATATTCACCAGCATCTGTCACATACGGATGTACTTGATCCTGCTTTCAGTATAGGTGATGAATTAGATGATCTCTTTAAGACAGCTTGAGCTTTACATTTCTATGATTTAATGATCTCAGCTGTCTAAGAAACTTATGAGTTGTGATATGAATATTTACCTGTAAACAACAGCTTCTACTGCAAATTAGCCACAAAACTAAATTGTACAATACCAATTAGTAGGTACTAATAGTGAAATATTCCTGAATTACGAATGCAAAGTTTACTATTCTTTATCCCATTTCTAATCCTATGAACCATTCAGCCTTATGCCTGTCTGGATGCATCAAAGCAGGATTTCTGCTGACAAACATTGTCAGTACTGTCATCACAAATGCTCAACTCATGATTTAAAAAATAACATCACTATAAAAAAAGAAAAAAAAATGGAAGGCAAATAAACTATGCTTATGCCATCATTGGAGCTGCACATAATTTCCAATGTGTTTTCTTTCATCGGCTTATTTCTGCAATAGGTTTTTTTTGCAATGCAGGATTTCTGCAGAAGTATCTTAGACGTTAGAACAGTATGAAATAAATCCCATACATTTTGCTATTCCTCTAAGAGGGAGAAGATGGGGGATTTAGAGTAATGCAGTTTCCTGAATTTAGTGGGAGCAGCAGCTGAGTTTAGTGCCTTGAGAACTCCCGACAGAGGAAAGTTTTATAGGACTGGCACAACGTACTCATGTTTTTTGACTGGCGTGGTTTTTGACTGAACAGAGTGGAAAAGCTTCAGAAAACCAAAACAAAACAAAACATAAAAAGCTTTTGAAGGCCAACAGTTATACAGTAGAGGCTAACGCAATATTAAGGCAATGGTTTTTCCTAAGTGCCACTGAACTAGAGACCGTATTATAGCCAAGGCTGGATGCATACATGCCAGCAGGTCCCTCTGTAGATTGGTGTCAACTAAGTGGACTCTCTTCTCCTTTTTCTTTGGGGTCGAGTATGTTTTAAGTCTTCTTCTCATGTGTGGTCTCAGAAGAGAAATAATAACAATAATGAAAAAAAAAGAAACATGCCAAAATCTCTCTCTATCTCTCTGGGAAGAAAAATAGTTTCTGCGTTGCCTGGCCCCTCTTTTCCTCCTGCCAGTGTTTCTGTGCTTCCCAGGTGTTGCTGCTGGCCACCATATCAGCACCTGCTGAGCACCAGTTCCAGCACCACGACTGCCCCTGCTCTCCTGAGAATCAGACAGTCATTGGTATAGACAACACTCTTCTGCCAGTGGATCAGCACATTTCCTCTGCAATAAGCTAAATTTAATTCTGAAATTCATATCCATAAGGAGAGCATGCAATAGACATTTTACTGCCCACTGCCAGCAGCTAATTGCACAAGTATATATGCAAAGCATACGTACGCACAAGTAAAATCTATTAAAAGATGTATGATTTATTGCTATTTCCCAAAACATTTGGAGAATTAGAGTAATAAGTATAAAACAAATTATATATTTTTATCTTATCAGACAAAATTAAGGTCTGTCGTCTAACATATTCGTCCTCATCTTTCAGGAGGAAAGCCTGTTCATGTCAGTACAATGGCATGAGAATTAAGGTAGCATTCATATGAAGTAGCGGAAGTATTCAGCTGTTAATAAAACCAACAAGCTTTTATCAATGAGATCAGAGGTCCCTCTCAATCCTTAAACCAATTTATTGTCAGGCCATGTATGAACAAGATTCATGCCTGAACCTTCAAGCAAACCAAGTGAGGAAATGCACAGATACATGCAAACGATTATTAGGAACCACGTCTGACTCTATACAAAATTTTTAGTCTTTGATTGGTGTTGGGGGAGGGTGTAAGAATGCTTCAGGTACAGCAGGTACATTTTTCATTCACTAGCTGAGACTGCATGAAGAAAATATTATTTTTATCCTGTTCTTTAATGACATAGAGAAATTAAAATACAAGTAAACATATATTTAATATCCTATAAATTTCTTCTCCATTAGAGAGCACCAGCCTTTTAATTTCAGTTCCCATAGAGTTTTGTGTCTTCATATTTTTGTTTGCATTAAGGATTTAGGGAATGCTCTGTTTAGCAGGCATAAATGTTCCACAATGATTTCTAGACAAACAATACTGATAAAATGTGGTACTTTTTATAATCTAAGATAATTGTTCAATTTGCAACTTAATTCAATAAATCCACCTTTCTTATTCATAGATTAATCACCACAAAAAATATTTTGTAATCAATTTACCAGAAATATTTGGATTATATAATGATACATTATACTCTGAAATGTGACCAAATTTATTCTTATGCAATGAATAAAAGCACATACAAATAAATAAAATATGCAAGAAAGAGGACCTGAATAACCTCTAAAAGCTATTTTCATACAATATTGTTTTGCATTTTACATATTCTATGCAAATATTCCCCAAAACAATGTACAGAGCATATATAGTTATTAGAACTACCAGAATGTCACATTAATCATATGAATGAAACCACACTATTAGATACCATTGTTTACCCTTTAGATTTTGTCTTGCTGTATCATAATCCTGCAGTTTTATTGTAAACATAAGCTTAAGAATTAATTTTCTCTTTTACAGCTTTCTGATTGTGACTAGTATGTTATTTTCTCTTTCAACGTTCATTAGTTGTAAAGGAATAGTTAGCTACAATCTGGTTTTATATCTACTTTCAAATATATATATATTGCAAGGGACTTAAAATTTGTTAGTTTTTCTCTGGTCTTTTACTTGAACTGCAAACTTATCTGGGAGGCATTATAAATGTTTCCTAGGTTAACTACATTCTAGTTATAGGTCTGTCAAAGACCAGCTGTGTAATAATTTACATATATAAATTTCTCTATATAAATTTATATATGCTATAGTTTATGTAAAATTGGCAGTTTATAGTGCATAATTGTTAACAAAAATAATAGTGGCTCAGAAGATGATAAATCCGCCAACATGCAAATAAATAAACAGATACACAGACAGGTAGACAGACAGATAGATAAATGCTTGAGCACACCTCAAATAAGCAATTCTCTTACAAACTGTAGACAGACCATGAGCTAAAGGCTCCATTATCAAGGAAAATGCAATGGCCAGAGAAAGTCAGCTGCCACAGTAGTCACACAAGGTCCAGTGCCAGAAGTAGAATGGTTTTCTACCATAGTGCTGCAACTGCAACAATCTGCCTGGTGAGACCAGCAAAGAAGAACTAAGGCTTATCAGCTAGGGCACAAAACTGTGTGGGACTCAATGAAGGCTTCAGATTCATGGTGGTGGTATGGCCACGTGCTGCTATACAATCTTGTATGATGCTACCAACTCCTGTTGGGTGAGCATGGGTACAGCTTGGTGTGGCAAATCACCATTCTGTGATTCTGGGACTGTGTAAAGATCCTCAATGCTGCTCTCAGAAAGCAGTCAGCCTTTCAAGATGTGGTAGTTAAAAATCAATCAGTACCAGTGTTTTTGGTAAGGATCAGTGTTACAGGTCTACAGAGATCAAACAGAGCAATCTGGGATCCTACTAAAATTGTTGGACCAGACAGTTTTTTGAGGTCCCTTCCAACCTGTGCTGTTGCATTATTCTGAGATTTTAAAGAGAGAAAATCAAACATGAACCATTAATGTCAAGTTTGAATTAGATACCTAAGCTCCTTCCCAAACCAGAAGGTTGTCATATGCCAACCAGAAAGGCAAGCCATGTCCAAAGGAAGTAGAAAAGTAAGACTCCACTTTAATCTATTACCCTCTTTTTCTGAAAAGCTGACACATCACAGTCTGACAAGAAAACCAATGCCTCTGTCAGCACTACAACCATTTTGCTTGGCTTGAAAATAGCCCCTGAAAGATGAATAGTTCAGTATGATTTGGATAGCAAAGCAGGCCATGCAGAAGAAGTAATGCTACTACTTTCTATTCTTCATTGCACAGAAAGGCCTCTTGCCATTGAATAAACTTTAATTAAAACATGCAGGTAGTTCTGATGAGTTAAGGGGCAGCAAGCCAGATCCAAGGTGCTGAGGTATAGGGGAACCCTTCTGATAACCTCCATGGCTTTCAGTTCATACCCTGTTTATCCTGGACAGCCAGGAAGGCCTGGGAGAAACTATGCTTTTTTTTTCCTGCAGAAGGGGTTCTGTCTATTCTTGATAGATTGGAAATATTCTATAAATAACACTTGATCATTGATATATATGAGGCTTTAACATAACTCCATACTTAGCCAGAAGACATTTTGAAAATGTCACTCTCAAATTAGAACACAAAATTAAACTCAACAATTTGTTGAAGAAATTTCAAATTATTGTACACGTCTACTAAACTAAACTAACTTTAAAAGCATGATCTCTTTGGTATCTACATAAATGACTTTGCCAATAAGTAATAGCTTTCCTAAAACATGTTTCAGTTCACAGTCTCTGTTTGAAGAGTATGATTACTACCTTCTGTAGCATCAGACAGTATCACGGAATTTAATTTGTTGCATTTGATTCTATTTTAACTAATTCCAAATTAAAACTATTTCTTTTTTTCAAAAAAAGTATGGGAAAAGAATTAACTTCTTTTTTTTTAATTTTGAAATTCAAAGTTAAATGTAATTTTCTCTGCATATTCTGGGCTATATGGACATAAGTTTTCAGAAGATGCAACTCATATAACCTCTGCTAAGTTGTTTACATTCATGCTACATTTAACTTCATATATAAACCCTTGAAAATCAGGAGCTTTAGATATTCTGGAAAACAGCTTGTATGTTGGTCTAGCTTCCCAACCATACTTTTTCACTAACTCGTGCTTCTGTGTCACTAAAATATTTCCATTTCATTTAATAATAACTTCCCTTTGCATTCCAATCATATTTTAAGTATTTTACCGAGTAGGCTTAGATTGGAATTAAAATATTACAACTTTACGTTACTCTGTCATTAAATGCAGAATCTGCTCAACTCAATCAATCCTCCCATAAACAAGCTGAAAACTGACTTTCAGAAGCACTTATCTTCAAATAGAATTTTTATTAAGAAGAAAAATACTTCCTTAAATTATACAAAAATGTAGGTTATGCATATATATTTGCCTCTATTTATGCAAAATATAATATAGCACTAATCAAGTGTTGTGTTTTCATCAGTGTAAAATGACAGAGGTTCTCAATGGGAATTTATCTGTCCCAGTGTTTATATCATAGACATCTACTGCTAAGAATTTCATGCTAGACACTTTTTCTAATTATAGAAGTAGGCATCTCATCCTACTGCTGACCAGATTAACAGTGTTTGAGAGGTGTTTATTTGTTTCCGTTCATCTCTGATGTCAGGTGAGAAGATTTCTTTTGGGTCCCTTCTCCTTCGTCATCATTATTCCTTAGCCAACAGAAGCTCAGCTTCTGGCAAAGGCATGGTTCTTCTGAAGAGCACTGTATAAACTAATACACTGGGAATATTTTGTGAAGATATAATATAAAATTTATCCCACTTATCAAGCTATAAGAAGAAAAATCAGGGCTTTGACTTAGGTTAATCCCCAGTGGATTTTTATCCCTGATAAAAATGTTTATATTGTCTGAGGAGTTTAGACCTTTTACTTCGAGCTTTACAATTTAGGACATAAAAAAGGTAACAAAGGTATTCACCAAACAACAGTTAATGGACCTTGCATTTTCAGTGGCAAAAGGAAAATACATAAAGCAAGAAGTGCATCACCAATTCATAAAACTCAAATTCAACAAAATACTTTGGGGATAAGGAGGCATAGGAATTACCCTCATGGGACACAATTTAGAAGGACCAGCAAACAGATGCTAAGCAATAGTTTCACTGATCCTCTTCTTTCTACAGGGTCTGTAAACAGGGAAAAGTGCAAACTGCATTCTTATTGTCCTGCAAACCCCTTTGCATCAAAGGACCTCACAGTGCAGCACTCTTGGGAAGTCCAAGGATTCCCTGCAGTACTATTTTTTTAAAAAAAAGCAAAAAGACTAAGTCATAACAATAATTAATTTCAAAATATTGTCTTTGGAGAGCTTTCTGTGAAACATATACTGGAGGAAGTGTAGTGAATAAATGGGATGAAATGGTACTTAAACAAGTACACTTTCTTTTCATCTGTGCTTATAAAACATAATTAAACCCATCTGATCTTACAAAACATCATCATTGATAATGCTTCCAATTTCACTTCTGGCAGAAGTTGTCTGACTATAGGCTTTTAGTAAATGACAATGACCACATCACTAGATTTTATTACCCACCTTTAAACCCCTGTAACAAAAGATGAAGACAGTCTTTACAAGATTCAGCATTAGCATTAAGAGCAAAATTATGTTCAAGAAGTGAGGAAGGATTATAAACAGATAACCTTGTAAAGCTACTGATGGGAAAATCCTGCTTGTGTGAAAAGTAAATGACCAAAGTTCCCTGTATTATATCTTGAGAGTATGGAGAAAACGCCAGCTATCACCTAAGATCATAGGCTATATCCTGGTATGAAACACTAACTTACTGATGCTGAAATACCCAAGTGCAAGATGTAATTGAAAATATGTATTTTAAGGCACAACAGCAAATATGCTATAGCTGTATTCACATGGTTGGGTTTTTTTCGCTCTAGATTCAAATTGAAGGTTTTTATCACTTTTATGCACATGTGCATAAACAAACTATTGTTCTCAGCAAGCCAACATCATGCAGTAAAGATTACTAAACATGCAAACTGTTCTAGTCCTCAGTATTGCATACATATTCAAGTATCTGAAATTTTAAATTTTAAACAGATGATTTAAAAAATACATATTTGTCTTACGATTTTTTATTTTTTTTCTCAAAAGGTATTTTGTACATTAATACAAAATCCTTCCACAGACAAACTGTATAAATATATTAATATTTTTAAAGAAACACACCTAAATGACATGACATAAGTAGACAAAACCTATTTGTTTGGGAAAAAAATATTTCTATGTCACCATATTTTATTTTGGTTTTCCTCAGCTTGGATGTTTTTCTAGCTATTTATGACAGTGCATTTTCAGACATCATCACGGTAGTTTCTGGATAAAAACAAATGTTTACTCGTTAAAAATCAGTACAGAAAACATTTGTAGATAATCCAAAGTTGTTGGAGACATAAAGCAATGAAGAAATGGGTCAGCTACAAGAAAACTTAGAATCCTCGGTAATATGGTATATCTAGAGCCATGTGAATGTCAGAGCTTTAAACTCAAGGTTGCAACTCAAAACAGAATTGCAGATTATACTCACACAAAATAAGAATTTCAGTGGAACTCGGTGAAATTGAGAAGGACTTAAATTTAAGCTTAAATGACCAATTAAACGTACTTCAAGCATGATGCTGCATCTAAGACAGCAAATACAACTTTTGGATGCATTAAGACATTTATAACAGTACTGAAATGTTACATTAATTCTGGTATTCACGTTTTTGAAAGTAACGAAAATTTGGGAGGGCTTTGATGGGGTTTTGCTTGGTTGGTTTTGTTTGTGAGGGTTTTTTAATTCAAAATGTTGCAGTTCAAGGTCTTAAGTTCAAAAGTTTAGAGCACTGCCAAAAGAGATCATTAATAATAATATTTTTCCACTGCCAGATGGGTACCAATACTGATAAAGCAGCATCATACTCTTCTGTCAATGTGAACCTGACTTATGACTCCCCCAAAGCTGTGAGGCAGGACTTAGGGCTACGCCTTGTTATGTTTTTGAGAATACAATTTGGTTATTGCCTTAATTAAGAAGCAGATTTTCAAAAATACTCTATATATCTAAGGCCCATCAATGATCAGAGGTCTGAACTGGCCTTTGCTTTCTGGTAATTCTGGCAGAGAAGAACTACAGCTATTAAGAAACAGGAAGGAGACTTCGTTAACGGATAAAATAAATATTTACAATACAATTTTTCTGTATTTTTTGTTTGGGTTTTGTTTTCTTAATTTCAGCATCTGTTTCAGTATTTCATGTGAGAATTCTTTGCTGCTCTGTGATTAGAGGAAAGAACCCTAAATTTCCCTTTGTCTTCCTAATTGCTAGTGAGCATACTTCTTGGGATATGGGGATGGGCAGCACAACACACGTGAGTAAAAAGAGGAGAGTAAATCCGTACACATGTGGGATGTACATGTCACAATGATTTGCCCTTTCCATTCCCTTCCATTCTTGCACATTGTATGTCACCATTCATCTCACTCAGTAACTTCCCTGTCTCTTTTCTCTGGCTCATCAAACCCTACTTACTCACGCCACTTCCTCACCTCAAAAGGAGAAGGCAAAAAATTAAGTAGAGACTAAAAAAAAGAAAAAGTAGAAAAAGGGTTAATTCTGGCCAGAAGAACAATTTTCAAACAACTACAGGCAGTAGAGGGAAGAATGGACATTTCCTTCTTTGGCACAAAAAGGAAAATATTGTTTCTGACTGTATTGGGTGTAGGTCCCAAGGTTCGGGTAGATGTGAGAGGCTGCAGGGCTGGCCTCTGCGGCAAGAAGACAGGGTTGGCATCTGGCTGCTTGCTCAGGTTAACCCACCAGCTCATACATAGTCAGGGTCACCTGCTAATGTCACAATCTGAACTAAAATATCCTGAAGCCTCTAAAAAATCAAAGAAAGAAGATTTAACGATGTTAACCTCAATTCTGCCCTCTTTAATAATGGGGCCAGAACAGTTCCACTACAGGTGCTGCAGAATGGTATAGAAAAATCATGGGAAAAGAAACCATTATGTGAAACCAAGAGAAGTATATCAGACACAAGCTAAAAGAAAACCACTTAAATATGGTTTTCACTCTTTCTTTGAATCTAACGTTCATCAAATAGCCCTTGCGAACTTCATAATTTTTCCTTTGTACAAGAATATCTTTCCTAAACTGATTTTTTTTAGATGTAGTTATTGCACTGATCTTGATAATTCATAATTAGTCTTTTGTTTTCCATCACAGTTTAAAAATTCCACCCTATTGTTATCAGTGATATCAAATTTTAGTTCTGAAAGGGGGATGTGCTCAGTTCTTTGTTAATATACAATAGAGGTGTCTAAATACGAACAAGTTCCCACTATTATAAGCAGAGTTATGTACAGAATTGATTACTTCAAAACAGGCATCTAAAGTAATAATTAGGTGACAATAACTTGAAGCCTCAGGATTCCACCAGAGTCTTAATAAATCATTAACAACACTGACAAGCTCCTTAAACCAATTCCTCACTCTTCAGTACATTTGCACTTAATACTGTGAATGAAGATGGAGAACCAACAAGGCATATGCTGAACACTCAAAAACTTGACATACAACACAAGTAATCCCATTGCTACTTAGGTATACTATTGTACAACTACTACTGTTCCCAGTAACAACTGGCTTATTCAGGAGTGCAGCCTTAGATTATTTTGTGGCATACCTGCAACTGTTTTTCAAAAGCTGAAGGCAGCATTACTTTAATTCATCATTTTCTGGTGTTATAAAATACACTACTATATTGTATGAGAATTTAAAGTAATTTAACACAAAAGTTGAAGGCGCCCTTGGCAACCTTAACTCTGGAGTAGACTTTTGGACTACTAATGTACACTTGCTAAGAATCACAAATCAACATCACCACTATAAAAGTGCAATTTTGCCAAAAGGTAGAGGCATGCAGAGACCAGGACAAACTCTCTTGCTGCTTCTATGCTTTCATTTTCCCACCGCTGCCTGCACACAGTCCTAAACCTCATCTCAGCTGACAACCATGCAGCTCACCAGCTCAAAATGCAGAAGCAGAAACAGGACCTCAAAAACTATTCATTACCATTAAGTCTTAAGACACTTATAGGGTGGTTTTCCAATTCAGCCAGCCATCTGGAATCACCCACACTTGTATACAAATTCTAGTCCTTCTCTTGTTGGTTATCTGTTGATTTAGTTTTTAGTCAACAGGTTTTAGGACAACAGTTAGAGCTGTCTGCAGCAAAACCATTTAAACCTTGATATGCAGAGAGCCAAATGATACACAGACGCAAAACTATCCAACAAACAAGCAGGAAAATGAAGTTTCAGGAAAGACTGTGGCACGTGGAAGTGCAGACAGAAGCGATGAAGTGCAGTGGGTATGGGAGAAAGACAAGACATGGCAGGAAAGGACACCAATGGAGATAAAACTGAGGGGATTCTGTGATGGCGAAGTTTTCATTCTGAAATGATGAAGTTTGGCAGAAAGTGTGTATTTCACTAGAATAGATGCAGCTATCCTACTCGTAGCATCTGGCTAGCTGAAAAACTGGCAGTGGCTAGAACTGCAGCTGAGAAATGGCTGAGAACTCAGTAAACCAAACACATCTGAGATTCTTGAAGACGGATGACAACAGCATGCAAAAATGTTATTGGAAGTACAGGGCGTATGAATAACAAATCAATACAAGAAACCTTGACAGAAACTTTGCGAATGCAAAGCAATTTTTTGATCATATCATTGTCTATGAATTACACTTGCAACTTTACTTGTTATAGAAACATTCTGAGAGATGTAAATTTTGGTACTGTAGTAGCAAAGGGAGAAGGGATGAGAGATGGAAAGATGAATCCTTTCTACAGGAAGATATAGGTTCTTTTTACTATAGGCACATGTATTTATTATTTCTCTCCTTGATACATTTCAAGGTGCACCACACTGCTATGAATTTATTGATTTTAGCTGGCACAGGGACTTTGTAGTGAAAGTAATGACCCCAATACACATTTGGAGAACTAGTCATAGAATCATAGAAACATTTATGTTTGAAAAAACCTTTAAGATCACCGAATCCAACTGTTAACACAGAACTGAGAAGTTTACCACTAAACTATATCCCTAAGTGCCACATCTACATGTCTTTTAATACCTCCAGGGAGTTATTTAAAAGTTACACTTTCTAAGCCAGCTACTTCATATTACAAAAATCAAGGGTATATTCTTCAGGGGTCAGTATATTTACATTCAATGCTACCGTTGATGTTTAATTAATTAAATAAGAATGATATCAAGCTGACTAATATCCTAAGTTTTATTACTTTTAAAAACCTTAACAGGTTATTAGAAACACAAAGATATTTTATGTAGTTGTGCTGTAACTGTACACAGATTTAATTTAGGTCCTGAAATACAAAATTCAGATCAATAATGTTAATTTTCCATTATTTACATTCTCTTAACATATCTCCACAAGAAAAACTGAACTTTTAGAATATTTCTATCGGTGATGTATGTATTTTTTTTCTGAAAATGAAGGCAGCAGAAGGGAAATATTTGCCCACTGTAAAACAAGAGAGGTGAATCAGTAACCCAACAATGCTGAAAAAGTAGAGGTTCTCAACACTTTCTTCAGCTCTGTCTTTAGCAGCTCCGTTGGGCCCCAAGCCTTGGGAACAAAATCAAAGCTGATGCAAACACAGACCCACCATCAGCGAAGGAAGAGTTGGTTATGAACTGTTACCGGAGCCTAAGCCCTGCAAATTGATGGGCTGTGACAACAGTGTTCAACAACAGTTGTTCAACAATCAGACATTGGAATAATCTCCCTAGGGAAGTGGTGAATTCCCCAACATTGAAAACTTCCAAGATTCAGATGGACAGGGCGCTGGGCCATCTGGTCTAGATTGTGCTTTAGCCAAGAAAGGCTGGATCAGATGACCCTTGAGGTCCCTTCCAACCTATATTCTATTATTCTACAGTTCTGTGAAAATGTAAAACTTAAACAACAACAAAAAAAACCTAGGGAGAAAAAAATTATTCCACCTAAATAAAACTTGTTTTAATGTATTTATTAATTCATAAAATTTTTCTTTAGGCAAAGAAGAAGTACTAAAACCTTAATACTTTTTCTTCTTTTCATTTTACTAAATATAGTGTAAGGCATGACGACTACCACATCAAAAAAGATACTTCACTGCAACCATTCTGGAAGACAAGGAGAACTCAAGATGTCAGAAGTCAAGATCCAGTCTGCAAAGCACTTCAACATTTGCCTAAATTTAACATCTTGCTTCGGCTCCACCTGTTCCAAATAAAGATGTGCTTATATGCATTGTTGCAAAGAACTGATCCAAAGCACACAGTCAAAAATTAATATGGTAATCATAAATTATAAAGCCGTAAAGATCTCAGTGATCCTCTAATCTGACCTGCTGCATAATAGAGGACAGAGGATTACCCTGACTTTACTCTAGTTCTTCATTCATGTGCTTCCAAATGCTTTTTTCAGGGCTTAGAAAATCTTTTCTTCCTCAAGTGGAAATTGTTGATATTTAAGATAGGCTGTGTTTTCTTCTAAGTACACAGCATCCACTTGTAAAGAAAAGGATTAAAAATGAAAATAGTATTATTAGTATCAATCGGAACAAACTAATGATGGCTCATTGTGTCTCACTTTGATATTTGAAGTGCCTTTCCATATGAGATGCTATACATAGCAAGGTTTAGATGTTTATCAACATTTATAGCTTTTCCAAAGACTCATATTAAAATTTCCAGATAGAAGGAGAGGATTATTGATGACCTTGTGTTATTCTGGTAACACTGATTTTAAAATAGTGTTATTCAAAGGATATACAGGGTTTTCCTGGTTACAAAAGATGCTCTTTGTCAAGAGAGCCAAACTGTGCTGATATACAAGACAAAAGTAATAGGGTCTTGTCAGTCCTAATAAGCCCACTGCACTGGTATAGCACACAGCCATCATGAATGAAATATGAAATCTTCTCCAAAGAGCTGCTAATCTTCATCCTGGTCCTGTGGGGAAGACAGTCCAGCACAGGTGGGATAAGGAGCTCCAATCCTCTCCCTGTACTAGCAGTAATTTTTGCTTCGATAATACAGAAAAACTGAATTATACCAAATGTACTTATCAATTAAGCATGTGTGTTATTTATTCTCTGTGGAAAGCTGTAGAGGGGTAGAAATAAATTACGAGAAATTGCTTTAGCTTTAGTTAAAAACAGTATGCATACTGAGACAGATATTCTACCAGTCAGAATTTTAGAAATTTGTAACCCACCCTAGGATGAGAGTCACTCAGCTGATGAAAGGTGATTACTTTAGCTTCCTCCTCAGGAGCTTTGTTCCATCTGAGGTTTTATAGCAACCCAAACCACTCCAATGGGGTAGGACACCTATAACCTTCGGCACTAGCATCCATCTGTAAACCAGCAGGGCATGTCAAACGGGACCATTGTAGCCACCTGAATCATATTCACTGGGTTAACTTTACTGTGGACCAATTAGTGCTTCTGGCCACGTCGACTGGTTTGCCTAAAGCTGCGTTTTCTATGTGAGAAGTGTGGACCCCTGGCTCACACTCAGATGTTTAGATGTTGGTTCTGAAGCTGAATAAAATCTTTATTGAATTTCCAATCATGTGCTAGGAAGCAAAAATCTGAACTGCTCCTGGCAAGGGAAAATGCCATATGCAAATGTGTGCAGAATCTGGCTCTTAGGGAGCACCATTAGCACAAGAGTACTACACAGGCTTGTTACACACACTAAAGTACTGGGAATTTGTAGCTGATAGTAATCCCTGAAACAATTTGAGACATCTCTACTTGTACTCAGTATGTTTATGTTCCAGATGCTAGCAGGTGCTTTTCAGGCTCACTGTCAGGTCCTGCAGGAAAGCTGCAGATTTTATATGAAAGCTGGGTATCTTCAAACACTTTGTGAGCCCTCTAGCGGGCTTCAGTCTCTTCTATACACCAAAGCCATACCAGCCTTATGGAGCAGCCATCAAGAATCATCTTGGCCCTGCATTTTAATGCACCATTTTGCTGAGCATCATGGCTTGAAATCCTGTGCACAAGTCAAATGTCCATTTCAATAAGCATGTTACATAGTAGTTGGGAAATTAGGAACACCTGCAACAACTCTAAGCAATTCACGAAAATCAGTGTTTAACTTATTTTTTATATAACCAATCCAAACAAGGGGGACTTAAGAGGTTAAATTCCTTCTGTACAGTTCACAGTGACCAAAGTTATGAAAGGGAAGTTTTTAACTTCCCTCCATTTACTTGAAGTAACAGAGATGCTGGCAGATCAGTGTTTTACTGCCTAGGAGCATTAACTGTAACCAACAACTCCTCTTATTGCACTACACAATGAAAGCAACTGAACTTGCAGTTATAGGTTTTTTTAATTTTCTGGTTAGAGGGCTTTTTTGTTCCCTTTTTTTTTTTTTTCTGAAACTGTAAGACACAGATCATGAAGCAGTCAAAGCTAATGGAAGATAAAAAAAGGAAAAAATATCAGAAGTGTGTTTATTTACCTTGCTCCCACTCCAGGTAGCCCAATTCTCCCCCTCCCCCAGTGTCATTTCCTCTTGATCATTTTATTAAGTCTGTTTTGTGTTGCTCAGGTAAAATTGAGTCTGAGACAAAAATAAGTAGAAGGGTCAGCAATGGATGGACCAGTGCAATGCGTTGATACTTTCAGAGTAACTGGTTCTGAAAAAATGCAACCTAAATTCCTGGAAAATCAGTACAATCTCCAAGAAAAGTTTGGTTTTGATATAATTGAACAGAAAGTACCACAAAAATATAAATATAAGGCATCCATCTTGAAACTAGATTTCCTGCATTTTACTTGTTCACCTTTCAGTGATAACATAATTTAAAAGAATAACACCTATATAATATCAGGCTTGACATCTCTGGAAAAATATTTTTTCAGGGTTGCAATTTATTCTTTGAAAAATAATATTTGTATACATTTACCACCAAAGACTGGAAATCATTCAATTTTTTTTTTTTTGCTTAAATTTCACTCATTGAAAGATACTGTTTAATTACATGTTTAAAGTACCTAGTCAGTTTGAGTAAATAAAGTAAATCAAGTGTAAATGAAAACAGTTCAATTTTACAGCCATATAGGAATGCAATTTTTAATATAGTATTATTTATGAAAAAAATCCCACCAAAACCTAGGCCAGCATAAAATTAAAGTACATTTTTACCAAGTATGCTACGCTTATATAAAAACATTCACAGTAATTTGTTGAAACTAAATTGATGATGGCATATCACAAAATAACTGATTAAAAATTTTAAATTTTACCAAGGCTTTTTGCCCTTATAATATCAAAACTGAATTCATTTATTTATTATTGTAAAATTACAAATACAAAACAAAGGAGCATTTAAGAAAACACTAGCCTTTGGTACCAACAGATCTTTAACTCTTTCCTTAACTGTGGTCTTTCTTCCACTATGCCTTATATACAAGAAAAGTTGTTCCTCCTCAAAGGACAAAAATGAAAAGCACAAGCAGCATTTTAAGTCAGTCAGGAAATCTGCTCTGGAGCCAACAGTCTGAGAGAGGAAGTTCCGTCTTTCCCTTTTTCATTGATCAGGTGACTGCATATCTTTACATTATCTGAATTCTTATGAATATCCAAACTTAAAAAGATCTTGATTAAGAGACAAGCCATGTCTGCAAGCCTTAAACTTCTGATCATATCCATTAATTTTATTCTGTTGCAATATATTATTCTAATATTCAGAACATTTGAAGAGTGCAAATGTAGAATATACTTAAAACAGATCATTAAATATCATCAGTGGTTTAAGGTTATACAGTGTCATCAAAAGTCTTACATTATTTAGTATTTTCCTTATGTATCCATTTAAACATGATTATTCAACACTCAACCTTCAGCTGAAAAAAGAACCAGTCTTATTATAAGGAAAAAACACCCAAAATGTTAAGAAGCATGTGTAAAAAAACCCTACCAGAAACATAAAAAAAATTAATTTTAGTACAATCTCATGATTAGGACATTCTGATTTATAACTTTTGTTTATATTATTTGATTGCAAAATCTACAATCTAAGAAAATACAAAATATGTAAAAAGAATATATCAAAAACAAGAAACCATGAAAGGATTAATGTTGCAATGAAGGATTTTATGAATTTTGTAATGAATTTGAAGACAATAATTTGAAGTGCAAAGGATGCTGTAAACGAAGAGATTTTTTTCCTGATAGATACTGTTCTGAAGGCACAAAGACATGAGAAAAGAATACTACTTTTGCATAAAGGTTAGTACAGCTAACTGCACAGATAAGCACTGAAAATACAAGAACAATCCTTCAGGTTAGCCAAGATTAATCCCAGATCAAGTATGATGTAAAACCTAATCCCAGAATCATAGAATCACTAAGATTGGAAAAGCCCTCCAAGATCATCAAGCCCAACCTTTGACAATAATATAGGGCATAACATTGAGAAACATTGAATTTATGGCTTAGGTTTGCTAGGATTTGTTTCAACAAGCTGGAGCTTCTCTGCCATGGATTTAAGAAGAAGTGATCAAAGTAACCTTCTCCATGACACCCATGTGCAGGTACAAGAAGGATAGAAAACCTCTGCACTTAAACGTCTGTGACCTCCTTCATCAATCTCTTCTTCAGCTGCACTGGAAGCCATTGTCTTTTTGCCACAGGATCAAAAATATCTGCTATAGTTGAACCCCACTAAAATCTGAAACAACGGTTGGCCAGTAAACTGCCGTATGAAGACAACATTCCTTGGATCCTTATCTCCACCAACTTGTACACGTATTTTACATCTCAAATCATAACAATTATATTACCAAAAGTAACTCAAAAAACTGAAACAAAAACTATTTCCAAATATTTCTTTTCATGAAGACAGTTAAGCTATTTGTATTCTAATACTACTTTCTTCTCTGTTATTGCTGATGCAAACTTCAGTACAACAACAGACCTGTATCACTTTATCTGCTCTGCACTGGTACGGCCTCACCTTGAATATTGTGTGCAGTTTTGGGTACCACAATATAAGAAAGATATTAAGCTCTTAGAGACTGTCCAAAGGAGGGCAACGAAGATAGTTAAGGGCCTTGAGGGGAAGCCGTATGAGGAGCAGCTGAGATCACTTGGTCTGTTCAGTCAAGGGAACAGAAGACTGAGAGACCTCATTGTGGTCTACAGCTTCCTCATAAGGGGAAGCAGAGGGGCAGGCACTGATCTCTTCTCTCTGATTACCAGTGTAGGACCCGAGGGAATGGCATGAAGCCCTGTACGGGAAGGTTTAGGTTGGATATTAGGAGAAGGTTCTCCATCCAGTGGCTGGACACTGGAACAGGCTCCCTGGGGAAATGGTCACAGCTTCAAGCCTGACAGTTCAAGAAGTGTTTGGACAATGCTCTCAGAAACATGGTGTGACTCTTGGGATGGTCTGGTGCAGGATTTCGATGATCCTTGTGGGTTCCTTCCAACTCCAGATATTTTATGACTCTACGAGTGAACAGCAAAAGACACCACATAAAAATGTCTGGCATCAGAAGCCAGCACCTGCAAAGTGATAGGAAGTCGGAAGAAAATCGGGTATCAAACTTAAAAGCTAAAATTGACACCACCTTCTCCAAAGGGGTTTAAGCAAACACTGGGTTAATAAAAAAAAATTACCATATTTTATGGCCATCAGAACATCTCCAGCACTTCAGCCTTCGTCTGTCTTAGATTCCACTAATGTTGTTCACTTAATGGGTGCTTCTTGACAGAAGTCACTAGGTCCCTGTAATAAGCATTTTCCACCCAATTAGAAAGGTTGAGCATCCCTCGTTTAAGCTTGTGTATTTTACTTCCCAAGTGCAGATGACTATTGTTACATCACTTCCCATAGCTCGTTTGACAGGCAGTAGTTATGAAGCTTTGGTGTCTTGATCTCCTGCCATCATCTGAGCATAAAAGATTCAAGAAACATAGCTACAGATTTTTAAAATGTGTGCTTGCCTTCAAGTATTTGCAAACTTGTAGAAAATTAGAATAGTATAGATAAGAGACCATTTTAAACCAGGAATGACAGCATTTTCCAGATTAAAGGGTAACACCAGCACATCATTATCTCTTGCTACTACAAGATAAATAGGACTTATTTTTGGTTGCTATGTAAGAAATAATATGACCTTTGTAAGTGCTAAAACTGATAACAAATAAAATGACAGGAAAACGAGCTAATAATTAGAATTCTACTGATTTCTAAAGTTACCTTATCACAGGCTTCTCTAAGGATAACTGATATTTAAAATATACTCATTTGCATGTGTACAACTTTTAGATAACTTATACATAAAATTGCTCAAAAGAATTACTCTGTATTCAAATCTTACAGTACTTATAGTTTTACCTGTAATATTACATTCCACAACAAAAAAGTAGGCACTGACTTCCACTTTGTCCTCTGTAATTCCTGTTGGTCACGCATCATAAAGTCTGTGAAGTCTTCACACTTTAAATATTATGAAGAATGTTTAGAGTTGGAGATTATTCTACAGGAAATTCTTCCTATATCTAATGAATGCTTCAAATATTATGACAAAAACTCTTACTTCCCCCCAAATTCTAAAATATTCCAGCTTTTAATAGCAATAGTTTATATGGCTATGATCAGGTACAAAGAAGTCTGTTTTATGTATAAAAATGGCAAGGTCATTTCACATTACAACTGGATATCAGTGTAGTGTCAGCATTTAACTATCAAATGCTTATTTTAATTGGGAAGCTAGTTAATCATCTGACAATGTTTAATCAAGCTACCAGGCTCATAAAAACAAGAATGAGCTCTCCAAGAGTTAAAAAAAAAATTGCCAGTAACTTATTCAATAGTCACTGATGTTAAAACTTTATTTTACACAGTCTAACAATTATTTAAGTTTAAAAGAATATATTTTAGGGTTTTAATAATATATAAAGCATTAAGGAAAATTAAGGTTTTACTTCATTAATGTTTCTGCAACATGAGGTATCAGTAAGACCAAAAATTTTGGAATCTAGGAAAACCATTGGAGAGTTCTAAATGTAGATTCAGTTATTCAGGATGTACCTACCAAGAAGAGTTCTAACTATGCTTTCAACTTTACTAATGCAACTTCTTTCTGATATTTCTTTACAACTCTCATAGGAAGAAGTCTCCATCTCAGTTTTGCTAAGGTACCAGTATTCTATCTTCCTGTGCAGCTCTTTGCAGGTTGTCATTTTAGGTTAAATCCACCACTTTATCCCAAGACTAATTTTGGAGAGAAACTCTCTATAGAGTAGAATTCATTTTATTATTGCGGTAGTGAGCTATTTCAAAATCTGACACTAATCATGTTTGCAGTGGACTGACACTTAATTCCAGCATCACTGGTGTTGCATGGCCTTGTGTTTTGGTCCGGTTATTAAAATTATTAGAAATGCCTCTGCCCAAATTAAGGTACAAACGAGACCAGATGCCAAAGTCAATAGTATGGGTTCTATTTACTGGTAAATATGAGACAGAGAAAGAGAGATAGAAATAGGAAAAAGCAGACGGGGGAAAGAAAAAGAATGACAGAGAGAGATTAAAACAGAAAAAGTATCACCATTCCATGTAATCCAGCAGCATCCCATCGATCTGGTTTTTTTGGTCTTCTCGGTGGTGAGGGTCCCACAAAACACAGAGTCCAGTGGATTAATATACATTCAGGACCAGGCACCTCCCCTGGGGGTGAGTGGGGAAGCTTTGCAATCTCTTGTGACAAGCTCTGGATTTGTTACTTCACTTGGATCACATGCAGTCCTCTGGTAGTAGAAGGCCTCAGGAATGAGTTCGGGGGTGCTCTGAGGGTCTTTGATGGTTTATGACCCCTTCTCAGCTGCCTCTGATGTGAATGTCCTGTGTGCCCATGGTCTTCCTGGAGTGTGGAGGGGGAAGTTTTCTCCTTCTGGTTTGGTGTGGAGAGATTTCACCATCATACACCCCAAATCCTTCTCCTACACCACCCCCTGAGCCCAGCTAGGGCTGACTCTTAACACAGATACATTGTTCTTTCCTGAGCCTTGTTTACTTCTCCTCAGACCTGAGATGATTAGACAATAGCCTTATCTTAAGTCCCCCTTCACAATCCAAATTCCAGTCAGGCTTTGGTGGTCACAGACAGACTGTTGCTTCCTTGCAGTTTGACAAATAGCCTTTATATGATTTTGACAATGTTTAAGACATTACTGACATTTCAGTCCATCACACCTTGTCAAGAGGGAAGAGAGATGTAAGAATAAAGGCATTGATGCTCTGGACATTGCATAATTTTTTCCTTGGCAGAATACTTTACAGAAGCGTATTTATTGCTTTCTTGCACAAGAGAACTCTCTTTGTGACCAGGAGAATCAAGAAAAAGTCTTTGTGTACAAGTGATCACAGACCATCACATTCAACTGACCCAGCTCAGACATCTAAAATATGTCTAGCCTAAGCTAGCCATCAAAGATTTCTCTGCAGTTAGTGCAGAGTATCTTTAGCTCATGAGTCATATTGAAGTAAAACTGAAATCTTACGTGTGATGAATCACACACGCTAGAAGTCTTTTTCTCTCCAGTTCAACAACTAATTTACAGTGGGTGCTCACCTTTTAGGTTACTTGTTATGAAATCTAGCCCAGAAGAGTAGGAGATGGCAACATGATGATGAAGCCACAAAAAAACTCAACAAAACAACATAAAAAACCAAACCAAAACAAACAAAAAACAAAAACAAACAAAAACACAAACAAACCCACCAAAACCAAACAAACCACCTCTATTATACTAGGAGTATATGGAAAAGAGCCAGTGTTCTTACATAATGTACTGTGTCTAGAATACTTTTGCCTGATACCCATATTTTCACCATGGAGTGAAAATGGAACAATGCATGGGTGAATGGAGTAATCAAGAAGGATAAAAAACCACAAGTGGGCAAAATGTGCTCATTGTTTGTAAAATATGATTGACTATATTTACAAAAGGGACTGCAAATTTTTCCTACTGTAGTAGATATTGGACATAATTATTCAGGAGGTAAGATCTAGTAATACAATGTTTTTGGCAAATGACTAAAATTTTCTTTGCTCCTCAAATGCATTCCCTATATTCCTCTGAATAACAAAAAAACAACAAAAATGCTTTGAAGGAGGGAATTTCCATTTGAAAGTGGGTTTGCATGAGAAAATTGTGTCTTCTCACTGAAGAATTACCAGTTTATTATACTTTCTTACCTGTTTGTCTCTCCCACTCCCTCTTTCTCCAGCAATTCTTAGAAACCAAGACAGATTTTACTAATACCAACTTATATATGCATATCCACCTGTTAAAAGAAAGTTCAAAGGAGCTGGAAAGTGGACTATTCATTAACAGTAGCCTTGTAATAGTCTTGTTACAGCTGGTACATATTGTTATCAAGAGTGCTTTGCCATGCAGTAATTTTATGAATGCCTTTAACATGTAAAATACAAAAGATTTTTTACTGGTCTACTACTCTGACACTATTATAAGTGTATAAACAGAAAATGAAATAGCAGTCTGCATAAAGAAGTAACATTTTTTGTTTCACTTCTCCTAATAAATCTTGGTACAGCTATAAAAAATACATCACAAAAAGCAACTAACTACCACAGTAAACCTTTCTAAAATTCAAAATTCTAAACCTAAAATAATCCTAAACTGAACAGCTAATCACAGTGTGAAGCTATTCTAATGTGTATCCAATTATAATCAGCACTATGATAATGGCAGTGTCATTAATCTTCTGTGCTATTTCTCATTATTTCTAGAGATACTGCTAAAAGCAAATTCTTGGAGCTATTTACGGGAGATGGGAAGTTTCAGTCCTTGTATTGCTCAGAATTTTCTATGGCATTCCTTATTGTCAGGAATTTCAAATTTTGCCAATCAATTTTCAACAAAAAAATCTTTAACTTGTTATCTGGTTGAGGTTTGTTTTTTAAGTATGCAAAAACTGTTCATATATTCCATTCCAAACTGAAATTAGAGAGGGAAAGGCAGGAAAAGATTTGCTATGCAATAGCTTTACGAATTCCTTTTCCAGTCTTGTCAGATAACTTGTCACTTCATACTGTGGAGCGGCAAACGGAAATGTGTCAACAAAGCTGCTTTTTGTGGTCCCTAGGAAAAAAGTACTGCCTCTGAACAAAACACAAACTCTTCTGGAAGACTTCTCTTTTGACACACACTGTGGAAATGAATTTGACAACTAGATGCTCCAAGAAGTCCCTCAGTGCCTGAATGTGCTCTGGTTCAAAGGGCCACACTGTGGTTAATCAGAACATCAGTAGGGCCTATAACAAAAGGACAAGGAGTAATGATTTTAAATTAAGAAAGAGTTGATTCAGACTAAATAGAAGGAAAAAAAATTACACCGAGGGGGTGAAACCTGAAACAGGTTGCCCAGAAAAGTGGTGGATGCCCCATACCTAGGTACATTCAAGCCATCTGCATCCATACCCAGCACATCCACCTTCATCTATAGCCACTCTGGGCCTCTTCTCAGGCCTGAAGGGAAGATGGCTCAAAATGGTCTTAATTTTTCCTCTCCTTTTCCAGGTATGGAGAGACAAGGGTAGAAATGAGAATGCACTTAAAACATTAACAAGTATTCAAAAAGAAAAAATGGCAATGGGGAAAGAGAGTCAGCACCAAAACTGCAAGACTTTTTCTGGTCTTATAGTTTTCTGTTGCAATGGTACTGGCTGCTTCCTTTTCCTTTGCCCTGTATCCAGCATCTCCTGAGGAGAGGGGATGGCTGCTACTTGGCCTCCAGGTCAGGCTGGTAACTTTGACACAGAAAACACTGGAAGAGGCTGAAATAAATAGAATATAAACAGATCCTATAATAATGGCTGGTATGCTTCTTAAGGACAGAAATCTTTCAGTGTCTTATTACTTGTTATCCCACAAAAATCAGTGAGGCATGTACAAAACAAACAGCAGCGACAGCCTGGCTCTACACTGCAAGACAGACTTTCAGAAGACATCTTTGAAAAATTAAGTACAATCAACTTGACACTGACTCAATGTGAATTTTTTTCAGTGCAAAAACCAGGTTTCAGGATTGAAACATAATGCAATTGTTTTGAATGCCAGTGCTGAAACAGTTAAAAAAGTTAAAATGTTTTTAGTTTGTTCTCCACACTACAACTGGCATTTGAGAGGAAAACAAAGTGTCAAAACTATCTACCTGAAACACGTTTTAAGAAAAAAAGTATAAAGATGAGTTACTGAGAAAGAAAAAGGTCTACCTGATGCAAAAAACTTCAGATAAAGAGACTGAGATCTTCTTAAAAGACAGGGAGAAACAGTAAGAGGTAGATAACAAAATACTATGTTTAAAATTATATGAAATAATTTTTTAGACAAGATACAATACTGTCAACTAAAAGAAATTGATTTCTGGTCTTGTTCTTCATTGGGTTTAGAACATGTGAATGAAACCATCAGTATGTCAAGACTAGTACACCAGACTTCATGGGTAGCCGTTATATTGCATGAATAAATGCAGGTTTTGGCCTACAAATACAGCTGAATTGCAATTCTTTTAGCTGTGATTAATTTCACAGACTGTTTTACACCCCATAAATTCAGTGGTTTGAAGCAAGATGCCAAAACAAGAGAAGGGTTGTTTTAAGATAAGCTCTTAAGACACTAACACATCTGCAGTTCTACTGCAATCTACTAGTCTTAAGTGTCTGTATTTCAGTTCAGATGGATAGCTGGTATGCCAGCTCATTAGAAACTGCAAACCATGGGAATTCAATCCTGTAAGAGATGAGCGATATACCTGAAAAGTTACACATGTATTGATTCAGTGGGTGAACATATCTGTCTCTTAATAGATAAAAATAAGTAAGATCCTATAGTTTTACAGTAAACCCTGAATAATAATTAATGTCATAAGAACACAGATAAATAAATTAATAAAAACATGCATATGAGACTTTTGCACAGAGCTGGTTTCCTTGGCTTTTTTCCCCCAGTACCGGAAGCCTCCTGCCCTCAGTTGTCCTCTTAGTTGTCCTACCTCTTCAATCACATCTTAAATTAGATGCAACTCTAAAGAGCATGGCTCTCCCAGTCAGCATTTCCCAGGTCTCCACACAGTGGACTCCTGACCGTACCTGTGGGCAGCAACAGACTCCATAAACATGTGTTTCAGTGGACATATCTTCCTCCAGTGACAATGGAAAATAATTTCTGGCTGCAAGCCAACATGGCATTGCAGCCTCATGTTACTACACCCCAGATTTCCTTTATATTATTAGAATCATAAAAAAATTCAAAACATATTGCTATTATCTTGCTATTTCTGTTGCCTTTAGAAATTATTTCTTGTTTCAGATGTTTTGCTTATCTGTATTTTTCCTCTTGCACAGTATGTGTCTATACTATAAGACATGGAAAAAGCTTTCATATCATACAGTTCATTAGAGGCTTAAATGAACCAGTTTTAGATATATGATTTTGACCTCGTTACTGTTCTCAATCAATGAAATAAAAATGGCAGCTGTCATAACATCATCTCTTGGATACATGACTGGGAATCTGCAATCAGTCTGCTCCTCAGATAGTAAAACTGCTATCAAATATATTTACTAGTACTAAGCCTGATTAAATAATAATAGAGAAAAAGGCTTTTTAGAACTCAATAAGCCAATCACACTATCTCTAAGCAAACTGGAGAGAAGGATATATCCTACCTGCATCTTGCATTAACCTTAGTCCATTTGCAAAATGCTGTAGAAAGAGAAATCCTTACCTGGCACAGTTCCTATGCATCACTGCCTAAATACATCTTAACAGGCTGGTATGTCACATGCTGTAAATGTTGCAACAAAACACGTCTGAATTCCTGCTCTAAAGGTGAAAGACGTGTTAAGATCAGTGACAAGTTTTTAAAATACTCCTTGTCTTCAGAATGAGAATATCTCTTTTCTTCACTTTTCCCCACTTCTATGCCAGTCATACAATTAGCATGGGATGAACCACACTCTGGAGATGCCCCTTTCTCTCCACTGCCTACAGAAGGAGTTGAGGTAACTAACTTGAGGCTTAATGCTTAAGCCTTAAACAACTTACTGCATTCTGCCCATCTAACACAAATGAGATGGATTATCTATGGTTTCATTCAATTTAAAAGCGTTTTCACCTACACGTACTAGGTCATTTCCAGAACTGTACACTTCAAAATGTATTACTACATAAACAATCATTATTTGAATGTCTAAACGTATAAGGAAGCTTTCTGTTGACTAAGCCTTTAGTTTCCACATATTTGTGAAAGTAGTAAGCTGGTCTCAGCATATGTCTGTTACATGTACTAGACATACAATATATGTTATTTTTGTGAGACTTGAGTGACCAATACTTAGCCCAAAGGCTAAATAATACTAGATCAGAGCTGACATTTTGCACAGAAAAAATACAGAGCAAATTAGCACTTAGTCAAGTTTCTGACAAGCCTGCCAAGACAAAAGTCTTAAAATTTTGCACTGTTCAAGTTAAGCTATTATAATTTATTGATTTAGTTGTACTTGGCAAATAGGCTGTGACTGCTTTTTAATCTACTTTCATTTTTATCATTGAAATAATGATAATTTTTTTCCTGACAATATTTTCTAAGATGTCTGAAGTCATGTTATTAAGCAATTCCATGTTGGTTTTTATGTAACACTATTTCCAGGTGAAACTATTCTTAAAAGTTCCTGTTTACTGAATGATATATCTCTATGGGATGCTGGGTTTTGATAGTTCTTTTATGATTTAGCCAAATATTCATTCTTTCACTTTGTCATATATCAGTTAAATTCTACAAGCAAGGCTTCTTCTTGCTGCAATATAAAACCGAAAGTTTGCATCTCAAATTTTTTTCATACTGTACTTCTAATTAGTTTCATAATGTTCCCTGCACACCTTTAGAGAAAGGGAGCTTTGAACAGGGAGGCAGACTGAAGGCAGAAGACTTATCTGGATCTTCAACAGGAGGTAGAGAAGAAACAATGTTTTACCTTTCTGTAGTTCTTCGTCTCCTTTCATCTGCATGGAGACAGCATGGAAAGGTTTGGGCAGAGAAGGCTCTCCATAGCTAGATGACTTCTATCTACTCCTCCTCAGATGAAATGCTTCTTTCTAACAGAAGATGAGTATTTGGCATTGCCAATGTGTGCTTTGGCATGCAATCTTCCTTAAAAGTAATTGCTTCAGAGTATCTTCATTATCTTATGATCTAGAGCATACAAACTGGGAGGGGATTTTTTTTTTTGGCAGAGGATAAAGATGACTTTCAGGCTGTTTTTAGCCCAGTTTCCTATGGAAACAAGGCTGCGCAACAGTATAATACAGTCTGTGTGTCCTCTCCTTGTAATTTTTGAACTAAGTAGTCCAATTTCAACTAAATGTGACTGAGAAGATAAAAATCTCAAAGATAGTTATGCTCTTACAAATTCTGAAAGCAGCAGCTGCTGAAGAGAAGAGAGACCAGGATCCTAGCACTAAAATGCAGGGTGCTAACAATCTTATCAGCCCACTTCTGCTGTCGAGTGTGGCAGCCGGCATACCATTACCAGAATATATGCATATTCAGAGATAAAAGAAGAGCTCTATAATTTAATTATTAACGAAGATAAAAAAATCCATAAGAAACCGGTCCTCTTCAATTCCAGTTCTTTTTGCCCTTCTTTCTTTTAACTAAAATCATACAAAATCCATACTGTAGCAAAAGAGAAGAGTAAACAGGTGGAATAACGAGTTTATCAGCTACTTTATTACGAGGATAGATGGCTTTTAAGGTACACTTAAATCTATTTACAATTTTATCAGGTTCAGAAGTCCTACACACACACATACGCACACACAAACACAGATACAAGAGATTGTGAGCATCATATTTTAGCTGCAACCAACTAAACATACTGAATGATTCAACTTTTTCATGCAGATACATGACATAAAGCTGAAAATCATTTTCATTTCCTATATTCCACAGCCAAGCTGCCACATAATGGTTAAAGAACAGGGATTCCCCCACCAAAACCATTTTTACAGCTCTTGGGTGATTCTTTTGAGATGGTCTACCATAAGTATCTATGCCATAATTTCTTCTTGTCGGTGTCAAAAATACTTCAAAAAACACTACAAAATACTCAGTAATTCATTGTCAAAATGAATTCATTGACTAGAGAAAGTGGTATGAAAAGTGTTTTGTTACACAAAGTAGCATAATTCTTCATTATATATCCAATGTTCTGTCAGTATTTACTATAAATAAGACTGTTCTGTTCCAAGATTTCACAAGACAGATACAAATTCTGAACTTTCTGCCAAAAATTTTCAAAATCTAGAAAGTATTTCTCAGCTAGCAGTTCCTGAAATACAATTGATGTTTCATCACTACCTGTTAATTATCATGGGGAAAAAAAATTAAAGAAAGTAAAAAGATGAGCTTCACTTTCACAGCAACATCCAGCAACATCTTTTTTTTTTTTTTTTTTTTGGTCAGATATCTTTTCCCTTGCATCCCCTCTGCTCATGCTGGGAATCAGGTGCATGCTGCCAGCAGGACTTGTTAATTCAAGGAGCTGTTGCTGTCCAATTAAGCTTGGTGCCAGATCACAGACAGCCAGACGCTAAGGTAACTAATTCTCCTTCCTAGTTCAGCAGTAAATGCAACACCATTAGCAGCATATCCTAGGTATTAATTCACTCATTTGTAGGCACACTGTAAGGTTAATTCATGTCTGTCCAAATGGAAAAAACTAAAAGAAGTGAAGAAGAATATCAGGCACTTGAAGTAGACTGAATAAAAAAAAACAGAGTTGCCTTTATTCAAGAAAGTAATCCTGAAGTCCTGAACTCAGATGGAAATTTACTCAAGGAATCTACTTTTACTATTTGAAAAGTTTCCAGGTGCCTAAAATTTTCCTTTAATACATACACAGATTTTTTTCCAGGTTTGGGAATACTGAGAAGTCAGAATTTAGCTAAAATGAAACATAAAAATCAAGTTGATAATCTCCTGCCTACCTTCCATGAAAAACTGAATTCAGTAAATGTTCTTATGACACACTGGATCATGATCAAGCACATCTGAAGTACAGTGTTAACCAACACTTTTAAAATGTAATGCAAAGTGCTAATTTTCCCTCTTTTTCAGTAGCTGAGTGTAGCTGAGCCTATTTTCAATTTGTAGTCTACAGGCATTATACAAGAACAGACTGTCTCAATGTAATCCATAAAGAATAACTAAGAGCATACCTATCATCAGTAAAACTTAAGTTTGCTATAGGTGGATACATGTCTCAGCCAGGATAGCATTAAAAAAGAAAAATTTCAAACTCTTAAGTCAGAGGATATATTCGGATTCAAGGATATACTCAGGATGTTTTCAGAGATAATGGTTCAGCTCCTTTCTTTGGCTCCTGAAATTCAAGCCCATGTCTCCTACTACCTTGCAGGTTATGCAAAGCATCAGGCTATGTGACTTGAGTAAGAAATCAGGAATGGGAGGCACAGCTCCTTACACTGTACGGTATTATGACAGAAGTAGATACTCAAGCTAGGCTGATGGAGGATCCAATTAACCTCAGAGAATAGTACTGAGACTAGCCTCCAAGTAGCCACCAATTAGCAAAGCAGACCCATATATATCTTAAGTGCTATCCCTCTCAAGATCTCTGAAGAGATATAAAAGGTAAACAACCTTCCTGAGAAGAAGAAACCCCTTCTTTTAAAAATGTGCTTGGGATAACTCTTTTCCTTCAGGCAGCACTGGTAAAAATCCATCCGATGTTTCTAAGTCCCATATATACCCTTGTCTAATGGATTCAGTACTGCTTTGAGGTGGGAGAGCTGAAGCTTTATCTGCAACCGCTAATTTCCCTGGAAAGTGTCTTCACAAATGGGTTGTACATTATTCTGGCTGGGAAAGAGCCCCCTCCAGCCTTTCTCTAGTCATGAGGAGAAAGAAAAAGCAAAGAGCATGATTCTGTAGCTTTGAGGGCAGAGCAGCTAGGTGAGAGAGAAGTATGCTCCAGTTCCTTCTGTGATAACTGTTTATGAAATTTAGCAATCGGTTAACATAAAGAACTAGACCACTACCGGAGGCAGGTTTGAAGCCCTCAACTCCCTGTTTGCCCCCCAACAGCTATGTTGTCTCACACTCAGTTGTCACCCTTGCAGCCTATACTATTCTCAAGTACAAGATAAAGAGCTGCTCACATAATTTCCAATCTTGGAATGCTCAGCATTCAGTAGCTAAATCTTATTTTTATTAGTGGGTTTCTTGATTTTGGGTTTTTTTTAATTCTTCTCATGACTGCAAGGGCAACTTTATTTCCAGCCTCCTTAAAAACACCATTCAAAGAAATAGATGAGATAACAAGATTATAAAAGAGACAAAATTAGCAGTCAGGAAAAGTACAGAAGACTTGGAAAGAATATATATATTTGCTGGATATAAAAGCAGTTACATTGACAGTGGCACTTCAAAGACGAATCTGCAGACAGGGCTTTTACAGACACTGAGGTCTGTAGAATACTGTACTTACTGCACACTCGATTTGACCTTACTTAGAAAGGAACAATAGCTGAGAGATGGATGCTGATTGGCAGCACAGCCAGTACAATTTCCCTAAGTTTACTAAGGTTTACTAAGTGCCATGGAACCTCTTCTGCCTTTTGTGGATCCCATTTGAGCACTGGAACCTGTGTGTCTAATCCTAAGAGTTAGACTGTTCTCCTATCTAGAAGGAGCAAACATTATATGTCAACTAGCAGAAAGATCAGGAACAATATTAACTACAAAGCTCATATGTTTATAAAATATTTAAATACTTAGTAATATAGTATTTTAAACCCAATATATAATGCAAGAGATTAAATACTTCAGACAGCGTGAGAAGGAATTAAATGATAAGCAGGAAGCACAGTGTAGCAACAAAAGGAATGAGCTAATCCTCACAAAAAGTGATGCCACCACTACGAAATTTATGCAACAGATACCGATTGATCCTTTCATTTTGTGATGCATTTATTATCTGGAACTTAATGAAATCTAAACCTAGTGTCACTGATCAGGGCAGGAGGCTTCATCAGGCTGGGAGAAACAGTAACACAGTCATGTAGCTTTATGATGCATATAGAAAATGAGACACAACAGTTGGATCCAGCAGTCAGGAAAACAGAAATTAAGCACTGACTTAAGAATTCCTGCACTCTCATAAGTACGTCTCTCTTGAATGTATTGTAATCAGTTGCTCTTGAACTTGGGCAATACATCTGCTGTATTTCTCCAGCTATTATACACAAAGCTTTTCAAGCTGTTATGATTTATAAATGGACCTCACATTGCCCTCCTAGTTATTATTAAATCCAACCACAAGTGACCATTCCACCATGTACTCCACTGACTCTATAGCAATGACCACACTTCCAAGTTTGAAAAAGGATACAGAGAAGTTTAAATAAGAAAAAAAAAACACAACAACAAAATTGCAAACAAACAAACAAAAACAACCAAACCAGAAAAAAAATCATCAAATAATACAGCCAAAGGCTGCCCAAGAGATGAGGCTGAGGAATCAGGAATGACACTTTGCAACACTTTGAGTAGGCACAGTAAGCTTTGTGTCATGATGCTAATAATAAATCCCAATTTACAAAATACTACAATTTTAACTTTTGCCCAGGGCTCTTTAGAATGTTAGTGTACCCCTGAATATCTAATTTGGCAGTGTTTTTATCCTACATCACTACCTGTCTAGTACCATTTAATTAAAGCAATTACAGTAGAAATTCATTCTCATGAAGGAATAACACGTTTTGCTTGTTAGACAGAAGCAGAAACTGAACTAAATAGAGGAAAATTGAGTTGATTCCACATGAGTTCAATTGCTAGTTTATAATTTTATGACAGTCCTTGGATGCTGTGGCAACTCCCATTTCTGCACTGCTTGCAGAATGCAGAAATGCCCCCATGACAGAGTAAGGGCATATCAGTAGTGGTCAAACAAGCTTTTCTTGGGCAAAAGATAGCCTAATTCACATTCTCTTGTAGCACCTGGAAAGCTTACATGGTTAGGGCAGATTTTCAAAACAAAAGTACCTTTGTTCCCACGAGTTTTATGGAGGTCCTCAGTAAGAGCTTTTGAAAACTCCATCCTGAAAGCACAGCTTTTAGGTCACCAGTAATGGTTCGTCGACCATTTCTTTCTAAGCCTCTCAGCACCTGAAAACATTTTCAAGAAACCACTTTATATAGAATCATTGTTTTCTTTGGGAACTGCACATGTGTATGAAGGGACAGAGTTTGTTCCCATTCAAAAGGAGTGCAGTCTTCTCACAGCAAGCAATCACAGAAAATACTGTTGAAATTACATATATTCTCCAGCAGTTTTGAAAGGGATCTAAATGTAGATCTAGGGTATGTTTTATCCCCTATCTTGTTGCAAAAACTACCATTAGATCATCACTACAATTTTTTGAGAAATTTGTGTTCCTAAATGTATTTTGTTGGTGGAGAAGGAAGTTTGCTTAGTTTTGTCCTCTTTTAATATTGCTTGTCGGTGACATAACCATTTAGAGACCCACTGGCTGAAATCAAAACCTTTACAGCAGTCACGCAATTCTTCTCAATCTACTCCGATCAGCTGAACAGTATTAGCATCTGCCTAACCTAAATAAATATGGAGGGGATGCACAGTGGGTTTCCTAAGTGGCTTATTATGTCATGCATTAAATTGGTATAATCAACAATCAGGGACTTCCACATGTATTCTTGTGATTGTGGACTTGCTGTTTCTGAAGAGTTGCCAGACAAATACGGATGAATTTTTATTACCTCGTTTACTGAACCTGTCCCAACAATATACAGGAACAAAACAGTGGCTGAAGGTGAGGGTTTCCAATTGCTAAAATGATTTATCAATATTTAGAAATAAGATAGGGAAAACAACAGTTACAACACTTGCCTCACTGTTAGCTAAAAAAGATTAAAAAATTTTTCTGCATTTATTTACATTGCACAAATCTTTACACCTTCACAATTTCTTGGTTTTGATGTTACATAATTGTGTTTTATTTTTCCAGTCCGAGATTTTGCACTTGCTTTAACATTTTGTTGTCTAAGGTGCAATAAAACCTAAAGATATATATTCTAAATGACCTAAAAAAAACATCATATATTATGCCCAAAGCTTGAAACCTCTGTTGAGTCATTTTATTTTTAATACAAAAGTAAAGGCACAAAATTCACTTTTCTGTGAATGAGAGACATATTACCAAGTCCACTGATCCCAGACAAATCCTTATAAGTTGTCTTAGGAATGGTTCTCATACAAATTAAGCACACATATCTCTGTCAGGAACTGCTCTGTTCCCAACTCTGTAGTAAGTAGCCACCAAAGCATTACTTCAAGAACCTTGGGGAGAAAGTAAAGTAATCTCTTCACCTCTTCCTCAGTGCCTGGGTTAGTCATCACCAGGGGTTTCAGCAAAGAGAAGAAAAAGAAAGAGCATTTTTCATACGATGAGTAAACAGACAGGAAAATTCTAGCAGAGGAGGAAAGCGTTAGATTTTACTTGGAGACAATTTCTTTAGCGTAAGCAAACTATAAAGGATCTGCAGATAAGCTCCACTTAATAGAGGGAGAGTCTGTCTTGACAGAAAAGCAAGAGCAATAAAACCTTCAGAGAGGCTGTAGCAGCCATAGAAGATTGCTCTTATTAAGCATAGTCTTAATTCTGTATATAATTAATGTATTATTCTGCAAATTTATATTTTAAAGACATTCTATTTAGTTCTTAAAGAGGAAGCACTGTCTGGATGACCTGACAAACAAGAAGACATTCCTGATGAAAGTACATGGTACACAGGTACTGAAACACTTACAAGTGCCCAGTAGAGCAACAGACTATTTCTAGGACATCCAGGGAATAACAAATATATTTCTTCAGAATGGGATATTTTAAGAATCACCATAACAAATGACACGAAAGAAAGAAGAAACATTTTCCAATGTTTTCCTGTCAATAGCGAGGAAAATCCCTATGGTACATTGCATAGAAATAGAGAGCATACCTGAAAACTAAGCTACTGTATGACAGAAGGATTAAAACAAACTGATAAAAATTATGTGTACAACTTCCCCCCCCTCCACTCCCCCCAGAATTTTAAATCCTGTCCAGCTTTTTAGCAAGCAACTGGTCTAACTAGACTTAATTTTTCGGACCTCAGTCCCATTATCTGACCTCTGATATTTCACCTAATTTTAAACCTCACTCTCTCCTGCAGTCAGCAGCTGTAGCATCCATGCTGATCCACTGTATGAAATACTGTTACACTGAGAACACAACACATCAGCTATGCTTGCTCTGCCTGCACAGTCCCTATCACAGATATGCATTATGCTGCTCAAAAGTTCACTCCAGCTTAAAACCATTTTTTCTCAAAGAATTTATGTACTTGAAAATTGGTAATTTTATTACTAAAGAAGATCCAGCCTCCACAGTTAACTTGCTTTCAGGAATGGTCAGTGATGCACTGCACATGTGTCCCTTAGAGAAGTTTGGGAAAGAGCCAGCTTTGATCCTACAGCAAACCCTTTGCTAGTTTCAGAAATCAGCAAGGAATTGTAAGTGCCTGCTAAAAGAGCTGCAAGAGACCTGCATCAGAGACAGAGGCAGAATAGATTCCTATGTAAAAAAGTTTTGTGAGGGGAAAGGGGGTTCAGGAAAGAATGAGGAGTTTCTTGGATATTTTTCCTACCTTAAAGAAAGGGATTTTAGCCATACATTTTCTCAGCCTAATGAAGGAGGTCCTTCCTAACATGTTTGATCTGTGGTCAGAGGCATCCCAAGGGCAAATGCTATCCTTTGATGAAGTATATATTGTAGAAATGTAGAATGGTTTGGGCTGGAAGTAACCTTGAAGACCATCTAGTTCAAAACTACCCTGCCACAGGCTGAGACACTTTCCACTAGACCAGTCTGCTCAAAGACCCATCCAAACTAGTCTTGAACGTACCCAAGGATGGGGCATCCACAATTTCTCTGGGCAACTGTTTCCAGTGTCTCACTACCCTCAGAGTAATTAATTTCTTCCTGATATCTGATCTAAATCTACCCACTTTCACCTTAAGGCCATCCCCCCCCGTCCTATCACTACATCTTTGTAAATAAAGTCCCTCTCCAGTTTTCCTGCAGACCTCCTTCAGGTACTGAAAGGCTACTCTAGGGTCCCCCTGAGGGTTTCTCTTCTTCAGGTTGAACAACCCCAACTCTCTCAGCCTGTCTTCATAAAAGAGGTACAGTTCTATTATTCTCTACACACTTAGATATATAGGTACATGTGTGTATATATATATATATATATTCATATGCAAACATATAGATATTCCTAAGTTACAGGGACTGACTAGGAACATCTTAATCATAGAGTTATGTGGCAAGAACTCGGGCTAGGATATTTTGGTTCAGGACAAGTGTTTATACAAGGGCTATCTAGCAGTTCCAAGACCCTACAATTTGGGGATGAGTGTGAAGATTCCACTCACTAGGAATATCTGGTCCTACTCCATGACCCCTTTTACCCTCACAAATATGGGGTAACTCTTCCACAGTCCCTGAAGAGTGATTTTAGACTGATTTTAGACTATGAACAAGGTACAATGAGCTGTTGTCAGGAGCTGATGTTAAAAGAAGTTGCTGAGGACTAAGTTGAGAAGGCTCTTTGGAAATGAACTGTCTGGATGCTGATCAATGTTATATTTACCGAAGGGCAAAAAAGAAGCCCAAGAAAGAAGGGGCTGCAAGGGAAGAATTAATACCTATAGGAAAAAAAAAGCCAAGGAGACAGATTTCCTCCCCATGAGGGAAGGAGTGTTCAGCTCACTGTCACAGGGGGAGAGGGGGGCATTATCACAATGTTGACCAAGGAGCATAAATTTCAGTGCTGGTGCTAGGAGAAAGGATTTAGAGCCACTAAATCACCAAGTAGTGTTCTCTAACTATTTGAGATTTAGCATTTATGTTGAAATAAAATAAAATAATAAAACAAAATAAAATGCTACGTAATTAAGTCAAGTACCAATTCTACAGTGCTTCAATAGCATCTTCCTCCAAGACTATTTTAAACTGCCTTAACTAGACTCCTTCAAGACAAACCTTTCTGGGTTAGCCTAAGACACATCCCTGACTGTTGTACTAGAATATAGGCAAGTCACAGCTTTTTTTTTTTTTCCAGTAATCTCTGGTAAGCATGGTAGCCTTTTAACTGGTTTGTGCTGAAATACTCCTGAGGAAGGCTCATCTAGAGCCAGATCACTATTACTTGTTCAAGTATCTGCAGCACTAAGTCCCCTTCTTACTATTTTCTTATAACATACATAAGTATTCAAAAACCCTTGGTAGGCAATGACCAGGTAAAAAGAATCTGTCAAATCTGTCAGAACTGCTTTGGGAAACACTCTTTAAAAATACTAGGGTTTATGGCACATAATGACGGTGTCCTTGATTCCGATAATATTGTGGTTAAAAGACTAGGAGGTAGAGGATTGAATTTTGCATCTTTTACGTTCTCATCTTGTGGAACCCATAACTTTTTATTGGCACTTCAAATGTGGCCACATAAAAACACACTAGAAGCAGACTACCATTAATGCTGGCTAACAAAATCCACAGCTTAACATATTGCATTACTGGATAAGGATGGAAGGCGGAAGTTTAGCAAAAAAAATCCATAAATGCAAATCATATAATAAAAACTTCAACAAAGCAAACACACCATAGTTGGATATTGTAATAAAATGCTTCTGGGAACAGAGAAAGCAGATCTAAAAGTTTCATATATTTGAAAGTTGCATATACCTTCTAGTGCCAACATTTCAGACACTTAAAAAGAATTAGAATGTTTTAGGGCTATTCAATGGGCCTCATATACCTGCAGACTTTTTTAATAAACAGGTTAAAGAATGGAAACCTTAAGTCACAGCAAACTGATGAAATTTCTCTTTCTTAAAAAATCACAAGTATCTTAAGACTGATAGAGATTTGTCCCTGCAACAGGAGGACAAAATCACAAAAGCGAGACCCTTTCTCATTCCCTGAAGTTTCACTGGGCATCAGCACTTTCACAACTAAGCTAATTCAATGTTATTAAGTAACAGACTGTTTCAAATAAAAAGACTGAGGAAAAAGGGGGAAAAAAAAGATTTCTAATACTTAGGACAAAAATTTCCATATTTCTACACAGCATTTCTAGAACATTCTGATCTGAAAACTTTTGTTGCTGAACAAAGGAAACCTCCAAGTAAGCATCGTTACACTTTTCTACCTTCCATCACATTAAGGTCCATAAATCAACTGTGGTGCAATTTTTCATAGTTATGAGCTGGGAAAGACATATCTTGATTGGAAAGCAAGATCCTACTCTAGTACAGAAATTCAAAACAAACCTTATAAAATTTCAATTTTCCTCTACTTGGTACGACCAATAGCAGAAACAGTAAATTACTGTACTGATAGCCACGCATTCACTCCCATTGATCTCCAAATCAAAAAATGACCTCTGCCTCAGATTTACAGTGCTGTTACAAAAGCCCTGACGCTTACCTGAAAGGGAGAATGCTATTTGGATTAACTTTGAAAATGAATGTGATGTTAGTTAAAACAAGTATTCATCTGAATTAATAATGTGATCCCATATCTTTCTTGGTAAGTGCTTGTAGCTTCAAAAAAGATGTTTGTTTGACGGTTGTGGCTATACTTCTCTAGACAAACAGATCTCCTTACAGTGGTATTCCTGGAAAGATCATTCATACTTCAAAGGTCCTTAGACCTGTCTATCATGGGAGGAGAGGCAAGAGTGTCTTCTGGCTTAATAACTGGTTAGCAGACAGAAAGCATGTTAGAAATAAAATGGTCAGTATTCACAACAGAGAACGAAGTGTTCCCAACAACTTCACTCAGGTTCGTGTAATACTGAACTTCCTTTTTTAGCATATGAGAAATGAGGATGTGAGTGAAGAGAAAGTCTGATGGTAAAGAATTAACCAGAACAGGAGTAATTAAAGCTGTCTTTGAAGAGCTGTATGAGGATCTCATAATACTCAATCACATGGCAAAGAAATGACAGATGAAATTCAAAGTAGCTACTTGCAAAGTACTGCATATGCAAGGAAAGAAGGGACAGCCTTAACCATAGACAAACAGTCATGGACTGCTATATCTTTCACTAATATTAATAGTCAATTTAAACCCTTTGATTACTGCTCTTCATGCCCAGCAGCTATTCAAAATAAAAAGCAATTTTAGGAATTATTAAGTAACAGGAAACAAAATTGAAAGAGAAAATTATTTACTATAAAACCTTACAATGCACAATATGTGCACAAGAATTTCAACAGGATGGTATACTTAGCAAAGGTATAAAAAAGATCACAATGAGTGAACTTAATCTCTGAAAAAAATAAATAGAATAAGAAACTTTAATTTTTTAAAAAAATATTTATATTTTATTTTAGGAATACTGTCTGCTCTATGCTTGTCTTGGAGTAGATCATCTACAGTTCTGATTCAGTCCTGCCTTTTCAGGATGTCTCTGATTGTATTCAGTTGTATGTGATTATAGGCATTAAGGATGGAAGTTGAAGGGGAAAAGCATATTAGGGTGTTTTCTTTATTTTGTTTTGCTCTGTTTGTTTGTTTGGGTTTTTGCCTGTAATATGCTGCTTGAAATCTACTGGGGCAGCATCTACTACAATTATGTCAGAAGACAGGGGAAGGAGAAGAGAGAAGATGAAATTTTTTCAGCACACAGCGAAGGCACAAATGAAATTAGACGTGGGCAGCGCACACATTTTAGAATTAGAATTTGAAATTAAGCCTTCAACACGAAAGCTCCGCTTCTGGGAAATCCATCTGAGCTGTCAATTTCTGTGGAGACAGGTAAAATTATGGCGAAGGAGGAGCATTTGTTGCCAATGAGTGACACCTCTTACTGACACCACATTGCTGGCTGGTACAAGGTCACGGTGCTATGGATAGAAGCTGCATCACATACTGCAAACTTCAGTATAACGAAAAATGTTCCCGAGACCTATGAAAACAAAAACTTTACAAGTCTGAAATAGTAATAGGAAAAAAGCTTCTTAAGCAGATATGTGAAATGAGAAAAGTGGTAATCAGTAATACAGGAGAGTTTTGTACCCAGTGAAAGGCATTAGATGAGGAGTACCACAATACAGTGTGTCTCCTAAATCTTGCCACTTGCTCCTCTCATGTAATTCCATCATCGCTGCAACCTCACTAGGCAGCAAGGAGGAGGAGATAAGCCAGGTTTCTCTCTTTCATGGACTTTTCAGGGAGGTTCTGAACTTCGCAGTACAATATCAAAAGCAACTCTCAGAAGGAAACAGAAACAATAATAAACTACTCAATAGTAAATGAAGAGTCTAGTCTACTAAATCATTCCAAGAGAAACATCTGAAATAAATAAATGCTTTAGCTTTCAACTTTGAAGAATTGTTCTCATTTTCATGGAGTGTTTAAAATAAGTCTGCGTCCCATATGAACCTGGCACTTCAATACACTTACAGCAGTACTTCAGCAGCTGCCACTTGGTCTGAACAAACTGTGGTTTTCCTCTCTCTGGAAGAGCTCAGACATAAACCAAACATTTGTTACTCAACTGTGCCTTCCCTAGTCTTTCTGCTGACAAGTCCACTGTACTTGCAAACTCTGTTTCACATTAGCTGTCTCTTGGTCCCCCAGTGACAACCAATCCTGGAGCAGAAATGGCTTCACAAAGAAGAGGATTGGTGAGACAAATCCCAAACCACTCTCTTCATGCATGTATGGACCTGAACCCACGTCAGATGCTCAAAAGAATCAAACTGAACACCAGTGTTTATTTTTTCACCTGTAAATATCCTTCTAAGGTTCCTCCTAACCTGCACTAGGGCAAGAGTGCCACAGTGTATCCAGTGGTGCTGGTTTGGGTATTGTTTGACGCATATCTTCCAATTTTATCAACCAGTCAGAGTCACAGAACACTTCAATGTGCAGCTGATCTCACATTTTTCAATTAATGTCATCATATTCTCTGTTCATTTTAATATAATTCTCACTAATCTACTACTATATGAATACCAGGAAAATTCATCACACTACAAAAGGTCCATAAAGGACTTTTTTTTTAAATGAACCAAGATGTGATTTGGGCAGAACAAAGACCATAAGAAACAGATGTGGAGTGAATTTTACACAGAAAGATGTCATGGCAATAAGAGTCTAAATTTTGGCACCTTCACTGTGATTTTAATATGCATCGAAGCAGTCCTCTTTAAAAATCATGAAGAAAGTTAAGATATGAAACATTCATACAATAAAATCAAACCTACTGTCCTGTCCTGCATGCATATACATCACAATGGTGAATGGTACAGGACTAAACCTACTAAAGTAGGTTTAGAATCAGCAAGATTAGGTAGCATTCAGCCTGTAGGACAAAAGCCTTTTTTTCTTGCCAAACTTGGAAAGCATTTAGTGAACAGAGATGGGAGTTGCAGGTAGAGAAAGGATAATCTCGTGAGTATGATGGCGAGAGCATTTCCATGGAGAACTGCTTTGCACCATTCTTCTTCCTATAGTTTTCTGCATCTCAGCCAGACTTTCACAAATGATTCTCCATTTACATTAATCTCTTTCTGGTGTCCAAAATCAGACACAATGGAGCCTGATATGCAGAAGATCTGCTTGGAGACTGCAGCTGAAACCAGTGCTAGGGATGCTCTGAAAATATAAAGTGCTAAGTACTCTTACAACACAAGCTGAGCATCTGAATCTTTAAAAATGTGTTTCTTTCTCACCTTTAAAAGGGAAGTAATATCTCAGAAAGTATTGTGAAAATAAAAGGATTTAATTAAGTTTCCAGATACAATAGTTATAAGAGAAGAGGCTCTGAGAATATTTATAGCTTATCTTCAGAACAAAATTTGAATATGATCTCGTGTAAGACAGAGAAAATAATTAATTGTCTAAGTACCATTGTTCATGTATGAGGATTTATGTATGATTGTATTGCTAGAACTATCTTTACTTATAGATATAAGGAAGCTAAACAAAACTACAACAATCTTAATTATCTAAATTTTTAATGCTTGATGTCACAATTCTAAATTTCTAATAATATGCTACTATATATTGTCTCTTTTTTTCCCTTGATCTTACCTACAAGCTAGTATTTTTAGTGTTTTAAGTAGAAATATATGCTACGAATGCTATGAGAATAAGTAAGTTATAGGAAAGTACATCACTAAAGCCTGCACCATTCCATACTTGATTTATTATGGCCTTGACATGAGAAATGTGTACTGGTAAACTATTCTTTGAATGAACTGAGAGGTCTGTGTTTTCTGGGAGGGAGTAACAACATCTAAATTGACAGTGAAACAAGAGCTACTAAATAGCTTTTGAGAGAACAACCTAGAAAACAGGAGTTAATGCTAATAACAATTTAGATGGTTTACTTAATAGTCCTAGTACGAGATCAAAGTATTTGTTTCGCACTAGTCTAGTGATTAAAAACAGCTGAATGCAAGTGTGGAGAAGGGTATGTTCCAAAAAAAAAGGTGGGGTTTGCCTATTTTCTTTTGGTCCATATTTTTCTATAACATTAGCATGTCTCTCTAAAACAGGAGTCAAGAGCTGGATTAGTACAGATGGGGTGCTATCCCCATCACATTCTGTCCAAGGGAGAATAACTCATCGAGAGGGACTGAAGTAAGAAGTGACATACAGCTGCTGCCTGCATTGGTTTGCTCTATTTTATGATATAAACACTATGAACTGTATTTATAGCACCTACTTTTAGACAGCTAATGTGAACATTTCAGTGCCTCAAATTTAGGCACCTTCCCACAGCAGAGCAATTCCAACTGCCTATGCTGAGGACCCAGACTCACCCTGTGGCTAAAAGAGAGAAAGCTTTGAAGAAATTTGTGCTTCCACCTACAGCAGCAAGCAGTTCAATAGAAGCAACTTACTCCTTAGGGTAAAGCATGGATGATGAGAACCAACATCCCCACTATACACATTAAAGGCTTTGGATTTATTCTGATCTGGGCCTGGGGATTTGATTATCTGGTAATGGCTGGAGCACATCTTCCGTTTAGCCAAAAAAAAGTCCATCTTGTGTTCTCTAAGACCACTCTATGATGTCTCAGCAAGTAGAGACAATGGGGAGCTTTACTTCAAAAGCACATTCCTAATTCATACTGAAATGCTAATGCAGGTACGTTCTCTGAATGCTTCCAGGGAATGATATGGAACATTTTAATTAGAAGTCTTCCCTTCTCCAGTGACTACAAATAACTACAATGGAAAAAAAGACACATATTTTATATTTTCTTTTCATGTACTATAACAAGAAAAAAAACATAAAGACCATAGAGACCTATATACTTCCAAGGGAACTGTAGGGTACCTATACACCAGAATATCAGGCAAAGGAGTGCTCATAAACCTGATTAGGCAGATGTCTAAATCCAGTTGGATTCAAAGTGTCAAACATACACAGGAGAATAGCCCTCCTCTGTCTCAGTAGCTTCATGGATAGAAAGTTGAAGTTTCTGCCCCAAAACAGCCAATGCAACTGTTCAGGCTGGGGGGGTGGCTGGTTTTTATGTTTTTTACAGAGGTATTGGGGTTCTTAAGAAGACACTGCCTCAACTCTTCTCTAAGATTTTAGTATCTAAATTATTCATAAAGTCCTTCTAGGTTCCAGTTTTGGAGGTCTGCATATTCATAGGTCCTGTATAAGTGGACTATTGAACTTGGATTCAATAAAACACTTAAAATACAGCCTCTGCTCCAGTCCTCACTTCCAGGTGGAACAACACCTTTCATTTTTGCTTGCTTTTCTGTTTGCTAACATCATACATCATTTCATGTGCTGAGACTCTCTGATGTCACATGCATAGTAAAAAAATATCTTCACAAATGCCAGTAAATTAATAGCTTTGCTTTAATCACCTATACATGCACATATATGCACCTCACAAATATTATATAGTTTTCCATCTTTAATAAATCAATTCCAAGTTTTTCAAGTATTCAGAAACTGGCATCTTAATACATTAAGAAGGTATAAAAAATATTCCCTAACCTATCATTAAATGGAAAATATCATGGAGTGTGGCTCTTTGTTCTTTTTCACATGGTCATATTCCTTTCATAGCTGGAATATATATTAAGAACCAAAACCTTTAAAATTGCTTTTTCATTATAGGATCATGAACAATTTATATTTCACAATTTCAGTCTTTGAGAAATGTACTTGATTGAGAGTGAGTAATTATGAAAATCAAAGCAACTGCATAGAATATTTGTTGAAGGAACTAATCACAGCTATAAAGTTCAAACACTAGGAATACTGTCAGGAATACTCCAACAAGCACTTGTGCCTGATGAGATTTTGAAAGCAAATATAATTCCATAGAATTCATGTGCAAAAAATGCAAGAACAGGCTAAAGACTCTCATCTGAAGGGAAGCTACCACATGACATTTCCTTCACCTCCACTTCCCTCCACAGTCTGCTGCACATTGTTACGAAGCGCCTCTTCTCCCTCACGCTCCTCTTTATTTCCCATTTGCTTTCCTTTTGATTCTATTGTCAATGGGCTTCCAAGTGCATTTCTTTTTGGATCCATCTCTTTTGCCTGCCCCTAGCATCATACAGAAATACAAAGTCATCTCTGGTTCTATTGAACCAACATCTCAGCCAATTCACAGACTTTTCTCTTTCCCTATTTTTTTTCCAGCTCTGGTTCTGTTCAAACTAAAGCTTTTTCTACCAATATCCCGTCATAAATTGTTGTGTCAGAAATAAGTTTTAAACAACAGTCATCACAATACCTGGTTCATTATATGGATTTGTATTGTTTGTGTCCAGACTCTACATCAGTAGTAACTGTCAACTTTCTCCAAGGAAAATCTTTTTAAATAAACTGTTTTCTTGCTCTACAGACATATAGATTGATAACGAAAAGCAAAACTTCAGGCTCTTCTGCCTATCTGAATTACTCAAATAGCTCTATCTTGACCAGGTGCTTTTTTATATTATGATTATAAAGGCAAGTTAGTCACAGGTAAAAAAGGTGGCAAGGAATACCACCACTATTCAATGTTAACCCCATAATAAAACCTAAGAATAATTTTGCTGATGTAATACTTTTCACGCCAGGTTATAATCACAATATGCTACATTTTATTTACACTGATAAAAAAATCTGATCTGGTGTTTCCTAACATTTGCATTTACTTGCTGCTACTAAAAGCACAGTTAACATAAAAAATGTCAACAAAGTTTGTGCCTGTTGGGCATGTGCAGGCCAGTAAAGGAGATTAAAGTAGCAGTAAACAGATCAGTTAGCCCTGTGGTGCCACACACTAGGTGCTTGCACAGTCTTGATTTAGACTGGAGTTGCATTTGCCTCTGGTATTCGCCACTTTTAGGTAGCAACAGCTTATTCCATACATTATTCTGAAACTGCCTTCTGTGGGTCAAAAATTCCACTTTTTCCTTTTGGTAATAAAAAGAGGGAATGTGCACTTTTTTTTAAAAAAAAAAAGCTTTTTTTAAAAAACCCATGCATCTGTTTAAAAGAAAACAAAAGCCAAAGCTCTGGCAATTTCATATTAATTTTATATTTGCATTTTATTATGCTGATCACTTTTCAGTACTGTTCAACGGGATGAAAAAGCTACTGGCAATGCTAAATGGCTCTACTCCAAACTTGGTGGAGTAATTATGAAATAATGGCATTAAAAACTGTCATGCTAATGAAAAAATTTAATTTTTCACTCTCCAAATACAGTATCATATTTTTTATCTTAAGAGTCAACATCATGGTAAATGGTAGATGAGCAGAGTTTTGCTTGGAGCTAGCTTACTTTCACCGCAATTTTGTCAGGCTTCAGTCTAGCACACTGTCATTTTTCATTCCTGTATTCTGAAGCAGATTTTGACTTTTCTGAATATAACAGAATGGCAAAGGCAGTGCTTTTCAGCACATCCTGCCACTTCTGTCTTGCTGCCGCTTTTTTCTTGTTTTGTCTGTATTCTTCCCAAAGTGCTGATGATTGAGAAGCAAAACTATATCTGTACTGCTGTTTGCTATTAATATTTCTCCCTCCTTCAAGTGTGAGGGGGAAAAAAGTAATAAACCTCTCATTTCTAACATCTTTATTTGAAGTCATGTCCTACCCAAATTCAGAGCAATCCTAACACCCTATTCTACATAGCATTATTCTCCACACAGCATCAAAGTACTTTATAAGGCAAGAGGTGGTGTTAGTCAATGTAAGTCAGGTCAGGTGGGGCATCCATACCTACCTGAGCCACACCACAGCATTTTCAAGTGAGCTGTAGGGCACTTGTTCCTGCAGTACAGACACACATGGACTTGAGATGCCAGAGAAGCTCATTACAGTTTCGACTTATAAGAAGGACATGGATGTGCTGGGGCAAGTCCAGAGGAGGGCCATGAAGATGATCAAAGGGCTGGAGCACCTCTCCTATGAATACAGGCTGAGAGGTTTGGGGTTGTTCAGCCTGGAGGAGAGGCTTCGGGGAAACCTTACAGAAGCATTCCCATACCGAAAGGGGGCTTATGACAAAGCTGGAGAGAGACTTTTTAAAAGGACATGTAGTGATAGGACAAGGGGCAATGGCTTTAAATTGAAAGAGGGTAGGATCACATTAGATATTAGGAAGAAATTCTTTACTGTGAGGGTAGTGAGGCACTGGAACAGGTTGCCCTGAGAAGCTGTGGATGTTCAAGGACAGGCTGGATGCAATTTGAGCAACCTAGTCTAGTGGAAGATGTCTCAGCACATGACAGGGAGCCTTGAAGTAGGTGATCTTTAAGGTCCCTTCCAACACAAACCATTCCATGATTCTACAATAAGTCACCTCATAATGCAGCAAAGGGGTCACTGTGGAGCCATCGTCACCTCCTACCCGTAGCCCTCACAGAGATGCCCCTTCTTTTGGCTCACGAAGGCTGCCTCTGCAGTTCTTGGGGGTATATGAGAATTTTAGCAGAAAATTCCTGGGACCTCTGCTGTGGCAGGAACATGAAGGGACAGCTAATGGCTGTCGTACACCTTTTTAGAAAGGACAGGAACTCCACTGCGTTTGTGTCATAGTCTAAGAATAAAATACACGGACTAATTACAGATGGGCCATAAAATCAGAGTTTGTAAACAAGATTCTGGCACTGTCCAAGTTTAAGAAAAATTGCTGTAGTAACACACATACTAAAATTACAAAATATTACTTTAGTTATTGCTTCTTTTGTTCCAGCAGATATTGCTAGACTCGGCCTGTGTTCCTCTATTTTTACATAGCTCTGCAGAAGCAAACTTGTGTGCCTCATGCTTTCACTCCCCAATGGTTTGTTCCTTCTGAACTGACTGGACTCCTCTCCATATCCCCAAGGCCATAAAGTTTCTTACATATGGTTTAACTTTTGAGAAAATAATCTTCCAAACTCAATAGTTTGGGAAATTAAATTTTGGGCAAAGAAAGAAGTCCTGTCCCTTCTAAAATCCAACAGTCTTGACAGACTTTGGTGAAAATCAGTACTGTATCCACCAGTCCTCTGGTGGTCTAGTGGTTAGAGTGCAGGACTCGCACCGCTGCGACCCGGGTTCAATTCCCGGCCCCCCGGGCAGCTGGAGCTCGTCAGCCTTGTATGGCAATCCAGCTACGTCCTGGGGACCTCACTGCCACTGTCCAAGCTTTGCTCGGCCCCGGCAGATGAACCTCAGGATTAAAGGGTGGGCTCAGTTCAGCGCACGCTGTGTCTCACCTAAAAAATCCACTGCGCAGGCTCGAAGGGTTTATGACCTTTCCCAAATCTTCGCTTGCGAAGACTGGCCATTATCCACCAGTCCAGAGGAGCTGCAATGATAGACCTCATATGATTTTCTGAGATATAGATAAAATGGAGATTGTGCCTGACAAGGTAAGAAAGTGCTCCAAAAAGAGCCTGACAGAAAGTGCATTGAAGGGAAGCTAAATCATGAATGTAAGGAGACCACACTAAATGATATCTTCTTTTGAGTAACTGGCAGGTAAAACTACAGTTTGAAGTTGCAGAAGCAAAATATTAAGGCGGTTTTAAAATGGGGGGGGAGGAGTGGGAGAGAGGCAGAAGCAGGGGCAGGATACACACCAAAAAAAACCCCAACAAAGTAAAAGATCGAGCAGCTAGAAAAGAAAGTGACATGGAGTGAAGCTGCTAGTTATTTACTGTCAGACTATCTTTATAATAAAGGCAACAAAAATTAAATACTAACTCCTGGCTAGGACTACAAAAACAATAAAGGTGGAGGAATTCCAGTAACACAGTCAGTGAAAACCAGAGGACACTGAGTCGGCTACTCCTGACTACCCAAGGAGAATCATTTCTTGATCAGATTGTTGTGTTTGATATGAAACAAAAAATAAGTCAAAGAAAGAAACTCTCTCCCCAGCATGCTGTCCACAAGAAACAGGGTAATTGCGTACAGAGGTAAAGGACTGCTGATGGGATGGGTGCAGAGGGACAAGCATTTTGAGACTGCATCAAATTTTTTGAGATGTGCTAAAGGGACTGTGGAGATGTTGGAAACTTATAGGGTGTTTAAGGAAGGACCCAAGGAAGAAAAAGGGAAGACAGTAAGGGGGGGGAGGAGCTTTCAGAAAGGCATCACACTGGACTGATGCAGTTGTTAGTCACTCGGGAACACACAGTAAGGTATGTGCTAGAAGTGTCACGCTCACTTTTGACTTCAGTATTAAGTCCCTATCAGATAGGGATCAGATTCTTTGTAAGGGTGTTTTGATCCTAGTTTTATTTTTGGGATTGATGGTAACAAGGAGAGAATTCATAATGCAAGTGAAAGCAAAAAAACAATTTCAGAAAGCCTTGTAAATCCACTCATCAGCATTCCTCCAAATATTTATCACCTCTGTCATAGATATATCTATGTAACCGCATGAGAAATGCTCCTTTAGTTCCTACATTTGCCTATATCACAGTTCTGCAGCAAGCTGAGTGTAGATGTGCCCCAATCCTCCCAGCCCACTCTGCATCCCACTTTCTCTTAATATCAAATGTATTATTAGTTCTATGACTTTTATTCCTTTTATTTTGTTGTTATACAGCTCCTCCGAAAATTGTTGTATAAGTCCTGAATGAATATAATATCCTGAATTAATATAATGTCATGAATGGATGAGAACATAATGGTGTTAATCACATAGGAAAGCTGTTCTCATTTCTTTTAAGTGTTCCTGAAATAATCTTGCCAAAATGCTTTTGGTCTTGTTAAAGTATCATTTTAAGTACTTACTTCAGCTCATATTTATATACTGCTTAAATTGATGTTTATGTTGTTTTTCACCTGAGAAGACATTTGAAGAGGTAGGAGAACTTGTGAGGGTCAGCAGTGTACAATCGATAGATTCATCACCTTAGATATATGGAATCCATCAGAACTTCATTTCCTTAAACTTTATGATATTGGGAACACCTCTTGCATTTTGATGAGCAGCCCTTGAATTTCTTGAAAAGAAGCCCAATTAAAAAATAATGAACCTGTTTTTTTCTAAAGCTGACTCATTATCCTGGTGGTTTCCAACAGCAACCTAGAGCTCAGTTTTATATCAAATTATTTTGTGCCTGTTGGCCAGCAATACCTTTGCAACCTTTTAAGGTGCTTCTAAAGTCAAACAATTAGCCCAGGAGAAAATTTTAAAGCTGCTGATATTCCCAGTGCCAAGTTTGTATCTAGGCTCAGAAAGCAAATAAAACTTCTAGTGGAAACAGACAGAACCCACGGGATGTTCAAGACCTCTCTCTTCTACCTTAACCTTAGTGGAACACCTTAGGAGAATAGCTTCATCTTCAGCAGAGAACACTAAGATTTCTGCTGCTGACTCTCCATGGAATATTTTTGTTTGCTTTCACAGTATTATTCTTAAAATAGTATTATTCTTTTTTAAAAAAATATTTATAGAATGCAAAACGTTAAACCCCTTGGCAGGGGTCTATGAAGAACTGTCATGGTTTGAGATAGCCCCAAAATCTAATCCCTAGCTCCATTCCCCCTCCCACATCTCAACCTAATGTGAGATGGGTTTTTCCAGACAAAACACACCAGACTCAAAGTGGGGGGAAAGGGAATATATTACAATGACTGTACAAATAAATACCATGTCACATTATACACACGATCACACACTATCTCTACCATGACATATAGTATTTACAATGGATCAGATCTCCTCTCCCCTCCAAATAAAAGTCCAGGAGGGAAAGAAGGACAGATCCCTTCCAGTCCTTAAGTAGCAACATCTTCTGAGGCAGCAGGTTTCTTTCTGTCTTCTCCACATGCAGCAGCTGACAGCTGGCTTTCTGCCAGCATCCACGAGAGAGGCATCCAAACTCTCTCTCGGCCCCATCGCCTCCAACTGAGGGGTCTTCCGTGGGCTTCGTAACCCCAGACAAGGTCGTATCACCACGTCATTTCACGAAGACACAGGGGGGTCTTCGTGACTGTCTGGTATCTCTTGCAGGAGACTCAAGCTCCTTCTTGCAGGGCCTCTGTGCCCTGCCTTCAGGCTGCCTCCGTGGCAGCAGTGCAAGGGGGGGGAGCCAAGGTCACTCCCCCCGCATTCCATCTGGCTGTCCCAGTCCAGCTCCCGGGATGCTCTGAGCTTCTCAGCTCCTCTCTCTCTCCGGTGCTGCATGTCTAAAACTCTTCTCCTAAATAGGAGTCCATGTCCCTCTTCTCCAAGAGGGTCTCCAAGGGAGTTTTGGGGAATCTGGTACAGTCTTACCCCAAACTCTGTCTCTCAGCTGCTCTCTTTCTCCTCCCTTTCCAGGAGTCTTCTCTCCGGTGCTGCATGTTGTTTTCTGCTGCTCCTCCAGTTCAGGTCCTTATCAGTCCTGGCCCTCTGTCACCGTTTTTCTGGTCAGTCCCGGCTGCTGCTCTGTGCTCATGGAGAAAAACATCTCCCGACATAACTACAGGCACCTAGCCCAGCTTTATGCTGTTCCAGGTCCCCGCAGCCCCCCAGCCGGGGCTGGGAGGGGGCCAGAGGCCCCAAGGGGCACAGAGCCCCTACCTCGTGGCTCACAACATGGCCACCACTTCTACAACAACCAAAAACTACAACTCATCTCTTCCGGTCTGGTTGTGGTATGTTTACATTTTTGCAGGAGCGCCTACTGGATAAAACTTCAAAACTTCTAGGGGTTTCCACCCCTTGGGGTCTACCACTTCTCTTAGCCTCTGGGGGAAAACAAGGTCCAAACCACGACAAGAACCATTCTGCTCCACGACCTGCTCCCACTAACAGGAAAATAAGACCATCCTCCAAGAATGTTTTCTGTTTTATGCACGTTTGAGGAATACCTGATCTTTTTTTGGAACTACTGCCTACTCAAAACTCACCTTTAACACTAATCATGTGCACTTCCAATAGGTAATATCTTTTTTCCATGAAAGACTCATTCTTGCAGAAAACAGAAAATAATTCTGCATAGGCTCTCATGCCAAATTGGCAACACTTCTTAGGGATCCTGCCCCGAACCCAAACCCAATATATCAAAAGGGACTGAGGTACCTGAGAATCCATAAGCCAGAGGGGCAGTAGCCACCTACACCAGGAAATGAGTCAACCCAAACCAGGCCCTACAGAACCTCACACTTCAAGGTGTAGATGCTAATTTTCACTGTGGTTTACTCCCTTAGAGAACTTAAAGAAAAATGTACAGCTACCAGTACTGACAAATCATAAGGTCACCGAAACTCATAATTCATTGTGCTTCATCTAACTTAGGATATAATGGCCCAAGCAACGAGTTTCTCATCAAATCCCATGTAAGATTATGCCATAAATCAAAGCATTCATCAAACATCTTTTAGATTATTGCTGACTGCTTGTAATCTAGCATTTTATTACTAATAATTTAAATAAAATTATAAGCACACGAAAAAATGGGAATTGTTTGAATATTCCTCAAGAGGGAAAAAATAACACAAAAAAACCCCCTTCTAGGCTGACCAATTTTCAAGTTGACTTAGTTTTTTATTAAGAGAAGCTACAAGATCAAGTAGCAATGCCAGCCTACTTCAAAGCCACACTATGTTTAAATAGATTTACTATAGATAGGGTTCTCTTTGGCAAAGAAAAGCAATTTTGACAACCTGATCTCAACCTTTTCTACTAGAATACTTTTGCTTTGAGTGCAATAACTATTTCTTGGACAGAAACTGAGTGAAGAAGCCATCTAGCTGAGTGGAGCCTGTCCTCACCTCACAGAGGGGTTGCAGATCCAGGATGCTGCTTTCCATCTGTTTTCCAGTAGCTATCTTTCATAAAAATATTTATGTGTTTGTTGGACTGTTGAGAATGTTTCAACTCTTTCAAAACAGTGTCCTCTGACATGCTAAGAAACGGGCACAAAACCAAACACCCTCTTTGGCTTAGTGAACACAGAATCATAGAATCATGGAATTATTTGGGTTGGAAGGAACCTTGAAGATCATCTAGTTCCAAGCCCTCTGCCATGGGCAGGGACACCTTCCACTAGATCAGGTTGTTAAAAGTCGTATCCAGCCTGGTCATGAACACTTCCTGGGATGGAACATACACAACTTTTCTGGGCAATCTTTTTCAGTGCCTCACCACCCTCACAGTAAAGAATTTCTTCCTAATACCTAGTCTAAACCTACCCTCTTTCAGCTTAAAGCCATTCTCCCTTGTCCTATCACTACATGCTCTTGTAAAAAGTCCCTCTCCACTTTCCTGTTATTTCTTGTTATTACATGATACTCTTTATGCACAGTGGAATCATTTCAAAATGAAAGATCACATACACCCCTCCTAAAAGGGCCTTGAAGATGTTCTCTCAAAAGGTGAGGAGTGCAGAACTCAACTCTCTCACTCATCAGCATCTGACACAAGATTTCTCTGCTAGATAACATTCACCGGCTGATTACTCAGTTGTTCTGATTAACTTCCCTCATGCATTGTATCCTGTAGCCTTAAGCATCTATATGAAAACTTTATCCTGCAAGGCAGGAAGCTGCCTAAAATTAAGGGACTGTATCAGTAAAAAGAGCGATGGCCTAACTCTTTGTGGAAGCAATAAGTATTTCAGCAATGACAAGTAATGTTAAAAAATGAACTATCTGTTTTTTTTTTTCTTCTTTTGAAATGGGGATGTATGTGTCTGTGTAGCATAAACATGAAATACTCTGGACAGAATGGAAAAGAATGATTTAGAAAGAGGAGTCACAAAGTAAGGAACCGAGACAATTTTCAGAATATATTCTTTAGCTTGCCTTTGCAAATTAACTTCTCACTATTGTAAGGCATGCCTGCAGCTCACTTTTAAAACCAAACTGACCAAGACACTTTTTCCACAAACATTTGTTTGAATACTGTATTCCTGTTCTAACACAACTTAGTAAGTTCCAAAGGGGTTCACATGATTAGCAGGGTGAAATAAAAATGAGACAAATATTTGTGGACTAAATATTAGTCATGTTTACAAATTTGCCATTCATAATATTAGAGTGTCAAAAATACAAATATGCATTAATCAAAAAATGTGGCTCCTAGCTGTTAGCATCTTCCCAAAATGCTCATTGTTGAAAATTTTAAATAGGTCCTCTCATATTCACCTATTTAAACTAATTAAGATTGTACCTTTGTATCTTTATGTTGGATTAACATGAAGGTATAGAAACTGTAAATTCCATTTTGAGAAGTTTTATTCTGCTACGTCCATCCTTTCCACATGACTCATCTCAACAGTCACTGCATGCAACAGGTTGATCGCCTTTGAACATCAGGCAAGACACAGAATGGAACAAAAAGAAGAGCACCTAGGTATCAGCCATTAAAATGATAATGACCCTAATATGCCAATGCCACTAGTCTTTCTAGCAAGGTTTATTGTCTGTGCTGTACAATAAGTGTAATGATAGTGATAGGACTATAAAAAATAACCTAAAAGTATATGAATCAATAGCAAAGTAATACACATGATTCTTTAACCCAAGTGATGTTTATGGACCAAGATCAGACTTGTTCAGCATTACAGACTAGAATCTGATGAATCTGTTCTTAACTATAGAATTTGCTTCATCTTGATTTTGATTTTTGCTGTTCTTTTAGCTAAAAAGGACAGGGAACTTCCATAGCATTTCCCCTTAGGTCAAAAGCAGATTTAGCCTGAGCTTCATTAGGCATGGAGATAATGGCAGTGAACATCCTGTCACCAGAAAATGGAAATTACTCTAAAATACCAAACAAGAAAACACTAACAATGTCAGGAAAACTATGCAACTATTAAAAAGACAATTGGACCTCACTTGTAATCCAAAAGTTATCTACAGTGTTATAATGACCCTGGAAAAAAGTGTCTGGTGTATGATACAATCTCAGCCGATTTTCTGAATGTAAGGGGTTGTTTGGGTATATGAATGTACATATATATGTCCACACACTTTGGACATAATAATTCTGTGCATTCTTCTCAGTTGAAGAGATAGCATTAGACTGTTGGGCAAATCACGAGAAAAGAGCAATTTAAATCCATTCATCAGATTTAGAAAAGCTTTACTTCAGCAATGATCTGTATATTTATGTGTTTAGGTATTTGCCAGCAACCAGATTTCGGTATATGAAGTGGAAAGAGTTTGTGGTTTGGCCAGTTTCTGTACTGAGAAAAGACTGCTCTAGACAATGATTTACAGTGTCCAGCTGAAGCTGCTTTAAAAAGCAAACACAAAATTTAAATTATTAATAACAAAGAGGTAGCTACAAACAATCCATCAATTACTGTTGAATCTCACCAGGACATGAAGCTGGTGTTTTTTAAAAAGACAATTAAAAAATTAAGCAGCATATTTATTTGTATTACATTTAATGTTTATGTAATAGGAAAAGGTTTAAACAGTGAGTACAAAACTATGGTACTACAATTGTGTAAGTCTCATGAAGAAACACTGGCTGTCTCAGTAGTTACAGAAGAAAGAGGCTTTGGAGTTCTTATTCAAAAAACAGTGCAGGACTTCTGAAGATCAGCTTTAAGAACAAGCTAATCACTGTTTCAGCATTCAATTTCAGGAAGTCCTTTCTGGGAGTCTTTCCACTTCATCAGCCATGCTACATGGCAAAGACAGGTGTTTGTACTTAATCAATGCATTTTAGTTATGTTCCAGGTATTCAATTAACAGTGCTCATTGCCAGCACATAGTCAGCACAACAGACTATCTCTTGGAACAGCAATGGTCAAAGAATATTGTTCCTGGCTTGTCACCAATTCAATAAATAAATGTCCCTTGCGCCATTCTTTAAATACCCTCATTTTTAAATTAGATTTTGATTTTCTGCTCAGAAACAACTAAACTTCTGTAGAGCCAAAAAAACTTATTTTGCAATTTTGATTTGCATTATCTGTCTTCCTTGTTTTATTTTTGCAACAGGACTGCTAGTCAAGGATAGACTAATTCACAAAATAAAAATTATTTTATTAAGGAAGGTTTCACTGTGGGTCAGCTTTGGCTTCTTCTTTTACATTTTTGAAACAGCTTCAAATACATGTATGCTATGCAAAGTTTGAACCAGATAAGAATACTGTAGCTTGTAATAACTCTAACTGGTTAAAGAGAATATGGCCTGAGTGAAAAACTGGTAAAGAGATATTTTCCATAGTTCTTTACAACAGAGATAATGCTGACAGATTAAATGATATATAGCTATTCTCATCCAAGGAACCTAAATTGCTCGTATGCAGTATTATCTTATATGTTAAAGTTGTAAAGCCAAAAGCTAACATCAGAGAAATAATTTTTTTTTATTATGTGTTTATGCTGTGAATCAATTCTGTGTAACTAAAGAAGATGCAGTCACTGTTTGTATTTACAGCTCCTTTCTCTTTGAAACATTACATCGGTTTAAGAGAAAAGATGGAAAACAGATCAGGTTTAGCCACTGGACACTGCGTGTTCATCAGCCCCTGCCTTTGATTTGTCACTGCATTGCTTAAACTTCTTAAGGACAAGAACTTATTTAAAAAGGAGGATACTTAGAAGATATTTAGAAATTCTGCAACAGCTTCTCAAGTCTGCTGCCTGACAATTGGACACTTAAGACATGCAACGAAGCATTCTGCCGCTGCTTTTAACAATTTATATTTCAGCACTACTATTAAGACAATTGTAATGTCATAGGTACATATTGCTGGGAATGGGCACCCTCAGGTGTAGAAAAGATTTGAAACATGAAAACAGCAGTAAATAGCAATATACAAGCCTGAGGTCTAACAATCCCACCCATTTGCCTCCTAAACCCCAAATTTCAACATGCCATAAAATCAGAGGACACCCAGTAAACTGACCACACTATCACACACTGATATGGTAACAGAGTTTCCCTAAGGTAGTGAAGTGCCCCCAGTACCCTCATCCCAGGCAAGTGTTCAGCTCCTTCAGCTTTAGAAAACAGATGACTTTGCTAGTATGTCTTGTAAAATTTTGGTGATGCAGCCAGAAAGCCAAGCACAGAAGGGGGGATAATAGCCAAGAAGGCTCAGCTGCTGATAGTTTCTTCTCAACTCTACCTTTAAGAGCACTATAGTTCTGCCACACTGCGTTTCACTGCCACGTGACAAAAGATGGACAGTCTTCCTCTGGTAGTTTCAGGATAATCGTATGACATGTACCTGAAAAACACCATCGGATCGTGAGGCCCATGTTCTCTTCATGACTTCAGGCACACATTCCCACATACCCTGTTAAGTAATTTCAAGATCTTTTTGGTGGGTTAGCTATCAGATCAGTTTGCTTGTCCAGGCCAGCATGTCAGACAGTGCTAGACCTGACTCAAGAGAAGCAGTCAGAGGAAGGAACTACGAACAACTTTGCTGACAGACAACTCCCACACAGTGGAGTGGGATGTAAACAAAACCATACTTCAATAGTCTGGACCCAAGCCTGTTAAAACTTTTTTTAGGGTTAAAGAAACTGATAGACTGCTCTCTCAGTTTATGAAGCACAGTTATGTAAAATTATGCTGAGAGACAAAACCATGCAAAAGCCGTATTGTTGTCTCTGCAATGAGACAATTACACATTAGATACTGAGCTTTAATTATTGAGAACTGCCCACTTAGCAGAGCAACAAGCTCTGAAGAAACCGTTCAACAATAGAAACGCAAATACATCTTGATTAGAGCTTTTCCCCATTTTGGAGCTTGGTCAGTCAGGTTGTCATCTGTTCGAGATGAGATGTCTAACAACTTAAGATGGTGTGAAAAAGGATAAATCTACTTTACAGACTGAGTAGGGGATTAAAAAAACAAAACCAAAAACAACAACAACAACAACAAAAACACAAACAAAAAAAGTAGCACCTCTGCTCCATTCCTTCTTTGCATCCTATTCATGAAAATCTTTGCATGAAAGCACTTTTCCAGTCCTTTTCCCTTCTCCTGGGGCTTTAACTGCATGAAAGGTCTTAGTACCTCACACAATGAATGCAAAGTGATGCAAGCAATGAGAGAAAGAAATACATCCACTCATGTTTCATTCACCTTCCAGTAACAGTCCCGTCTCCAGCAATTCATCTTACCCTATACTGTGCCCTTGGTTCTCTGAGTCAGGTTTTCCTGGACTCACTACCTGTATACAGAGCTGCATATCTGGACTCCAAAGCCACACGTTGCTACCTTCACAAAAGACTATCCAAAACCAAAACACAGATCAATGTGGCATCTACTTACTGGGCAAGAGAAATGGTTGTTCCAGATCCAAATGATGCAATCACAAATACCAACACTTTATCCAAAATGTAACCCCTGCTACTTCACAGTATCACAAAATCACAGAATCACAGAATATGCTGAGTTGGAAGGGACCCACAAGGATCATCGAGTCCAACTCTTAGCCATGCAGAGGACCATCTCCAGGAGTCACATCAGGTGTCTGAGAGTGACTATTTCCCTGTGGAGCCTGTTCCAGTGCTCAACCACCCTCTTGAAGAACCTTTTTCTAATATGCAACCTAAACCTTCCCTGACCTAACTTCAGGCCATTCCCTCGGGTCCTGTTGCAGGTCACCACAGAGAAGAGATCAGTGCCTGCCCCTCCTCTTCCCCTCACAAGGAACTTGTAGACTGCAGTGAGGTCTCCCCTCAATCTCCTCCAGGCTGAACAGATCAAGTGATCTCAGCCATTCCTCATATGGCTTCCTCTCAAGGCACTTCACCATTTTTGTTGCCCTCCTTTGGACATTCTCTAATGACTGATATCACAAAAAAAAATTTAGACAAGAGCAGCTCAAAGACATTTCCTGAAGACGGGAAACTGAATCCTGAACTGGAAAGAACTTACATGAAATGTACATGGGATCTGACAGGACCCTCCCTGGTCATGTGACCATCAGCCACCACTGCTGTACTTTTGGGAGGATAACTGCACATAAATATCTGTTCCCCAACGTTATCCTTCACTTCTTAAAACACTAATCCCGGTTAAGGAAGTCATTTTAGTTTCCTGTATTAATTACTGCTCTCAAAGACAAACTCCAAGTTTATAAGGGATATTATACCTCAAAAGCCATCCACAGACATATTATATGAGAACCTTACTGAGGCATTCACAGACTATTTTGCCAGATCTGGAGTACTTCCACATACGTCCATAGTTCTCCAACCACAGCAGTATCCACATATATCCTCACACTGTACCTACATATATATTACAATCTGATACCCAGATGTCTGAAAGCTTCATCCCTTGACTTCCCTCCAAGTCAAAGTCATACAAATGCCAGAACAGTATTCCTGCAGTCTCTAGTATGTTAAAAACTAAACACACAGGCAGAGGGGCATGGCTAAAAATATCAGAGAAGTGCATTGCTACCATTATAGACATGGTAAGAGCTGCAGAGACTGACAAAGAAACTGTTTCTGCTAACAGAGAGGTCTAGCTTTTAACTTACAGGGCAGGTTATATGACCTACTGCTTAGTCAAGCAGTAGGTTTGAAGTACTTGGACTTCCCAAACACTAGGATTAGCATGGCTGACTTAGCCTTTGATCTTTCTGACATACATGAACTGAGCCCATATTATGCATATGTTTGCATTCGTGTGTTTGCACACATGTTGTTCAGGCCCATAAAACAAAGTTTCAATCTGGTTTACAAACACCTCTTCTGGTAATGTGCAACTTCTCTGGCTCTTTCAGTTCTTAAATGTGACTTTGAAGCCACTGCAGGTGGAAACTATGACTTTACCTCCACATGCACACACATACACACACAGAGATATGATGTGTCATTCTGTAAGCATCCCTAATTTAATGCCACAGCCCTAGACAGCACCTGTTAAAAGTAGTCAAGACTTGCACTTGTTTTGGGAGATTTGCCCTGCTATTTTAAACCCAACAGGTCAGCGAGCAAGTCCAAGGCTCCATTGTTAGTCAAGCATCTGTAGAAATGCTTCTTTCAGGAGGAAAAAAAAAAACAAAACAGCTCAGGATGCTCGGTACCCTTTACATCTGCTGCTCAGCTGGAGACACAGTTAAAAGGCCATTAGAAGCACAAGGTGACAGACCTCACAGGCGAGACGAGCTGGAGAGCAATTTGCTGTTTGCATTAGGAGTATCAGCCCTGGCTGCTTCTTTTTGATGGACTGAAAGCAGCTCCTGTCCCCATCCCTGAAAATCAGGGCCAGAACAGGTGGCCAGCAGGCCTCCATCCCAGGGCTGGGGCTGTGCTGCGGAGCCTCTGCATGGGCATTGAGGTTTCACAGTGGCTGGGGTGAGGGCAGGAGCCCTCGTAGCATTATTCATAATCCCTGATTTTGCCCATGGAGTCTGGCTCTGCTGGGCAGGCATCACAGTAGGACCCAAATTGCTGTCACCTGTGCAGTCAGAGGGAACCTCTTCCAGTGCCTCTTTGGCAGCACCTGCCTCCAAATGCTGCGTCTTCTGTATTCCACTATCGCTCAACAGAATAAAGTGCCACTATTTCACTTTGCTGGAAGGAAAAGGTCATGTTAGCCAAAAGAAGCTTGTCAGAGAGAGCTGGTGGTCTTTGTGACAGCCTCCTATAACAAGAGCTAAAAAATGTTCTTATTAGGGAAGCTTATTTTTTGGATGAATGCAGGAGCTCTAGAGCCATAAGTAGTGAAGAAAGCAAACCTTACTTTCAGTAGGTTTTAGGCCTTTTTTTACATACATAGGAATAAAGTGCTAAGAATTTTACCAGGCATATGTTTTCCTGCCATCTGCAACACATTTTAAATTCCTTTTGCATCTTGTAATGTATTCTCTCTGTTTAGCGTAATAACTATTCTGCCTTTAAACACCAACCTTTATATGCTGTTCTTAGGAATTTGTGGAGAAGTGTTAATTCTTTTGCACATATTTAAGCTGCTAAAATAATTATGCCTGGTAGCATGAACAGTCAAACCACAGAATGAGGGTTCTCTTCCCAGGGAGATAGCACCCATTAACCAGGTATGAAAGGGGGCATACAGTCATAGTTCACTGGAAAAGTAATTTCATTTTGTTAGTAATGGGAGTGCTGATACTTTGATACCATAATGGAGTTTTAAGCACCAAGCCTGTTATTTCAACTAGAAATTTTAATGTAATTATGCATTTTTACTTTACTAAGCAGAATCGAAGATTAGTATGCATAGTTTTCTTACATATATAGTGGGGAATAAGACAGAGATCTCCAAGTGATACTGCAAGATGCTCAAGTCATTCAAAAGAAATGGCAGGTGGTAGTTTTAAAGACAAATTACCCAGAAAAGCTTTTATTGTTGATCACTTGTTATAAGATTTGTCATTTGCAAGTAATTGTACATTCAGCTGAAACTGACCTTTTATGAGAGCCAAGTGGTAATATAAATGAAATTAATGTATTCTTTATTGCAGTAATATAAAAAGAATAGCCTGAGCTTTTAACATAGTGCTTGACCTCACTGGTGTCTGAACACCACCTAATCTCAGGAGTATTTCACAACAGCATTTGATGAAATAAGTACTAATACAGTATTAGAACAGTTTAACACATTAGCACTTAGGAGTGTAGAAAATACTATAGCTTTAGGTATGCTTTTTGATTATAAATCAGACTGACAACAGAAAAAAAAAGATTATTAGAGATAATATACTGAAATTAATCATTACACGAATTATTAAAGCATTGCCTTTTCTACTTTAAAGTCCCTCTTTCCAAGATACTCAAGCATAAAGTCACATTGGGAAACTCCAGATGCCAAGATTTAAAATTCTCATTCAAAAATGAATTATTTATAAGCATTAAAAACATGCTATTTCTTCTTAAAGGCTCTGATCTTACAAACAGTACCTTTAGGTTTAGATGTGCATACATAAGTTGTATTCCTTTTAATGGCATCAGCCAACCAGTAAATATGTACAGAAGTGACAGTAAATCCAGGTCTTAGGAAAGCTTACACATCCTCCTAGCTAAATGCATACACCAATTTATTAGCATGCACCATGCACCCACAACAGGAAAATAAGGGAGGCTGTAAGGGGAGGTGATGCTGCAGTTACTGAAATTGCAAACAGAGGTGAGAGGCGGTCACACACAATTTGGAGGATACAAATACAACAGCACTAAAACAAAAAAAAGTATGAAGTTTACATGAAATTCCATGTCCATCTTCATTGCCATCATGGAGATCAGCAGTGAATTAATCTCTAACGGACCAACACGGATTTCACAAGCTGCACAGAATATAGTATTGATTTTAGTAAGGCTATTTTTTTTTTTTAACACTGCTGAGGCAACCATACAAGGCACCTATGAATCCTTATCTGCCTCCTGGAGTACAGGCATTTTTTTCACACAGTTCTCAGTGGCAGCAGAAGAGAAACAGTAAAAGAAGGTATTAATGAACAAGTGCTTGGATACAGACTCGGCCAGGAGTATTTTCCGCTATTCACTGCATTTTAGAGCTACTTAAAGGAAAGCAAAACATTCAGAAGGATTATCTTGGACATGGACTAATACCTCAATTGCACGAGTGACTATCGAGGTATTACTATTATTATTATTATTATTATCATCATTATAATTATTACCACTTTAGAATTACAAGCAACTGTGATATGTTCGCTAGCTCCCTTTCGTCAACACCTCTGTATTATGCCAGTATGAAGCCCATTCATCAAAGTACAATTTCAAGTGACTCCTGACCTTCAAAATGAAGGGTTTGCTTCTGCTTTCATTTCAGTTACTTTGACTACGGTGTCTCTGTGTTGCCAGAATCTCACCTCGTTCATCATCTGCGCAGGAGAACAAAGCTCACATACTTCTTACGCAGCATTTAGAATTCAACATCTTTACAGCTGGCCGCTTTACCAGAACACTTCTAGTCTTTCTCTAAATAAACTATTATTCAGTATGTAGTAAAAATCCCCAAACAAAACAAACAAACAAAACCAACAAAAAACAAACCCCAAACAAAACCACAACACACAAAACCCCCACACCCTTCACCTTTCAGAATCTCTAGAACAACTGAAAGTAGAAAGGCAAAACCAGACACATACATTACTTTAAACAGTCAGAAATTCACTTTCATTCAGAAAACTTTTAGACAAGGGCACACTCCAACTTTAACTTTGACATTTCATTTTCATGGCTTCCTCTAAGATGATGTAAGTTACTGAAATCATGGTTGGAGTTAAACAACTATTGCTAACAGATATGTGCTATGATTCTTTTCTGTTGTGCTGACTTTCAAATCACAGATTTTCCTACAGCAAAACATTTCCTGCAGAGTCCTCAGAAGCTCCACTCATGCTCATGAATGCTGGGTCACAGCAGCCTCAGTCTCACAGTAGAATTCTTCTTCACATGCAGGATACTCCACAGCAGCTCTCAGAAAGGGTAGATTTTACAAGGACAGCCAAGCTTACACTGCAAGCTCCTACTACCAACCCTGCACATGACTGATGCACAGAATCAAGCCCACAGCAGCATATTATGTATACTTCAAATTTTCTTCCTCTCTCCATTCCCAGGCAAAGTCCTTTATTAAGGACTTACTCTGACAACCTATACTGGAAAACAACTTTATATACTGTACTCTAATGCAAGTAAGGACTTACTCTGACAATCTATATTGGAAAACAACTTTATATACTGTACTCTAATGCAAGTCACAGCACCAGAACTTGGTGATCAGACAAGATGTCAGACGCAGCAAGTTGATTACAAATAAGTTCTATATAATTACATCGAACAATTTAGAATTGATGTAAAAGTACAGCGAACAAGTGTAGTGACATTATTACCAACTTCAGTGTATTTCATGTGCAACAAAATACTGGAGGAAAACCTTGCCTTAGGATGCAAAAACTGACAGCTTTTTAAATCTGTAACTTCTACATTCTCTGTTCAAAAGTGACAGTATAAATAATGTCACAGAAGTTGTCTAACAAGTCTTCTCTTGCAGCTCCATTCACAGAGAGACACCTCTGTGTCCGTAGCCTTTCTAACTTAAACAGATTCTTCAGCTCTTTACATCAGTACATAAACACTTTGCATCAGTACGTACATACTACACCTTCAGTTTATTCATTTCAGTAGTCCTAGCTATAAATGCCAACTGAAAACATTTGACTAATGTTAAATCAAACACACAAACCATGCTGTCCACTACTGTTTGTCATTATATTATCAAGGCATTAAGGCAAAATCTTTTGAAAACATAATGTTTTTTCAGAAATATGACTCTAATTAAAGTTCTCTGAACTCCTTTGAAACATGAGGCCTTTGACAGATTACACTTCTTTTGTAACAGTAACAAATTGCTTCCTTAAACACGACAGTAAGGTAAAAAAAGACAGAATGGGGGAAAAAAAAAAAAAAGAATCTGAAAGTTGTACATTGATTGCTTTAACTAAATTTCCAACACTGAACCAGGTCACAAACACATAGCTTTCACATTAACAAGAGTCCATGCTGCATGAACAGTTATTACACAACCTCTCAGAAACGTACAAGAAGAGCAGACTCCGAAACACACCTTAAAGCAATCCTAGTCTTCCAACAACTGAGTAACTTGAACAGCTACAAACAGAACTGCTCAAAAGCTGATACACCAACTAGTAACAAGGCAGATAAACCACAAAGAAAACAAACAAATTCAATAGGAAGCTCAGAAAAAATTACTCATACCTCTGTAAATCATGTACTTCTTAATCATAAAAGTGGATATTACTTATGAAACTTAGCAGGAAACCATTGAGTAATTTTGGATTGAACTACTACTAAATATTTAATTACTCTGAGTCTTTGTATATTGATACATGTCAACAAAAACGTGCAAATGCTGGACTTACTTAAAAATTGCATGTCAACTTTGCATGGTACATTCAGAAAATATATGAGACAATAAAACTTCTCTGTGAGCTGAAAGCAACAAGTGTTTAACCAAAGTTAATAGAAATTTACTGGATTTCCTTTTTTACTAAGAGAGAACATATCCTTCCACCTTGTTTCAAAGGAACTGGTGTAACAGTTAGCAAAGGGAAAGCATGACTGCATATTCAAAGGATCTGTGGCTCACAGGAGAGATTTCATGATTTCAGATAACTGATGAGCAACCTGAAAATAAATTAAAGGAAAAAGCACAGAAAGATCAGAGAATTGGTAAGCCTGAGGAATGAAGGTGCCTGTGGAATAGTTACACCCACAGGCCCTTTACTCTCCTGCCATGTCCTAAAGCACATCAGTGGGTCCCAATGTGGCTGAGCAGAGATCTGGTCTGTTCTGCACTGGCAACACGGAACAACCTTCCCCGTATCTTTGTGAACTACAGCCTCGCTGTCCTGAGATTTTCCACATTTATCATTCCTCACGTAAAGTGCTAAATACTGCACAGTGAATAACTGTGGTGTTATTTCACCTCAAGGAATATAAATCTACTGCTTCCAACTTTGAAAAGGAAGCGAGCAAACCAAGGAGCATCTAATTCACTCTACAAATAGCAGGACCTAACAGCAAAGTGCCAGTGGCAAAGCATAAACCTTTCTTGAGGGCTCAAGCAGTCCGATTTAAGAAGCCTCAGCTCATGTCTTCCCATATAATTTCCCTCTTTTTTTGTGGTGCTCTCCGATTGCTAAAGGATTATCGGCCCTGGACGTATTTTTGTGATAAGGTTGTAGGGAAAAGCAGGGAAATAAAATTACAACAAAAAACATTCCCACCTTCGTAGGCGGATTGAGATATAACCTGTTGTAGGCACGTTTCAGCAGACGGAACAGCCATGTAACAGGCTGCCCGAGCTCCGGGGCGGCGGAGAGGGTGTGTATGTATGTGAGTGGGTGCCTCTCCCCGGCAGCCGGTGCCTCTGCTCCATCTGGGCTGCGGCGGAGGCGCCCGGCGGCGCCTCCAAGGGGCGACCCGCCCGGTCCGGGGCCGCGGCGGGGTGCGGGAGGGGAGCAGGACTGCATTCCTCACTCTCCTCCTCCTCTTCCTCAGCCTCCCGCACTCCCTGTGTCCGCGGGCAGCGGGCAAAGTTATTCGCCCGCACAGGGCGGCAGCGGAGGCAGCCGGCACTGCGGACCCGCCTGCTGCCACTCGCCGCCCGGCTGCAACTCTCAAGAAGTTTCTGCCGGCGAACAGAACCGCGGCTGAGCTTGCCCGCGTCGCCCTCGCTCTCCCTCCTTTTTTTTTCTTTTTTTTTTTTTTTTACCCCCCACCCCCTTAGTTTCTGTGTTTATTTAACCATTATTTACACACGCACAAGCTCCGCCGGGAAGCCCCCGGGTGCCACCCGGGCCGGCAGAGCCGCTCCGCACCGCGCACACCCCCCGCCACCGCCGGCCGCGCTCCCGCGGCGGTGCGCGCAGCTCGGCGGCGGCGGCGGCGGCGACAGCGCCGTCCCCAGTCCGCGGCCCCCGCCCCGCCCGCGCCCCGCAGCCGCGGCCCCTTCCTTACCTGCGATCTCCTGGTAGGGCACGCTGGCCAGGCTGAAGCCCTTGGCGCTGTACGCCTGCCGCACCTCGCCGCAGCTCCGCGCCTTGCCCTCGGCCCCCGCGGCCGGCAGCACCAGCAGCACCATCAGCAGCAGCGGCGGCGGCGGCCCCGGCAGCAGCGGCCCCGGCAGGGCGCAGCGCCGCGCAGCCCCCCGCGCCGCCGGCATGGCGCGGCGCGCAACTCCCGCGCGGCGCGCAAGTCCCGCGCCGCCGCCTCCAGCGCCCCGCCGCGCCTCCGCCGCGCCCCCCGGCTGCGGGGGCGGCTGCCCGGGAGCCCCCCGGCCGCCCAGGCAAACTTTTGCGAGGTGGGGAGGAGATGGGCGCGCACACACACACATGCGCGCACGGCGGGGGCAGGAGAGCGGTAGCCTCGTCCCCCCCCCGGCTCCTTCTCCAAAAGCCAAAAGCAAAGCGCTCGCCCCACGCCAAAAAAAAAAAAAAAAAAAAAAAAAGAGAAAAAAAAAAACAACAACCAACCAAACAAAAAAAAAGCCACAGCCAGAAACCCCAAAACAAAAAAATAAAAAGGAAAAGGAAAAAAGAGGGCAAAAATCTGGCTGTAGGTTGTGAAGATTGAAACCGCGGGCGCGTTGCTGCGATCGGAGTCCCGGGGCAGCAGCAGCGAGACCGTCCACGGAGCTGTGCCTGCCGCCTCTGCCAGGCTGGATGGAGGTGGTGGGAAAGGCAGTCGGCGTGGGGATGGACTGGACAGCGGCTCGGAGCGTGCCTGTGTGCCTCTGTGTGTGTGTCTGTGTGTGTGGTGTGCGTGCGTGTGGTGCTCTGAATGCGTGTGCCTGTATTTACGGGAGCTGGGGAAACCTCTGCTCCGCACAGCGCTGGAGCAGCCTCCGGAGCCAAGCAGGGAGAAATCCTGGAGACAAGACACAGCAAGGGAGAGCCGCACACACACACACACACAACACATACACACATCAGACACACACATACACTCACACACACACACACACACACACAGAGGGGGAGAGAGAGAGAGAGAGAGAGAGAGAAAGAGAGAGAGAGGGAGAGAGGGAGAAACGTGCTACACATTGCATCGCCGAAATCCGGGAGCAGAAAGCAAATCCTGGCGTGGATCGCTGTTTGCTGGCAGAAGGAAGGAAAAGCACCCTGAAACCCCGAAAACTACCTCCTCACCAGGAATCCATCTGCTCCTAGCCACAAAATTACAAATTGCCTGCTAGCGAGAAGTCAGAAAAATAGACTTCTCGGCGGTATTGTCAGGTTGGAGTGAGCACTTTAAATACTTTTTTTCCATTAATTATTATTTGTTGCACACATAAATACCTGAGCTGATGAGCAAGAAGGAGGATTAGTCCATCGTCTAAAGTAGAGAGTAGGAAAGATGTTTCCGTGCATCGCACAATGAATGAGGAAATAAGAAAGACAGCCCTTGACCCGGATAATTCCTGACAGCCTAGGAGAGGAGAGCATGGGAACAAACACATAAATTTCCTTTCTGCAAATATGCATCTTCAAAGACTTGAATAGGGGATGTGAAGAAAACTCCTGCAAGGTAAATTCAGTCTCTGCTCAGGGACTGAGAAAAATATTCTGTTAAGTATTTGATAGCAAAATCTAAACTTACAGTTTTAAAAGATTGATTGCAATGTTTTTTATGAGTACTGTAGAGAAGTACAACATCTTGTCCAAAGTATAAGAGAGAGGTGTCAGATCCAGGATGAAGTGAAGAAGGCCAACAGAAGAGATAAAAGACCATGAACTTGAAGACTCACTTATCACTGAGGAGCAACAGAGCAATATCATGACACTATCATAATTCAAGATGCATTCAAATTAGACTGAAATTATTAAGTGCCAGTACTGCTGCAGTCCCACATTAACTGCAGTGTTAATTTTGGGTCTGGGTCAGTGTAGGCAGCGTGGTTCCACCTGACCCTGTGTGTTCCTCTGCCTGTTTTACCTCTCTCACATTGTTATTCCTTCTGCTTCCCTCCCTTTTTCCCCACCTGAGTGATGATGCTCTGACACTGCTTGTTTATACAGCAGATAAAAAGTTCGTGTGTGCAGTCCTTGTTCTCCCTTTTCCTACCAAAGTTTCCATGTGTAGAGGGTTGGCTGGGTGAGGGGGCTAGTGTGGGGAAGGAAGGGGTGGGCGAGCAGTGGGTGTTATTGGAGTACTGCAATCTGGTCAGAAAGACTGGGTTAGCACCTGTCCCTCCAACCTTCCCCTAAGGTGAGATGTTTCAAGGGGACCAGTGCCAGACCCCCCAGTGAGATCAGTTTGGGAGAGAGGTTACTGAAAGAAGGAAATTTCTTTATTTTCTCCAGGTCTGCAAGCCATTTAAAGCTCCAAAGACTTGCTAGCTTGAAAGGTTTAATCATATACCACAGTTCTTCCTAGTTTTGGGGGAGTGGTGGGCTGGTGCATTGGTATTGTAACAGTGTCAAGTGATATAACCAACCCTCTTCTCCCAGAGGATGGGGTGGAAGAAGACCCTGCTTTAGCAACCCACAGATAGAGAACTCAATATCTTATCAGCCCACTACAAATAATAAGTACATGTTATGTTAGTACATGTTGGTGCCCTGTATTAGTGAAAAGTTAGACAAGGTTTGTATAATTACTGTGTGGAAAAGTTTTGACAGATCTATATGTAAGTCTCGCTGTGTGTAAGATACATGTAAGATATACACAGTTCACCCAAAGATAGGATCAGAAGGGTGTTACAAATGTTATACGTACCTCATTTCTTCTGATTGCTCTAACTTTCCTCTGTATTGTGGTCAAAGCAGAACATTAGCTTACTACATATCAAGCGTGACAGACTTCCCCACAATCCAATCTTCTTCAACCCACAGGAAAGTTAGTGTCGTGGGTCTGAAAAGCTTAGACAAAGTTATTAAAAAGCCTTGCTGGTGAGTTACAGAAAGGACTTCCTTGCTTTCTAAACTCCTTCTCAGAGAAAGGTTTAGGAGTGGCTGAATACTATCTTAGCCTCGGACTGTGTTAACAGTTTAAATTTAAAGGAATTATAGAAGTATGATTAAACCACTTTGTTCCACAGATTTTAATGACTGGCAAAATGAGAATATTTATATAAAATAAATAATTTATTTTATACAAATGATCAGACAAAATATCTTAATCAGAACTATTTACTACACAATATAAATACTAAAAATATACTACTAGAGTATAATATAGCATAAAATAGTATAGTGCACTGTAATAAAACATTATTGAAGCAGTTATATTAAAGCTAGCAAAAAGTAATAATTATTAAGTAGATATCTGGTGTAACTCACCCATACCAAAGCTCATGAGATCTATTTCTCTCAACCTTGGAGGGCATCCCCAGTCAAGGGAGGAATTTCCACACATACACCCTAAGAAGGGTTATGTTAGATGAACCTGACTGTATGCAAGGGTACTGGACTTTTATAGTATAAAGTGATTGACTGCTAGTCATAGATCTACAAGCCAGCAGACTAGCTTATCTGTCAAATCCTGTTTCAATAGCAGGATGTGTAGTCAAGTCTGGTGAACCAGGATGGTCTTAGCATACTTTAACACCAAGACAGCACCCTGGCACCAGCAGTGCATTGGATTGGATTTTAGGTCTTATGAGGGGTAGGCTCTCCTGCCACAGTGAGTTGACACAGATTCAAAAATGCAAATATGAAAATCATCAAACTGGTTTGAAGTGCAAAAATCATTGTAAAACAGCAAAGAAGATTCTGTGATTAACTCAGGAGTGCCTCTAGGTAATTGTTTTTTTAGGAAAAAGTAAATTTGCCAGAAAAAAAAATTATTCACCCCTGCTTTTTCAGCAAATATCCGTTGAATTCATACCATTGTTAGTATGATTAACATTTTCACATAAGACAATGACAGCATGATATAACCTTTATATACCATGGGAAACTTGCTATGGGAAAATCAGGGTCATTCCACTCTTGAATCCTGCCTCAGGTGTAAGTGGCCTGGACAGCCAGTTGTGCTGTAGTTCTGCATGTGGAAGGAATGCCTGACCCTCCCAAGAGCTCACTTTTAAGCACAGGTATTTCTAGGCTTCAACAAATTTCCTACTCATCACATGGGAGAATCATTGTGTGTTCTCAGTACATATGCAATTAATTTTCTACAAAGTGGAAGAGGTCCAAAGAAAGCCCAGGTCGAAAAGCACTCTAAGCCAGTGGCTTTCACAATCCCTTAGAAACATAACACCTTCTGCCAGGCACATCATAGATATGAGACAAAAGCTCTCCTATTTCAGGACTCACACTATGAGGCTATTTGAGGTGGTCACACCATACACATCCTTTTCCAGCTGAACATGATAAAAAAAAAAACCAAATAAAAAACAATTCTGCTTCCCAACCCATCAAAAGTCCTCTAATTTTTTTTTAAGTCCTCCTTCCTCCTCGTTGGCATAGTGATTAGTGTCTCCCAGGCTAAAGTGTTCTCTGGCAGAGATGGACTTGATTTTGAGTTGCTGTGCATCAGTGAGGGCTCAAACCTCTAAACTGTTGGGTAAAAGGCTGGTTTTTCCTACATCAATTTTGGGAAGGAACCTTTTCAACAACTCAATTTGTTTGCATAAGTACAAACCAGATTTTTTTTATTTTAGTTATCTGCAGTATTGTAATCACCAGGGAAAGTTTTGTGGGTTTTGTATTTCTGAGGAAAGATATAATAGCACTTAAAAATAAATTTTTAATGTTTTTCTTACTTGGCAGGTAGACTGAAAATCAGTCATTTACCTGCTTGGAGAGCCCCCCTCATCAAACACATTCAGTGTAGTAACATAGATGATTACCTAGAAAGAAGACTTTGCAATGCAGACTTGCTGGCCAAATTTACCACAAGCAGGCTTTTTTTCCCCAAGTTATTCCAAATATGTATTCACTCATGTCAAGTTCTACTGATTGATTTTTTTTTCAAACGTTTTCCTAAATATCTCTCAAAAATACGGAATACAAATGATTTTTAGCCTTTGTTTTCAAATACTTGTATAAAAAATTAATTACAAGTAATTATTCACACCCAATCATAAAAAAAAATATCATCAATAGAAAGTGGAGCAGCATCCAGTGTTAATTCCTCCAACCATTGGAACACTCTGCCCATGGCTGAGATACTTTTATGATGTTCAGTAAAGGACCTATAGAATCTCTAAACAATAAGGGCAAAAATAAATGTTCAATTGCTACATCATTTGCCAAGCAGCCATCATCTTGACCTCTGAATGATTCAAGGATATGGTGGAAAAACCCATGATTACAGATCTTAAACGTTATAATGTGTAGTACATAAGCATGAGATTGAGATTGAGATTGTGCAAGGAAGTTTGGCTCATTTTTTTCATGTTTTTGAGTTATTTCACTTTGGAAACAGGATAAATGATGTTACTTTGAAAGATACACTGATTTATTTTCAGGTGTTATCAAAAAACTCTCCTTGTTGTCATGGGTATTAAGGGGACTGCATAGACAAAAGCATCTTTCACCTGACTAGACAATAAAGCTTTAGTAAATGTCAAAATGCTCTATAACTCAAGTTCACAAGAACGAGAAGCTGATTTCTTAATTCTCTGTTAAACCTATGCACTCCACAAGTTTGCAGCTTACACATAATGGATTTCACAGGTTGAGGAAATAATTTCACAGGTTGAGGTGAGATTCTCAGATGTCCAATAGAATTATTCTTGGTGAAGTGCCTCTGATGTTCCAGCTCTTTCTGCAGGCAGAGGACTGCTTTGGTGCAATTAGCCCCTGTACACACCACTGGGCCCTGCAACACTTCACAAGCTGTAGCTCTGGGGGTGGGAGGGATGGGAGGATCCTGCCTTCATTTTAGGGGGATTTCCATCCTCACAGAAATTATTCTTTTCCTACGTGTGTCTTTAAAAGCCCAGAAATGGTTAACTGCATGGTCATGAGGTAACGCTCTAAATGCAACTGAACTATGAGTTTGTCCCAGGAAAACTTTTCAGAGAGCAGTTCAATGAAGGCGTATATTACAGCATCAAAGGTGCCTTTTAACTCGTTTTTATGTTGTGTCCAGAGCCTTCTTAAAAAAACTTTCTCCACACAGCACAGACTGTTCTTCCATATCATTGTGTGCTAGGAAGGAGAAACTGTGGGTTTTTTAATTTGTACTGAATGGTATTTGCTGCAAAATTAATGCAAAGCCAAGTTCTTTTCAAAAAGTGAGCTCTAGAGGCACAGGTGTGAAGAACTCATCTTGCTCTTGAAGTTGCACTCAAAAATAAAATTGTCAACACAGCTGCTAGGTAACTCCTCTTAGTAAAAGTTTTCAGACTCATGACCAAGAAAACAGACCTGATAAATATACAGAATAATGAAATACAACTAGCTTTCTTTCCTCTGAAAATTTTCAGGGACAGAAGGTAAAAAAATGATCTAAGATTCCATATGCTCAGTTAGGCATAATACAGGAGGCTTAGGCTCCCATAAAAAAGGTTTATAAGTTGTAATCAGTGATGTCATATTAATTATAAGCAGCAGTGGTACTCTTGAAATCTGCAGGCTATGCTATTTTGGGCAAATAGCAGTTTTTAATCTTAGCTGTTCATTTTATGAAACCTTTTGTGAACGAATGATACAAGTTTATGCGTAGCAACTGAATGGGTAAGTTGAAATGCCTGGGCTTTGCAGCAGCAGTACCTGAAAGCTGGACAGAACCATTGCTCCTTTTATGTGAGGATTACAGCAAATAGTGCAGGGGTTTTGTTCATAAAAATAATTTTAAAAACCATATTTTTTTATCTATTCATTTAAGGCAGTGTCATTTAATCTGCCCATTTTAAATAAAAACAATGGACAACAGTGGCATTATCTCTCAAATGAAATATCTGCAGTTTGTATTTCCTTAGAAATTGCCGGTTCAATAAAACAGGGTGAAAACTAAATTATTTTTAAATCATACCTATTCATTACGATAAACACTGAAACCATCAGACTGTACATACATAGACAAATTCTGTACTTATGTTCAATTTCACTGAAGTCCAAAACATTTTTAAAACTTGAATAAATGTTGGGAAAGTTCCAAAATCCAACTATTTATACATTTGTGACCAAGGAATAGCATTTTAAATATTACGTACTGCTTTTTTTTGCCATTATGATGCTATCCTTCTAAGTGACTGGTCTCCAGCTCAGACAGCATTTTGACATTATACTAGATCTTTCAAGAGCAAATGCCATTTTTCATGAGAACAAATATGTAAAAGATTTAATTTTCAAACATGTACTTTTATGTGTCTCCTCCTCTCTAGTTATTCCATAAATAAGATGCCACATCTGTTCTGATTATAAACCATACAAGAATATTACCTTAAAGATTCCCAAAAATGGCTAAGCATCTTTTTATCCTTGCTTTCCTGCACCACCTACTATCAGTAGAGAATAACAATTGAATTAAAAAAGCGCTTGATATACAAAGTGTTAATTTCCAAACAGCATTTACATGGTAAATTAATATTTTTGAGAAACATTACTTACTTTTAAACATGTATATTAAGATACTGAACTACAGGGTGTACTGAAGCAGTACTAGAGTTGATAATATTCAATATGCAATACATTAGCACTGGAAAAAATCAGTTTTATTTACATCATAGTCCTGAGTAATGCAAAAACCCATAGATGTCCATTGGTGACAATTTTCATTCATATCTTATCAAGTTGCATCATCATATTTTTTCTGTTCAGCTGGAAGTTGAGGCAATGTTATGCAATAGACAGAACATGGACATTATTTCTGGTAGAAAATACAGCATAATATATGCATTAAAGCTGTGAATGTAAGGTTTATAGTTTTTAAATTACCATTTCCAAGCAATGTGTTTAAAAGTATATGATATGTTCTCTGACAAAGATCAAAGGGCTTAATATATTTTGTAAATTACAGCTATAATGATTGCATTTGCAAAAGCTGTAATTTACTGGTCTATTTCCATAATGAATGGAGTCCTAACGAGTCACACAAGCTTACATTTAGCAAAAATACAGGACATCTTAGACTTGACATAGAATATGCATTATGATAATAGTTGTGACTTTATTGGAGAATAAATTTTCTTTTTTTTCTTGGCATGCTTACCTTGTCAGCTTCTTGGATTTTTTAGTTTTCTAAAACAAAATATCTTTTAGGAATATCAGTGAAAGAAATGTGGGAGGAGGTTGCAGTAGAGTTCCTGAACACACACATACGTGTACTGGAAGGGTGATAGAGAAGAAAAGGCACATTCTTAGGTAAAGACAGGAAAGAAACCTCTTATGAGGATTAAAGGAAAATACATCTCAGGCACAGTCATATAATTTCATTTTTCTCAGTACTCTAAATAGAATGATGTCATCACCTTCTTCTCAGGGGGTGGGAATGACATGCCTAATAATCAAAATAGAATATTGTGTAGCATGTAAAAGAACTGATAATATGGTCTCTTTCCTGTGGATATTTAATACAGATTTACATGTGTTCATGGAGAGACTAGGCAAAATAATGGAAAAGAAATTATCTGAGAATTGCTAAATACACTGTTGATTTCTGGCTCAGCAATACCTTGAGCAACCAAATGCTCAAGATGACAGATTATCTCTAGAAATTTGTCCTTTTCTATACTTTCAATTAGCATGTGTTTTGGGCCACTTTGTTGGAGAAGGAACAGCCTGCAAGTTCTACCCTTTGGGCAAAGCCAATATGACCATGCAGATGTTATACTCTTAATTTGGCTTTGATTTTATGTACGTAGAACAGAAGCTAACCTAAATATAAAGTAAATGCTTATCTCTTTTGATCTGCAAAAAGATAACCAGTTTCTAAAGTGCCTTTGATGAATTCAGATCTCCAGCAGAAAGCAGTACAGACCCCTCCCTAAATATGCATGCCTTGTAAATCCATCATAAACCTCCAACCTACCAACCACACCGTGTAAGTGCTACAGAGATTGTCAAAACCTGTCTTTTTTCCACTTTCCACAGTCAGGGCAGTTGACAGGAATTACCATATTTTACAAAATCACTGGCTGGACAAATACTGTCACTTCCTGCTAAAAGAATGTTTTGCTTCACTGAAAAGGAGTTCCTCCATACCATCCCTCCTTTTCAGTAAGTCCTCCTGACTTAGTAATAAGTGGTATTCCATGGCAGGGAAACTTTCCTAAGTCCTGGCAGTATTTTCTAGTTTGATTCAACACAGCTTATGGTCATTTGAACTTTAAATGGCAAAACTCAGAAGATTTTATTAATCTCAGTGTAAAAGTCCTAGTTTTGGGGTTTTTTCTATCCTTTACACTAAATTCCACATAAGTAATTGAATAAAAGGATCTCCTTTCCTAAGTAAAGATCACAGAATCTCTCTTCTATATTTATCTGCACACTATTCAGACAAACAACCTTATATTCCTGTTCAGCAAGCTACAAATCCAAGCTTAGAGAGGAAAAAAAAAAAGATTCCTTTTTTTGTGAGATGTTTACCCCACTTTCTTCACAAAACTTTTTGCAGAATTTACAAAGAAAAGGAGTATATTCTTTTAACAACACTCATGTTCAGGGAGTTCTCTTGATTTACAATTTTGATACAGAAAAATCAGTTATGGGTATTGATCTGTCCTTATTCAATTCTTTCTTGGTTAATTTAGTGGCAGCTAGCTTTTCCTGTACTGCTTCAGTGCTGCTTTGTAGATCCCAGCATTACCTTTACTTCTTCTGTGAAAGTTAGATATTGTATTCAGCCTCCCTCCAATCTTCAGACAGTAGTTGGCTTTAATTATATAATGTGTATTTGTTAAACAACTCAGAGGCTTTATTTTTATTTCTAGGCACACAAGTTTTAGGAGGATACCTTTTTCATTGAGATTATTTTCATTACCCCCACATGAACCCTTCATCAAAATGCTATAGTTATCTTTCTTTGATACTTTTCACCTCTGTCAGTAAAATTATCATTAGTATAATCATATCACCAACTCTCTTTTTTTTCTGAGAGCTCAGAGTCTTAATGTTAAGATTTCAAAAAAGTGCTGCGAGTGGTAAGGGCAGGAGTTTATTTGCAAAAGGAAGAAGAAAAAAAAAGAGGGACACTGTTTTCCCACTGCAGTTTCCTCTGCAGCAACTACAAATTGTGTCCCTTAAAAATAAATCAGTTCCAAAGCAGATAAACACAGATACTGTGGGAACTCAGCAAACAAAGGAGCGCATATTTGTGCAGGATCCATCAGTCTACCTGCTCCTTATGGATGGCTTGTTCCCCAGTGATTCCTAAGGAGTGTAAAACCCCATGGGCATGTAAGGCAGCATGGCAGATGGCCAGCTGCCTCCAGGTAGCCTTTGCAAGACCGTTTGCATAACCTGACAAGGCACAGATAATGGGCTAGCACATTTCAGTTATCTGATAAAGTCTTAGGGTGGTGTCTTTTGAAAACAAGCTTGTTCCCTGCCTTCCCTAGAAAAGAGAAAGTGCTGAAGAGAGAATCTCGAAGTCAGTGGCTGAGAAGTCACTTTCAGCCTCAAATCTTTGAAAATAAGTTTCTCTGCAGAGTCAGAAAGTCAGGTATCAGTTCATCTAGAATAAACAGAAAAAAATATAAAAGACATTTTTTTGTGTTATCTGCAATTCCATTGGGAGTTTTGTATATGAAGATTACTGAATATGCAAAACATCAGTAAGCCTATTTGTACTGTTTTCCACGATTGCTAGAAAAAAACCCTTGGAATTCTTGCACTTTAGTATTTCTATTTTCAGTAGTGGTGGGATCGGATAACTTTTTGAGGTCCCTTCTAACACAGATTATTCAATAACTCTGAGTCCTCAATGTGATACTATGGATTCTTGGGTGAGAAATAAAGTTAAAAAAAAATTCTGAAAAGAACTTGGCACCCAGCTCCAGCTTGCTTTCTGGTTTCCTAGGATTGGTCTCAGCTATTGGAGTCATGAGCAAGACAGCACTGACTCCTGTCTTGTGGCTTGTCAAACTAGAAAGATGAAACAGGCTTGGGATGACTGAAACTGGGATATACTTTTTTGAGCCTGAGCAGAAGAGCAGCACTGTGATGTCTACACCTAGAATACAGTCTTTTTTTCTTTCAGAATGTTTTTGTTGGCTCCTGTTGTCTTTCAGTGCATGTGTAGTGACTGGATTCCTCTCAGCTCAAGAAAAAGTATTAGCTCATACTCTTACTATATTTCTTTAATAAGCATGTTTTTCTGTCTACCTGAAATGGCTTCCTGATGCTTGTTTTCAATCTAAAATCCTTATAAATTATATAAAAATAAATATTTGCTAAATACGCAGCTGACAGAACTCACAATTCTTAGAGTGCCTTTGGAGACCTTCTTAGAAACCACAGGTATCCTAATGTGCTGAATGTGAACCTTGGTATCTTGGCACATACACCATACAGATCCTTTTGTAAATCTGATTTGCCATGATTTCAAGGGAAGAGCTACAGAGTAGTCTCGTGATGCTTTTCCTACATCATGTACTTATTTTGAAATGCAAAGCTCAAAACCCTAGCAAAGCTCTTCCAAAAACAGTGAGTTAAAAAAAAGAAGGTATTAAACTGCCCTGGTCTCAGTAGAACTATTGCAATTGATTTCCTCCCAAATACTGCCTCTGCTTGTAATTTACTAGGTGTATGCAAATTGCATATGTTTAAATGGATGTGCTAAATGTTGCATAGTCGGTCTAGTCATGTGCAGTAGGTTGCATTTAGATGCACGTAGACTATCCATGTGCAGTCCTTTTGTCTAGATTTCAGATTGGGTTTACTGAAGTCTTATCACTCCAGCTCCTGAAAAATTCCAGATCAGTAGCCAGAAAAAACAAGTAATAACAGGAAAAAACATATTGCCAGACAATGGATAGTAACAACTAGAATAATTGACATATAGAAAATGGACTAGTGCACCCTAGATATCCAACCAGACCATAGAATAAAATACATGAACAAAACTAAGTGAAGGAAAAAGCAAAAAGATTTGTTGCTGTTGCACTTGAAGAATTTGCATATTTGAGGAATAGAGGAATTTACATATTCCTCTTACTAATAAGTTTGTGCACTTTTTCAGATTATTTGAGACTAATATTGCAAACCAGTCCAACAGACAGCCTTTGTTTTAGGTAGAGAGGAAGAGTCATGCCCCTAATCCCCCATACTACAGCCTGAGAGCTTCAAGGAGCCCCTCAAGGTGTATTTGTCTGCGTCCTAGTGATTCCTCTGTGTGCATCTAAATGCACTAAATCTGCATGCAAGCTAAAAACTTTATACCATCTTGTCAGAGAAGCTTGGGGCAGAGCTTTCCTGCATCATATCTGTAATCTACTAGTCTGAACATCACTTGAATACTAAACCATGCACCTCTTGCAAAAATGCAAGGATTAAGTAGGAGGCTCAATAATTTAAGTCTTCACACAGGGGACATGTAAGGCACATGCCAATATTTAGTTGAAGAGCACCCTTCTGTGCCCCTTATGCAATCTGTCCATCACATGATATTCTTATTTTTATCAGTTTTTAATAAAGTTACACTGACATTTTGAAATACAGTGTGATTACTGGAGTAGTCACTGGAGTAATTACTGGAGAAAGAGCATGATGAATACTGTGCAGTGTACATTTTCTGCTGCAGTGGGTAAGAAAGATTTCACTCACTAACTCTATTGTCATCCTGAATTCATCCCTGAAATACCTTTACAAAGCTCCTAGAAATATGCTTATGTGCTCTCATAAAAGTAGCAGAGCATCTGAATTTGAAAACTACAACTAATTTCATATTTTTCAAAGTATATGTAGAAGTAAGAACAGAAAACATGAGAAAGAATTCTGTTTTGCAGAGATAGAGTAAGGTTTTTGAACATTAAAATATATAGTTTATTTTTATAAAGGTAATTAATGAAAAGGTATTGAATACTGCAAATATGCCTGTAAGTGTCTTTATAGAAGCTATGCTCATCCCCAAGAAGTTTATACTCAAGTTGCTAGCTTAGGTTTATCAATGAGAAATTACTTTTGGAAGAGAATGACAGTTTATCACGAATTTATGAGGTTGTAGACATATTTATCATATTTTTATCCTACTTGATTAAAAAAACCCAAGAAAACGTTGGATGTGTTCCAGATCACCAAGAGCAATGATACCATTTCTTGGTTTCAAAAGCAATTTTAATTGCTTCAGTTTAACTTACTTCTTTACAATGGTGCTTTAGGTTTAGAGTTTTCAAGCGTATTCTACATATGATGCACATATTGTAATCTGAGTTAAGGCTTTTTTTTACATGGGGAGATTTATTACTAAATTTTTGGCTGATAAAGAAGTCAAACTTAAGACAAATATCCTTTTTTCTTTCCCTGAAAATCCTTGACAGTTGCATGCAACTTCTATTAAAAAAAAAGCATCAAAATCTCATTTATCACATGTAATAGTTGGGAGTTTTTTTGATTTTGTTGTTGTTTGGGGTTTTGTTTTCTCCAAAACTTAAAAAAAAATGCGAGAGGAAAGAGAAAATTTAGGCTTAAGAAAACATAGGAGAATTGGATTATATTTTTATAAAAATTTCAGGTATTGTAACAGTCAAAATAATAAGTTTTTCTATTAATTGGAAAGCAAAACAAATACATGATCTTTTTGTTAAGTGAAAGTATTTAATCATTTTCTAGAAAGGCTTTAAGTTATGTGGTTACCTGAAATGTTAAGTTACAATAAAATTATGATGAGGAATAATGCAAACTTCAAATTAGTGTGCATAACTCGCTTGTCTACCAAATGATCCCATAGTAAAGAGCAGAAGAAATACATACAGAAAAAAGATACATCAAGTAAATAAAAGTAAGTTTTAAGAAATGTAGCTTAGATGGACTACTTCAGTGGTTTTTTCCTTTGCAATGTTTATTAATAATTGGCCACTCAGTTCTGCCAGGTAGTGCTACAGGTAAAGAAGATAACAGACTAAAGTCTTGATGAGAAATAATCACCAGATTTTATCAATAAACTTTTAGTCCTCACCTATATTTCTTTATAGTATCTGCAATTTCATTGATTAAATTCCTCTGTTTATTGCAGGGTCTGTAATTAAAGATCCAGCTGGCAAAGGTGACCAGTGTTAATCAGACCCTATCTCTCCTGTCAGTGATCACTGCAAAAATATTCTCAGTGTAAAATAACCATCAGCGCTGTACCAGGGAAATATTTATGAAGGTATTAGTTTAGCAGTAGGTGAGATATTCTGCAGCTAGCAAATCTTGGCTAAAGAATTAGCACCTGAGAATTTTACAGATAGCTACTTTCCAAAGGAACTGGAATATTTAAGCTCAACAAGGGAACATGATGTTTACAATGTCTTTAAATAGGAAGACACTGACCTTAGCTTAAATGATTGTTAACAAAACAGTAGTGACCTATTCTGTGACCCCATGCTGTGACCTCATATATTTCCGCTTTACCTTATATACTAAGCCACAAATCACATCGTAATTTCCAAAAGGGCAAATCCAAAATATTCGTGATTGTAGCCGATGAGTGAAGCCAGACATTTTCAGCTAAAATATTCCACAAAATATAAAACTGATAACTCTTTCAGCATATGAAGCTCACAGTTCTGTTATCACATCTTATACTTTGTGAAGGAAAAGTCTGCATGTGATGTATGTGGAGCTAATATTTCTCTTGGGGGCCAACCCTTGTCATATCAGTTATCTACTTTCTGGTTTTCCTATATATGATATTCTGTGAATGCCACAAACCATAAGGTACAGAGCACACCTATAAAAATTTCCTCCACACCAGCTTAAAGAAGCCAAAGACAACTGCTCTTTTTAGGAAGAAAAAACCCTTGTAAAACTAACTGGTTCAAATTAACTCAAGACACTATTTCTCGGTAAGGAATATGCTGATGAAATGAAATGTTGACAGAATAATAACAGTATTTACTTTAATATTACAATTGAAAAATATATAAAATGAATATTCACAGCAAGAGATCAAAACCTTAAATAACAGGAAGAAAATGGAAAAAAATATTTATTTCTCAAAAATAAGACTATGCAGGATGAATCCATACTTTTGTTTACTAGACCTTCATAGAAAACAAAGAAGGAGATAATCCTCTTTGAAAAAAAAGTGCTTAAGGTAGATGTTCTTTCGATTCAACTTTTAGCATCCTTGCAATAGAAATGTTCCCCTAACACATTTATTGCTAGAATACATTTTTATCATCTCCATCTCTCTGATCTCTGAGCAAAAATATTCTGTAGGTGGTAGAATAACGCCATTTGAGTCACAGCATAATTCTGCAGATGTTGGAAAAGGACAGAGTTTTACTGACAAATATTTACCTATTTAAAGAAGTCAACAATAGTACATAGTATTTAATCATCTCAATTTTATTACTTTTCTGAGATGGTTTAGTATACCGAATCCCAGCTTACAAATCATTCAGAGTTTCAACACAGGAACAAGTCTCAATGTCTACATCCCATCTCTGTGATACAGGAGATACAGAATGTAAATTTTACAGTGGCATCATTCTTCCTGCTTTCACTTTTTTAAGCATTCATTTACATATAACTGAGCTGAGGCAGAAACTGTCAGTGAACCAAATAGTCCTGTTTACAAACAGAAAACAGAATTTTTCATATACATGAGATTTATTAGGGTGAATGTAAGCCCATTCTCTTTCTCTCTTGCATCTACCACCTAGCAGTGAAATCCTCTGACATGCTTAGAGTGAGCAGGTGGGAGCACCAGTGACTGAAAACATGACCTCAGCTACAGAAGGCTATTGGCATTGTTTTTGTACCTGTGCAACCCAGCATGTTACCAAGTGATTGTTATCAAAAAACCCCACAGCTGTTCAATGTACTTTCTCATATGTTTACCTGGCAGATACAGCATGGTTTATTCTGGGAGATGTCCCACTTTTTAGTGTCTTTTACAAGAGGTGACTTTTATTTTCCTCATATTATGTACACTTTGGAGAACTTGGACAAATTTAGATATTTTAATCTTTAAATGTCTCTTTTTCAACTTTCCTGAGGATGTAATGATGTAGCTCACACTGCCTCAAGGTGAAGAGGGAGTTTTCATTACTTTCACCTCATTTGCTTTCATGCTCTTTCTACTCTATGGGTCACCAGCACAGCTTGCCCTCCCAACTGATATCCTTCTCCAGATCCATAATGTCTCAAACCAAATGTAAAATGACTACACTTTAATCATGCTTTGGAAAAAGAAATGGTGGCAACCCAACAATGTAGGAACAAGGAAAAGGGCTACTAAGATAGCAAACGGTGGGTCTGCATCACATTTTTCTACCTAGGAAACCGTGGATGAAAATATGGGTTCATGCATACACCCCACTGTAGTGGATGCATCATAATTTATGTAAGCTGGATTTCCACATGTAGCCAGCAAGCTCTTTTGTCACCAAATGCCAAGCATGATAGACCATAGCCATTTTAGTGGGAGAGGGAACAATTACTCTTCCCACCCAAAGCTCTGTACTACATGTTATCTTCTCCTGCCCTGGGTGGTCTGGCAAAGGATATCTCTTGATACAGATACCCTACCTCCCTAACCTGCTCCCCCACAAGGTAGTGTCTGTCCCTGCTGTAACCTCAGTAGCTGCAGCTTGCACTATCAGGTTGTATGAATGTGTTACATATTAATGTACTTACGTTTTTAGAGTGAAATATAATAGGCAAAAATAATAGGTTGAAAGAGCAAGTACTTACGCTTTACAAAATAGATTTTATCAGATTAATCAGTTCATGGAATATAGGTTTACAAAGTAATCCAGTAGTTGCACAGAAGTGGGATAAGCAGTGCATTAAAAAATTATAGGAAAATTTTTTTAGAGTGATCAATAATACCAAATCAGAAAACTTGATGTACATCTTTCCACATCTACTCTTCATTATCCTAAATAACACCAGTTCCCTTTTGTTTGCCCGGAAGAGACAGACTTGAACCACTTGGTCAGCCTCAGGTTCTCTGGTTTTTGAGACAATACTTTTTTTCAGATAATATTCAATATTTTTGGAGGCTGGGATTTCTTTATTTTGGGTTCAAATATGTGACCAGTACAACAAAACTAACAAAAAGACTAGTCACTCACCTGATGCAGTCTGACATGATAAAATTTAAACTCAGCCTTTGCTATGTTTCAATCAGTAATAAAAAGATAGTAGAAAACAACTCACTGGGCACTATGTAATGTAAAAATACATCAGTAGCTTAAGACAACACACAGAAGCAAACCCTTGAGAGAAACACCAGTAACTCATTCTTGCCATAGCAGAACAATATTTCAAATCAATTTACTTCATATCCATGCAACTTTTTATCCTTGACTGTATTGTGAGGTTGTAAAGACTGCCACTTATCGACATAAAATACATTGTGGATTCAGTTAAATAGACTAGGGGGATTTAAAAGATATAACCAGGATACTTTAAAATACTTCCTTTTACTAACAGTTCAGAGCTGATTTAGTAAACAGAGAGATAGAATATTAATCAAGCAACACTGAAAAATATAAGCTGACCTTAATAAAAATCAGTAGGTGAAGTTATTAAGTAGTTTAATTAACAAAAATTTAATAATAACTGATCCAGATAATTTACCAGGATGATCATTCAAGATTACTTCACTACTGGAGAGAAAGAATTACCAAACATACAGTATAGCAAATAGTTTAGTATAGTTTCATGGTTTTCTCCAAATCCCTTTGGCAAATTGCTTATCTTCAAATGAATTTCCATTTTGTGTTCACACAACAGCATTCAAACAGCACAGAAACTTTGAGGTTATCGGTGACCTACTTGCATAATGCAAATTCTGTAAAAGTACACAGGATCTGTAATGAGTAAAACCAAGGACTTGATTTTTCTTTGGGACAGGTAGGAAACCTAGAAAGAGAGCTATGTTTTTCATGCTTATAATTGCAAACATACATTAATAAATCATCTCATTACAGCAAGTAAAGCCTCTCAAACTCTGTAAATCAAACACACCAATGATTTTTCTAAAGCTTAAGGTTCACTCCGGCTGCCACACTTGCAACCAGCTCAGCGTATACCAAGTTGTAAGAAATAACTCGTCAATGAGTTGATAACGTGGTTTCTGCCTAATGCAAATGTATGTGTACAAGTCACACATTGCATGCATGAAGTTATCACTGAAATCAGTAAACAAGGCACTAATGGGTGCCTCATGCTTTCAAGACTAGACTATTCATAAAATGAATTTTGTATTTCTTGTGTCTTTTTCTCTTAAGAGAGTACTTAATAGATGTATTTGGAAAGCTTACATGCACCTTATTTCTCATGGTCTAAGCAGCCTTCAAGTTTTATATAATCCATTTACATCTGAAATTCCCAGACCTTTTCTCACTTGTTCTTTTTTTTCTTCTTTTAAAGCAAATGAAATGAAAATTAAGGCAGTATAAAATGTAAAATTAACACTGTTGGTTTTGCTTTTTTAGTTTTGACCATGCTTCTCATTCAAGGACTAAAGCATTTTTTCTGACTTTCTGACTATCTAGTTCCTTTTCATCCCTGGGAATTCCAGTATCTCAAAGCCATCTAGTAACTCTCCTTGCAGCTGCTGCTCAGGGACAGTCATGACTACACTGCCCACATCCAAAAGCAGAGCTCTATTTGCTAGCATAACAGATTTGCATTCTTGAGAGCATATGCAGCCCAACTGACATGGATAATGACAAGTTCCCCAGAATGCCTGACAACATCAGGATTGTCAGGAAGAGTTTTAGAGAACAGACTGAAGGTCTAGCCTGCCTTCATCACCGCGCTGCTCTGTACTGTCCTGCAGCAGCCTTAAGGCTCAAAACAAGATAAAATTCTGAGAGCATTATAATTTAGCATTAAAAAAACCCAACAAACTACATGACTAAGACATCTGCAGTTCCTCCAAGGAGTCATGGAGCTGTGATTTAGTTGGATTTTTTTGTTGTTTTTTTTGTTGTTGTTGGTGGTTGTTGGTTTTTTCAATTAATACTATTTAAAAATCCTGACAAATGTAGGATTCTTCCTTTTAGCACTTTCATTTTAGCATATAATTTAGAAAAGGACCAGAAATTTAAACTTCTAATCAATTAAAACATGACTAAAACTATGGTTGAAAATAATAGGAGAAAATTAATCTTATTGAAGTCGAATCTTATTCTGCCTTGTTGGTATTAGACAGTATATTATTCATCTTCTTATTTTGGCTTCTAATGCTTTGTTTTTCTCATGTAGTCCAGACTGAAACTTCACAGAGGTTTTTAAAACATGAAGCAAAAATGGCAGACCAATAAGCAAGCTGAGACAACATTTCAGAGATGTCTTTATACAAAACATGAATGTTAAAATATATCTACTGCATGAAAAAGCGTTGCTTATAGATAAAGCTGATCTGAGAACATCTCAAAATCCCTCCTGCCATTTTATTTTAATAAAATAATCTCTATTTATTCTAAAAGAAAATAATTTTAGCTATTTCCATTCAACATTAAACTAAATTAAAAAACTTTAGTAATTTTTACTAATAAGAGAATAGTTTCTTGATAAACTGGAGCTATTCCAAAATGCTGTAGGAAAAATTAACTAGAAATCTAATTTATTTGCAACATAATTGCCAAAACCTGATCATTCTTCCATCACCTCCTACCTCTGAGTATTAGTCCATCAGAAATAATGCAGCATAGTTATTTATTCAGGGACCTGTTCCTGCTGAAAACTAGTTTCCTCACTTTCCTTCTGAAATAACAACAGAAAAAGGAAGGGGTCTGGGAAGATTTGGGGCAGGGGTAGAGGGAAACAGGTCGAAGACTGAAGGACCTCTGAAGTACCATGTAATGATACTGCACGTGGTGTTGGAGCAAGTCCACAGAAAGTTCAGAAAACCACAGGAGCTATATACTGCAGGTTGAAGAAAGCCATACAAGAAAACACTTTTTATGTACTTAAAGGCAAGAGAAAAGTCAAAGACTGAGGTGATTCATGCTTAATTGCCCAGAATGCCATATGAACTAGTTTGGCCAAAAAAGAATATTGTCTAAAGAAAAAGTTCATCTTTAAGGAAAGATAAGATAGCCATGCTTTCTTGCCTTCTTTTCACCTCCTTAGAAAACCTTGTTTCTGTTGACATTAAGAAAGTTGTCTCATCAGTCTGCTCCAGCATCCTTGCAGAATCCCAGTTGCCAGATCCAGACCATCACAATAACCATGAGGATGTACACTATAAGAGATGGTACACAAGGTCTGACCTAAAAGTAGGGGACATCTTGCCTGTAAGATCTTGCCCTGAAAGGCAAAAGCAGAAAACTTGACACTAAGGGATGTGTGTTTGGTGCCACCACAAAGAGTACTGGATGCAGCTAGCCCTGTGCAAGTAAACATTGCATCTATACATCATGATAAAACTTGCTATTTGCTCCATATCTACGAGATGCAGCAACAGCCAAAAACCAGGAAAATTTACTTATTCAGACATAGTTATTGTATTATACCAGGAAAGCAATGAGAGGCCGCATAAACCCACAAGACAATGTGACAGTGGAAAAACGTTGTACGACATGTAACAGAAGAATTGAGTTATACTAATTTATGCCCATATTTATAACTCAAGTAACTACTCATAGGCAATCTGTGGAAATTCTGTCCTTGCCACTTTCCCTTCAATTTGGATACCAATACGGGAATACAGCAAATATGCTGCTATTGCCTTTTTGTTATTTTATTGACACATCATATCCTCTGAAAAAACCCCCAAACTTTTCTCATTTAATGTTTAATAGTTGTAAATAATTTATGTACTCGTTTTTGGTTTGTTTCCACGTGTGTTGCCTAAGGATAAAACTCAGGGTTATTACTGACAGTACTGGGAGAAGCAATCCTTTGGGTATGATCTTTATTTTCACTCTCTCTGAAACCCTTTAGCTCACTGACTACAGTGATGCTGAATGCAAAGAATGTACCTCTCAATCATCTAGGGATTTAAATCTATTGAACTCTACTTTTTCACCCACACGAGTTTTAATATAGCTTTGCATTTCCTTTTTTGGGAAAGCAAACATGAATATAGAGATATCCAGAGGCACAAAAGTAAAAAAAAAAAAAAAGAGGAGGAATTCAGTGTTCAAAGGCAAACACAGCAGTGGGGTTAACCTGTTCCACAAATTTTTCATTTATGAGCATTCATGTGAGAATATAAGACTAAAGAGGAGGCAATTTATAGTGCTGAGAGTTCTCAGGACTCCAAGATTTAATTTTCAGCTGAATGGGTGCATGGTATCAGATAATATCCAGGGAATATAGTCACAGAATAATCCATTTTGAGGGAATTGAGCTCTATCTTTGAAAACTTCAAACAATATTTATTAGAAAACAGTTCTGTAAGGGTACATAGTGGTTTAAAATAAAAAAAAGGCTCAAGTACCTATCTTTATCCTCATGTAAATTAGATTAATTAGTTATTTTGTAATCTTTTGGGAAAAGCTGATAATAGGAGCTGCATTATTTATACAAATAGTGTCCAAATATGCAAAATGGACATCACCAGATTATAAATTAAACCTCAGGAAACTGATTAGCCTGAGTCTATCTTTAGAAAGCAAAAACCTCATTAAAAATATTGACTCTATATAAAAAAATGAGAAAACTTTCTATTTTTCTTTTGTAGTGTGCGGGGAATTAATCTTAACATCATCTTAAATCTTCATTTTCCACCCATTTTGAATTGTTTTTTACTCATTGCAAGTTCTTTGACAAAACCCATCTTCCAGAGGGATGAGCACAGTTTACTCTTTAAATGAAATAAACCAAATTTTTACAGCAGCTAGAACTCCTCAGAATTCTGAGTTCAGTATCTGGTATTATCTTTGTTCTTGAAGAAAAATATGAAAAAATAGCTATATTGAAGGAATTCCATGGCTTAACAGAACAAAATCGTCAGGGAATATTCACGGAACTTTGTTAGCTTGTTTACTCATATTTACTTTAGTTGGAAGTGCAGAAAAACTAGGAGACAACACTTAACTCAGCTATGAATTTTATGCCTGTATGTTAAATTGTGTAAAGAGTAGTGATTTTGGTTGCTGAATCTTGAACTATAAACTGACTACCCTCCCGAAAATACAAAATCAGTAAAAAATCTTCATTCCTTTGAAGATTTGGAGCAAAACCTCATAACCAAGACACATTATTGAAACTTGAAATGACTATATGACTGACCTTCAGAATCAAACTTACTGTCCTGCTCCTTTATGTCTATTATTTTAGCTTTATAAATTCCCTATTCATCATAATTCCTTTAAAAAATATTAAATATACAGGAGTACATCACATATACACTAAATATATATCACATCATGATTTGAAAGAGCTGGGAAAAAATCAGCAGGAACCAGTATGTGTAACACAGTGAACAACTAATGTGCTACCCGAACTTGTATCAGCAGTGTGCTGCAACTCTTTGCAAAATTCAGTTTGAGTCCAAGTATCTGTTTTTTGAAAAATTGAGAACTGCCAAAACCCTTAAACAAGAAAAGCACAAGGCACATTTTGATCCCCTTCATCTCAGATACTTAGTCTTATAGATGTAACCTAGGAATTTTATTTTCATTTTTTGTGTGAGCAAATAGAATGTTTTTCACAAAACTATACATAGAAAGAACGTTAAATCAGTATACCAACAATGAAGTTGTTCCTTCCTATGTCTGACATGCTTATGCTTCCAAACTGAGCCCTAGTTTGGATCCTAGTGGTATCAGTGGGTACCACTTTCTTGTCCAAAAAGTTATTTCAAAAAGTTTTAATAAAAAAAAATAGTCTGCTGGAATAATTGTGTGAGATTCTAAGGTCAGTAGGTTTAAAATAGACTGGAAGAGTTGTGTATCTCAGTAAAGGAAAAATAATTAAAAAAATTAAAAACAAGTTTGTCCCTGTGATAAGGTACACCTTATTTCAGTTTTCCATTTTTCTCAATTCTGGAAAAAAAAACTAGTTCTGAGTTTCTGGGTTTTTGCTACTCACAGTCCAGCATTGATTTTACCCTTAACTAATACATAAACAATTCTAACTTGAAAGGGACTTATTTTCAGTTTGTCAAGCTAGCAAGAATTGAAATCATGTTTTTCCTTCATTTTTCTGCAGTCTGCATATGCACCTTCTTTTTTTAGAATGAAAGTGTTTTGTTTAGACATCCATGAAATGTTAATATTTCAGATATTATTTTTTTTCATCTTGAACTGGGAAACAATCCCAGAATGCATGCCCCAAATCAAGACAGGGGTGCCAGAGATCTTGTCCTAGCTAAACATGTTTCTTAGAACAATTATGAGACTTAAGCATTTGGAACAGAGAATCAATATGACTGCCATTATATTTATATATATCTTTGTAAAATGTGGCTGCTTTGAAAGACATGTTAGGCAAAAAGACAGTAAGGAAGAGAATTAGATCTAAATATGAGTGATTATGGGATGTAAGCTTTAGGAACTTCTGTTCAGTGCTGCTAATCATTTCCTTACTGTCTACCAATAAAACAATGAAATAGGAGTTAAAAAGAAAATGTGGCAAGTAATAATACTACAACATATAAAGTTCTCAGATGTAAGAATATGTAAGTGTTTCTCAGCATAAATAAAAGTTGTATTTTCCGATTTACAGCTGCATGACTTGGGATGAGGCTGTTTGACTGCTTTGCAGTAACTCAAGTACTCTGCGTTTGTACTGTCCAATGAACATAGCACGTGAAAGTACAAACAGCAAAAGGATACTAAACAGCAAAGATGAGCTTCCACTCTGGAAGGACAGCTAAGCTAAATAAACTGCAGTTTATAATAAGACTGTGTTTATCCACAAGATGCAAATCCAGCAAGGATCAATAGCTCCATTATACTTGGACTTAGAGGCACAGAAATAAATAGCAAACCTAGAGTCCATTGGCAGCTTTCTGAAGTTCATTATCAAAGTCTCCAAGCAGTAGACCAGCTGTATCTAACATCACTAACTTCAATTATGTTCCAGGAAAACAAAAAATGTACAAATGTTTACTGATGACTCCCTCATGGCACAGCTTCTGGTTTCTTCAGGCAATGTTTCTGGTCTGCATCTTTCTCCCTTAATATCCAGTCTAGTATCCTCTATGGTTTTTGATAGTCTGCTTTTTAAATAGTCTTGAGGCTACCTGTCCTGTCTGCCAGCCTGATTTGGTAATAAGGCTCAGTTGCGCTCTGTAAATGTCTACCAGCTGTGGAAAGATTGATAAAATCTATCATTGCATGTGAGGTGTTAAAAACCTTCTCTCAAGACCCTGACATTAGTCACAAGTCTTCATAACTGATAGTATCCGAGGACTTTGAAATCTCAATTCTTTTAGTTACCTGTTTCCTAGGATACCAAGATTAAGAGAAAAAAACCTCACAAACACATTCACCAATTAGATCTGGAAACCACATATGCACTGAAAGACTCCAGTGAGCTGATGAAGGATCAGGAGAACATGGCAGTGATGCACTTCCCACTTTTTGGGATGTGTTTACAAAATTATAAAGCAGTCAATCACAAAATAAAAAGCCTGGATTCCATTCCCTGCTCAGATAAAAAGCAATCAGAGCATCATCTCACAGTAGACACGTTGATTAACTTGTTTTCTGGCCTCTGGAACTTTATATTCTTCAAAATATGCCACCAGAGCCTCATTGCATAGAGAGGAAATAAGTTTCTATCTTGATGCTTTAATAGTAGTCTTAAGATGTGGATTTATGGCTCCTCAGTCTGATGTGGGAGAGGAATTTTGATCACCTACATCTTGATAATATAATGGCTGTATTTATTCTTAGTATTTTAAAAAGAAAATAATTTGCCTTTAGTAAGATCTGTGTACCTTATTGGGCTTGCAGGGATCTAAACTGCTGCTGCTGCAAAGCTAACTTGGTGGTGAAACAGTCTGACGTAGACAAAATAGTGCCCAGCTGTAAATGCTTGTAGAGTTTGCCAGCTCTTAATTTTGCATCTAATTTGCCCTATACTGAATTAAGAAGAATTTGCCTTATAATGAGCTAAAAAGCCTTTCTTGATGCCGGTCTAGATTTGTCTTTTTATTCAGTTGTTTCTAGTCTAGCACTTCAGCTCTTTGCCAAAGACAAACACAGATTGAACAAACAGGCCAATGCTTTGTTTGACCATCACGAGATTGTTTTATACTACTTCAGCTTTGCCAATGGAGCAGTAAAAAAGGAAGATTTTCCAGGCTATGTAAATTCCGATATAAAAGCTTACTGGAATTGTGTGTAAGATCCAAGGAGAATTGTTTCAAATATGCAGAAATAAACAGTTCACATGCTTTAGAAAATTTTACTGTTTCTTTGGGAATAATCTGCATAGAAAAAACGAATTAAAAGTGTTCATTGTGAAATTGCTAGCCAATTAAGTCAGACCAGAGACACTTGTGTTAAGAGCTGAGTAATATTGGTAGTCATTTACTGATAGTCACTTATTTTTCTCAGTTTTGTGATAACTAAGGCATCTAATGAAATGAGAAAAGATGCTCAGTCTTTGAGGTTTCAGATTATGATGGAAGGATGTAACTGCAGAAGCATCTGTGAATAGTATAAGAAATCATACATGTGAAGTTGAAGAAAAATTGAAGACTCGCAAGGGTAATTTCTGATAAGTATTGCAAATTTTATTACAGATATTTGATAAAAGTTTAGATAAGGTTCGAATTAAGAACTTGTATCTGAAATAATTAGTTAGCTGGCATCAGAGACAGTGTCTGGTGATCTAGTATATATTCTGCCACTGAAAAGATGTCTTCTAAGCCCTTAGGCACCAGGAAATGTGAACTTCCATGTGGAAGTTGCGTGAGTACATGAAATTCATAACTGCTGTAAGGTTCTTGCATAAAAAACCCTCTGTAAATGCAAAAATAATTTCATCCTTTTTCATCATAGCCCCCTTTCTACCTTTCCTTTTCCCAAAAGAGGGACAAGTAAAGAACCTTCCCATAGATCTGATCTTACCCAGCTTTCTCAAGGCTGTGCATTTCTTTCTAGCTGAAGATCTCAGTGGTCTCACTGACAGGTCCAGAGGCTCTAGTAAGTAAAAGAGAAGCAAGTGATTATTACATTGTTATAATAAATTATTATAATATTTAAAGAGGACTTCAAAACCAAGTGATGCAGACTGTCTTGCCTCCAGACTGCTTAATTCAATCTGTCTCTACAGTAGTTCTGCCTTGGAAAGATCTAGCTGGGGCAGACCATAATAGACATGGAGGAATAAGTTAACAAAAGACTATAACACTGTTCTGTAAGGTGCATGCAGTATCTGGACAGAAAGATCTGTTTATCGCTTTGAACTTTCTTGAAAGCTAATTTTGAGGTAACAGATCAAGGAAAATGAAAGGATCAGTTTTGACATCTGAAGGTAAATTGTTAAAATACCAATATATAGAAGACTATGCAGCTAATTAACTTTTACAGCCAATATATAGCCAATTAACTTTTTCACATTTACCATATGTTTATCTTCCTGCAGGGAGTATTTCCAGGAGGAAATCATAATGGGAAATAGTTCTGCCTTTTATATGGGAATAAGATCTGTTGATGATAGCTACAAATTCTTACATTCTCACGGTAGCTTGAAGAGAAGGTGCTGTTGAAATCTAAGTGAAATGAAGAATTCAGCAATTAATTTCGTGATTTCACAATGCTCATTTCTGTAAGTGGTTACCTATAAATAGTCCTTTGTTTTTTCCTTAAAACAGCTCAAAGCAGTCAGTATCAGCAGTACTCAGAAAAGAACAGCACATCAATTCAGACAAGACTCCAGATGAATTAATTGTCACACAGTGGTACAGAGTGTTTCCAAGCTCCCCAACTGCTCCTCTCAGGAATAACCATGTATTACTCTCTATAACCCAGTAAATGTACAGTCCCAGGTCAAGTCTAAGCCTTTGTAGTTGCTGTGAAAACCTGTACTCAAGCTTTTATGTTAGAACTTGTCATCTAAAATACTAGTAAATATCTCCTCTTACCACAACAAATTGTGGTAAATTTTTCAGTTCTAGATGATAGCCATACTACCAGATGGTGCTCCTGGTGCTCCTCTATTCACTGTAAACAGAGGGGAACACTACAGTCATCTTGCAAACATTTGAAATTATTAAATGCAGACAAACTCATAACACTGTCTTGAAATTATAAAATAAAATATATAAATGAATGCACTGACCAACTCAAAGTCTGTGACTGCTTTTAACCTGTTTGGTAGTGTAGCTCCCCAGCTCATTTTGCAGTTCCAGTCTCTCTCCAAAAGAACTGTTAGAGCACACTGAAGTCTCTTTTTTGCATCTGTGATTGCAAGAGTTGGTTGTCCAATGGCAGTCATAAGGACTATGAGTCTATGAAGGTGCCTAACTCTTTCCCAGACATCCAGTTGGAAGACACTGGACTCATGGGTCTCACACTAGGATCGTCGCCTACCTGCCTAGGTCACTGCTCTGGCAGCGCTTATGTGAGGGAAAAGCAATGTTGCCATTTGCCAGGCAAAAGAGCCCTTGCTGCTCTAGTGGTAACAGTGGAAGGAGAGATAATTGCTTGGGTGTTCAGCCAAATTCTCAGATCAGAGGAAATGGAATGAAAGGAACTGATGAGGAGGAATTAGCTACTGCTGTGGTGAACTGGTTGTTGTTTATCGCTGTCCAGAGTTGAACAACCAGCCTGTAATTAAATTAGGCTTGCCAGAAAAGGTGTAGCACTGTTTGCACACTGGGCTGATTTTATTGTATTTTTTCAATTTATTCTAATACAATTGCTTATATATTTATTTGCTTAACAATTACTTTTATCCTGGAGTAACAGTAGTGAAATATTTATTGGGAGAATTGAGAAGAAAATGAAAGACTATCTTATTTATGCCTGCCTTAATCTTTGATCCTACAATTGAACTGTATTATTAAAAATATTATTTAAAGTGTCTGACATGGTTTCTAACCAAGTATATAAATAACTCTTGAAATATTAACTTTGCAATTATCACTAGTTAAAAACGTGAATGGAAATATTCTGATTCCAACACTAAGATCTAATAATAAAAGAATATCTAACATAAATAAGATAGGATTTTTTTTTTAATACTAAATATTTCCCCCAACAGCTGTGAGTAATACATTTCTCATGAGTCAAACTACTGCACCTCCTCCCTTTTCTTTTTGAAACATGAAAACTCTGATAATATCTGTAACATCATGCTGGAGCCCTGCTTCTCAGAGAAGTGGCCGACCATCATTGCCGATGGGAAGTAGAGATTAACTGCTGGCTTCTTCTTTGTGCGCGCGCACGCTGCTTTTGCTTTCTTTTTTGCATAAATATGAACTGCCTTATTGCAACCCACGATTTGTGTTGTTTTCTTTTCCCACCTTACTTTCTCCCTTGTCCAGCTGGGAAGGGGAGGGATAGAGCAGCTGGGTGTGCACCTGGCATTTAGCCAAGGTGAACGCACCACAGTGAAGAAAGACATTGTCCATGTATTTTGTACACAGACTATTGCGGGTTTAATTTCAGAAAGGGAAGATTTATTTTATAATAAGAAAATGTCCCAATTTAAACATTGAGAGAATTACAGAATTTGCATTCTGGAAATTTCAAAGGATATATTTTGTTCATGGATTATAGTCAGGGTTTATGGAAGCTACTTTTTATTTTAATGAAAATCAAGAATGAAATCTGAAATATTTCTGGTTACTGGTTACCAAATTTATTGCCACGCTTATCTTCTGTGACTATTTTCAAAGGTAACACATTAATCACATCAACAAAAAGAAGGCATTTAAAACTGCCTTGAGACACACTGAGAATAATTTTTGACATTTAAGTATGTGCTTACCCTGTTGTTCCATAAAATTTACAATAAACTTAGAGTTTTCTCCTCCAGTTTTGTATCTGCAGTAACAAAAAAGCCAATGCATTTGTTACTTATGCATTTGTTATGTGTATTTATTAATTAATTTTCAAAATAAAATGGCAAGGAAACTGAAAGTCTGCAATAAGAGCATTTGCAAATTGGAATTGGAGCCATCAGAGAACAACTGTCTAGATTAGAGTCAAAAGCACCCTTTTAAAATTTTCCAAGTTGATTTCAATGTCTCTGTCAGAGTATAACCTATTCAACTATTAAACGTGCCTGTAAGAGAACTGAATTAGTTGTTTGTCATGAATTTTCTGAATGAACTGAATGAGCTCTCAGAAGTCATGAATGTTAAGGCCCAGAGAGAAACTAGGTGAAAATCTTTCTTTAATTCTTCATACACTTTTTCATCAAGTGATTAAACTCTCACAGTTCTCTGTTGGGGCAATTTGTTTGGCTCAAATATTCTTCATGTCTGCTGTCTCAAATAGCAATTCAAGACCTTGGACTAATTAAGCAAAACTATAAAAATATTATATTTTTCTACTTGTGTTCTAGGCAAAAAATTATTTTACGAAAGATAGGAATATAGCTGCAGGTATCCAGTTATTGTATTTTGACTGACATTATCTCCATTCTTTCAGCACAAAGTCATCTACTCCATAGAATATGCGACAAGGGAAGATTCATTTTAGTTACATATTTAGTAAGTAGCCACATACATGCTGTCAAGGTGTCATTAATGCACACTTAGTTTCCTAAAATAATTCTTCCAATTCACTTTGTGTCCAGCCCTGGGCATTTAGTTGCATCAACAACTTGTTCCTGTGCTTATTAATTTCAAACCAACTATTAATGATGTAGTTTAATTGCTGGTAGCCTTTCTCACTACATTGCTTTAGCAAAAATTGCAGAAAACTGATCATTGAATAAATGTTTAAGTTTAAATAAATCAAACACACCTGGAAAGTGCATCTTTGTTTTCTATTATGAGGAAAAAACATACAACACAGGTACATTCCTTTGTTTAGGAAAGCAAATGGCTAACTTAACTTCGGAATAAAATTAAATAGAATCCCCAAAAGTTATAACATATACTAATCCACTGAGAAATCCTGCTGCTAGATTTCTTTCTTGATACATGAAGCTGAAGTACACATCTATTATGTTTTGTGTTTTTGTCATTAGCACTTGACTTGACGAAATTAAGAGATTTTAAGTGTTGTTGTACATCTTCCACCCACAACATTATAAGATTTGAAGATTGAGTACTGCTACTCTTTTCTACATTCCTTTCTGAAATTCTTCTATCAACATGTCGCACTCTTCATCTGACCTGCTGAAAACATTACTCAAACCCTAATACCTTGATTTTATATTACCTTCTGTTGCCTCATTCACAGAATCACAGAGTCACAGAATAGTCAGGGCTGGAAGGGACCTTTGCAGATCATCTAGTCCAATCTACCTGCCAGAGCAGGGTCACCTAGAGCAGATTACACAGGAACACGTCCAGGTGAGTTTTGAATGTCTCCAGAGAGGGAAACTCACGGGGCAGCCTGTTCCAGTGCTGTGCCACCCTCAATGTAAAGTTCTTCCTCATGTAGAGGTGGAATTTCTTGTGTTTTAGTTTATGGCTATTACTCCTTGTCTTGTCACTGGACACCATGGAAAAGAATCTAGTACCTTTATCTTTATCTTTGAGATATTTGTATGCATTTATGAGATCCCCTTTAAGTCTCTCTAGACTAAATAGGCCCATCTCCCTCAGTCTCTCCTCACAAGAGAGATGGTCCATACCCCTAATGGTCTTTGTGGCCCTCCACTTGACCTGCCCCAGAATCTTCTTACCTTTTTGAAACATTCATCACAATGCAGTTGCAGATTAGGCTGGACAATAGAGACAAGACTTTGAAAAAGGGTGGAGGTACATATTTTTTGCACCCAGATTTTATCAACCATTTTTTGTATTACTTACTGAAGGGAATTATTTTTTAAATCTGTGCATATTGTATTTATAAATTTAAATTAAGAACTAACAACCCTAGGTGTAGTGTATTTAATACTCTTTTTTTCATCTTGTGTTTCTCTCTTTTACATACTTCATTCTTATTTATTAGCTTGATCACTATTTCTATTCTGACTTTACAGCAGTTCACTTGCTGGACACTTTATAAATCAGAATATTTTTCATATTTAGCTTATTTTGGTGTAATTTCAATGTGGTTATTTATAGGTGTATTACTATTAAAATTTTGATGCAATTAGTTCAAATAATTTTATAGCAGAGGCTTTTCTGATGTAAAAAGGGCATGTCAATGTTGTTTGGTTTTGCAATAAGTAATGCGCAACAGAAGCTAAAATCTTTGGATTTGATTCTTCCTCAGCTCTATTGTTCTCTAAACTCTCCTCCCCCCCAGTTTTACTTTATTTCTATTATTCATTTTTGAATTGGTTGTATTTCAGTAATAATTAACAGTTGTATGCAGTTTGAAACAAACATTCGTAACAATATTAAAAAAAAAATGGGATTCTTTTGAACAGTTTAGCTTGAAAAGTTTGCCCGAAAGTTTTGATGGGTAGGTATTCAAGATAGCACAAAATGCAGTTCAATGTACATATATAATCCTTTCAAAGACAACTAGCTTATAGTTTAGTTAAGAATGGGCAGTCAGATAAGCAACTCAGAGAAGCAGGCAATATGATTTGTAAGAATATTTAGAATGGATATTTTTGGCCAACATTATCATTTTCAAGACAAAAAAAAGATAGTTAATTAAAGTAAGAGATGGAAAAAATTTAAATCAAGTTTGTTTATTTGTTTTCTTTTGCAGATGGCTAGGAAAGGCATCAACTTAGATATGTTATGCATAAGAAATCTGTAAGTAATAAAGGCAGTCATCTATTTATTAGCTGTAACAGACATTATATCCACTTCTCCTGCAAAAGTTGTGGGAGTTATTTCCTGTAGTACAATTGTATTACTTTCTTCCCCTGCCTTTTTGTGCATTTAGGCTTCATTATTCACTTTTGATCTTTTTATTGACCAAGTGACCTTCAAGGCTCATGGAACTGGCAGAGGCAGTTGGGCTACAGTGGGAGCTGAAGATGAAATGCAGGCAGGGGTAGACCTTGGAGGCACGACTGGAGCCTTAATGGGCCAGTGCCAGGGTGCATTGTGCTGCCTGCATGACAATTGCCGCGGAGCCGTGCAGAATGCATAGTCTCAAAATTTTTCTCGAGGTGAACCAGGAAAGTCATTTGAAAGCAGCCTGGGAAGAGATATGGCTTAGAGTAGAAATGAAGCCTAAATCTGGTTCAGGGCGTGGATTAATGTGAGGGGGAATGCATTGCTTCAAGGCTGACTGGACGGTCCCAGGGATCAAATGCCAGTCAGGGCTGTAATTAGGCGGCCAAAGCTACATCTACAATGCTCAAGAGAGAGATTAAAGATAAGTAAAGTCTGATTTATGGTTTCAGTTAGGGACATGGTTATTTATAATGCAACATTCTTGTTTGATGTTCCTGTCTACATTTAATTTTATTTCTGATAGTGATATCTCCTGTTGCTGTTATTCTTCCAAGTCCTGCTCATTTTTCCTTTCCTAGTCATATATAATATATTTTTTGAGGTCCTGCTTACACATAAATATTATCATTTGGTCAGTGTCCATTTTACTTAACAGAACAGCTAGAGAAATGTTCTACAAAGGTAACACTAAAGTGCTGTTATCTTCCAAAAATATTTTTTGATATCATTACAGGAAGTAGTAAAAATAACACATATTTAAAACATAGTTAACTTAGTTCTAATTCAAATCTTTTAATACTTCATCTATGATGGGAAAAATTCAAAACTTCATTGTGTAATTGATAGATATCAGTTTAATATTATTGCAGAAAATTCCCTTTTCAAATAAGATATTAATACAGTTTGTATTTTAATTGAGGGATACTAAGAGGAGGGTACCATATATTGAAAACTATTTCAGATTATATAGACTGCTAGAAAAAAAAGATTGCATTTATGGGGCAAAAAAGGGAAGCTGTAGAAATCATTAAAGAAGGTAACTGGCTAACTTGTTTAAATGAATTATAAAACCAATGGGTTAGTTAAAGTACTGGGAGTATATACATTATAGAATGCTTATGAAGGGAAGTGGTTCTTACTTTGTTGCATATTATCCTCAGCAGCATGAAATTAATCAGTTCGGTAGGACTGAATAATTCTGAAAGCAACATTTGCATCTTTCACATTTGGATGTCTGAAGATTAGGTGTTTAAGTTAGAAGTAGTCATCCTAAATTCTTTTTTGTGATGATGGAAAGAAACAGACACCTTCGGATTAATCTGACTTGTCTTATGTATCTGTGTTGGGGTGAACTACATTGTTCTTTGGAGCTCTCTTTCTTCCATCAATAAAAATTGATGAGGATGACAGATTTAAATAACATTTTGAAGGTCTATAGCCAGGTAAGAATAATGCCCCTCCCTTCACATCTCTCACTCATATTCATGAAATAACGACCTGTATGCACATCCATCTAATTCTTCAAAGTGCAACATTTTCCCTCATCAAGTACATTTTTCAACACTTTCAAAGGTGGTTGCACCACAAAGCACAGAGGAGCACTGTGAATAAAGAGCTTTAACAGGACTCAGAAGAGACAGTTTCTGATTCTTCAATGAACGAGATAAATGAGCAGAACTTGAAAGAATAGGTAACTCATCTGTGAAAATGGAATAAGCTGAGCAGGAAATAACTGTTATATTGAGGGAATGCAGAAAAAAACCAGGAATAAAATATTTAATAAAAATAAAACTATAGGTATTGCATTCATTTGGAAACAGTGGGGTTTTTTCCCTCTCCTATGGTTAAGAATGGGTTTTTCTATGTCTTTATTTTGTTAACTTTTAAAAATTATTATTATTATTATTATTGTGTTCAATAATTTTTGGTAAAAGTCTACGGAGGGAATGAAAAGAAAGGATTCTAAGTAGGTCATAGAATCATAGAATGGTTAGGGTTGGAAGGGACCTTAAAGATCATCTAGATCCAACCCCCCTGTCATGGGCAGGGATGCCATTTACTAGATTACTCAAAGCCCTGTCCAACCTGACCTTGAACACTTCCAGAAATGGGGCATCCACACCTTCTTTGGGCAACCTATGCCAGTGCCTAACCACCCCCACAGTAAGGAATTTTTTCCTAGCATTTAATCTAAACCTGTCCTCTTTCAGTTTAGAACCATTGCTCCTTGAACAGTGTATTTTCTACCTGCATAAAAGTCCCTCTCCCTCCTTTTTATAAGGCTACTCTTCTTTTGATGCAGCCCAAGATGTGCTTGGCCTTCTGAGCTGCGAGTGCACACTGTTGGTTCATGTTCAGCCTTTCACCCATGAGAACCGCCAAGACCTTCTCCACAGGGCTGCTCTTAATGATTTCTTCTCCCAGTCCGTACTCATATCTGAGATTTTTGTAGGGTCACTTCTCAAGTTTGTCAAGGTCCCTCTAGATATGCTGTTCTTCTGTTGTTAACTTAAAGACAGCTTTGCAACGTAAAGGACTTTTACAGTGTTAGAGAATGCTGCTCTTACCAACATACCCCTTGGTTTGGTAAAATATGTGTAGTATGTACATCTGGATTTTTTTGATTTTCCTCTGGATGTTTCACTTTGTCATAAGGTTTGATTATGTTCTCCAGAGAAAAAGAAAATTGTGTGATACCAGCAAATCTTTTTTCCATCAGTGTAGGTTAAAATATTGTTCACATTTTCAAACCTGGATAGGCTTTTGTACCAGGCATGCTTTGATGTTTCAGTGCTGTGCATTAATCTCAAAATTTAGGTGTCCGCCAGAAAGTTTAAATACATGAAAATAGTTCCTACTGGGTAAGAAGTTAATGAAATAAGGCTAAGGTAGCTTGAGTTAACTTTACCACAAGGAGAGAGCCTGTATATAGGCAGCTACCACAAATCAGCTGAGGTCTGTGAAGCTGTTGCACTACAACTTGTTCATTCATAAAAGCCCTTTACTGTGCTTTGAAATCTTCTGTATTTTGATACAATAAACATCACAGGTTGTAAATGCATAATTAATGGACTCTTTCTCTGCTTATGCTTTACTGTTCAATTTTCTCTGCTTTAATTGCATTAAACTACTGCATTAAAGAAACCTCACACACACAATTATGTTGATTTCACTTAAAGTTCTTAACTGATTTATATTATTTTGTTTAGTGTTAGATTACTAATATGTATGTACGATGATACCTAGTAGTGATATAACATTGAGTATTAACAATAAGTCAGCTCAGAAGCAGTTAATTTAATATTAGATTGTACACAACCCACATTTTCAATTTATATTTTCTTTAGCACACAGCCCAGTAAAGTTTCATGTGCAAGTTTTATGTAGCAGATCACTAGTGGTAGAGTGAAGTATTCCTTAACTCCAAGCTAGCCTTTTTCACACTGCTCTGATCCTTTTTACTCTGTGCCACTTGTGCATTTTGTGCTGCCTGGCTGTGTTAGACTTCATGTGAACATGTTTTGTGTCTGCCAGTTTTACTCTGCCAGAGATTAAAAAGGAATTTAGGCTCCTTCACTTCCACCACTGAACTGCAACATGGCTCAAGCAACACCATTTTCCTTAAGTGTGGCATGATTAATTTGCTTTAAATATTCTGGGCATGAGTAGTGTTATGAGAGAAGACTGGACTGCCCTATAAGATATGGTACTACAGTTTTTAAATACAATCTACACACACAATCTGCACCGTCCCAACTTCTGTTTCCATCAGGAGTCTCTGAAATAATGTAGGTCTGTGATACAGCTCACTGGAGTGTTGTCTTAGTGTGAAACTAAAGGTGTTATTTGCATGCCTTGGGGAAAGGAAAAGGGTCTTCAGGTATGTTTGATGCTGCAAGACGTCCTTAGATTGTGTTGGAGGATGTGGGAGTAGAGGAAAGCAGTCCTGATGTAGTCTTGTCCTTATTCTTTTGGGAATTGACTAAATCCCTCATTCAGCTCAGGTTTAATCTTGGAAAAAGCTATCTGGGACAGTTGAACAGTGATCTAGTGGGAGAGTTACAATTGTGTGGTGGGATAATCAGGGCCAATGCTTGAGTTTTCTCCCTAGCCCCTTGTTCTTTCCAGTGTAGACAATATGAAGTTCTTCTTTAGGATTCAGGAAAAAATAGATGATCTGAATCATGCTATTAAACTACCACCTACTTGTAAAAAGGTCTGCAACTCTTTTAGTTGTGATTCCTTGGTAGCTTTGACATACACTTTCACACTACCACAGGGGTTAAAACCTTCCCTCCTTCCAAGGGCCTAAGTGAGACATGACGCACAGGGAATGCTCAGCAGATTCAATGCAACAAATTACTACTGTCACGAACCAAAAAAAGAACCAATACCAAGCAACAGTTGCCACAGTTTGTTTACTGTTTGGAAAAACCCTCCAATTTTTAGGTAAATATCTTTCAGGAAGCTCTCCTGCCAGAGTTGGTCATTAAACCACAAAGTCTGTCTCTTCCTCTTTCTTATCATTCTCTTTCTTTGCCTCTGTAAGGTTTCTGGAAGACATTATTAACAACTCAGCTACTTTGTCAAACCCTGAGAGTTTTTCTCCAAACTGCCACATCTACAAAGAACCTGTAGGAAGCTGTTCTGTCTAGCTTCAACCAGAATAGCTTATCATTAAAATTACGCTGGCATTGTCCTTGTCTAGTAAATACAGAATTGACAGCCTGTGGTGTATTACAGTGTGTGCTGCTGCCTTCTCTTGTAAAACAGATGGTTTTTAAACACCAAATGAACACATAGCCTTTCAAAGGCAGATTCTGTTCACAATGCAGTGTATATTGTCCTCATTACCATCTCTGATATCTATGTATATCACTTCACTGAGATGTATACATGATACATTTGTATTGCAGTAAAGTATTATTTCAAAATTTTAGTTATGAGCTACAGATGATACCGGTAAATTCAGCAGATTCTGGGAACTCTCAGGAGAGGCTGAGGTGAGCTGTAGTGCACAGCATTAGGAAGGATGAATCACTCCCATCCTCTCATTTATCAGAGCTGATATCCATGACAGGCTGAAGGAGAATCAACAGTTATGGAACAATATTTAGCCTCTTAATTAAAAGAGAGGCTTTTTAAGTTTTAGATATTTGCCATTAAAGCATAAACTTCACAAAACTGCCTTTCCCCAATCTGTCTTTTGTCAATACTGATGAAGCACCAGTGTAGGTCTGTAGCAACAGTCCAGATTTGTTTTCATGTCACATCAGCATTACAAACTCGGCCTCTGTTTAGACATTTGAGAATTTTTCAGTTAATCTCAAAATTACTTGTTAATTATGTTTGTAAATCTTGGACTTCATAAATGAGGACGACTGAAGCTTAAGCACTATAATGAAAGACATTTTGGCTGGTCCTATTCAGTGCAAATAAAGACCAAGGGATCAAACTGGCAAATGCAATTGCACTTGATCTTGACAGGGGATAGTGTTATGGATACTGCTTCTCATGGAGTGCATCCTGGAGTATCTGTAAACATTCAACTGCTGGGCAAGGAAATACTTCGTATCGTTAAAACTGTGGAGTCATGCTATGTATGATCCTTTAAAAAAAATCCACAGAGAAGGAAAAAAATATTTCAGATTTGAATTCCTAAATCTTGCTGAAAGAGAGGCTGTTTTCGATATTGTACAGTTGCAGGTGAATCAGGCAAGAGAGAAATCATTAACAAATTCTTTGTTTCTTTTGACTTCAGCTTTCCTGATGTAGATTAGGGAAGTTTCTTCTAGGAAGCAGGTCAAGAGTTATAAAATGAAAAAAAATACTATAGGCAAACATGGCATAATTATTATGTTACCAGTCACACAGTAACCCTTGCTCAAAGGAGAATTTATTGCAGCATTAATTTACAAGATCTTTGAACAGTCTTGTATGATAAATGTAATTTGGATTTGGTCTGGTATCCTGTTTTGTCTTGAGATAATAATTCTTTGCAGTTTAATTTTATTAAAGTAGCAAGTTGGAGAATGCTGTTCTGGATCCACATAGTGAATTATTCATTACATTTCAAATATTAAGTTGCCATCAAATGCTTTCTGATCTGCATTACATAAAGTCATGTTGGATGTCTGATGTCTGGACTGCCTATGTAATGAAGAACCTCTCAGACAGTGTTCAATCAAAATACACTTGAGAGAAAGCAGACACGGTATTTTGATAAGCATCATGACTACTCTATAGTTTTGTTTGGGTTGTTTCCTAAGCAGGAAGAATACTGAGATCACCTCATCCCTTCTCAGAACTGTGTACAAAAAAGCACAAAAGTTTTGATTTTACAGCTATTATAATGACATAATTTAGTGAGTTTCTAGGGCTTCAGTTACTGGTGAAGCAGTTAAAATAATATTTTTAAGATCTCTAATTTTTTCCTACAAAGGCTATACTCTTACTATTCTATGTAATAAATGTGATGCTGTGTTCAAAAACCAGAATATCTCTGCAACATGGCCTTAGATTCCAGTCAGAAAGAGGATCTCTTCCCCACTTTTTGTATTCTCTGAGAATGTAAAAGAAAAAAAACCTCAGAACTCACATTAATAAAAACATTACTTTTAAAAAGCCTAAAATATATGGAGACAAATAAGAAAGTTAAGTAAAATGTTTAAGAAGTCCAAGTCAGAAGAAAAGAATGTTTGTTATTTTTATACATTAAGTGAACTTATTCCTTGATCTTTCAGCAGACATGCTGTCTTGCAGTTTATTTTTTTTAATTATTTGAATGTCTGAATGACCTGGTCTCTCTTTTAGCATTTAACTTTCACACGCACAAATACTGGAAGACAAAAATTTGCATCATTCAGATATATCTGATTTTTTTGTTTTGATTTTTTGTCCTTAGAGGTCTGTGAGAGATATTGCTCTCAAAGTAAAGGTGTGCTTCATGCTCAGCGTTTAGCTGTTTCCATGGACAGCATTATGTCCTTAAGCATGAAGAAACAAGACTGTTCTCATGGTACCTGTAATTCCCAGTCTTGATAGCTTCAAAGCTGTGATTCAATGTTAAGTCACTAGGTGGCATGTGGCAATGAAAGAGAAAGAAGTTAATACTGAGAAGTTCTGGTGAGTGCAGCTGGCACTGGACATCTTGGAATAAACACATTAGAGATAATGTATTGCCATCTACCAGTATTTTATTCACTTGTTGGACAACAGACCATAGTTGTCTGTTGCTCAACACTCATTTACTCATAAATGATACCAAAATCTGTTCAAATATTTCCTTTTGATAACTTTATGAAAAATCATTCTATGTGCCTGTTTGTTGTAGAAATAGAGTCTTTTCCTCCTGTCCCAACCTCTGCCTAATAAAGGCAGACACAGTCTGCTTCTTCATAACAACATAACTAAAGTATACAAAAATAAAAGGATAAATTAGGGAGATATTGGGGGTGAGGGAGAAGAAGAAACAGATATCAGTACTGTAGTGCATACATAGCCATATCATTCTGTGAAACTTGTATGATTCAAATTACATATAACATTCCAAGAATTAAGCTTACAAAAGAAATGTTTCTGTCCCAGCTGTACACGAGATTGAAGGAAAATGGATCTGCCAGTTAATATAGCTCTCTTTCATGGAAATCTGTGTAAAAGTGGTAGTTCTACTACCAGGTAGGATACATGTCCCCATAGAAATAATCAATAGGAGCAGCAGATAGGTATAAAAAATTGTATCTCTTTCACCTCTCACCCTTTAAAAATTTCTACCTGTATTCTAGGATAACATTGATTGTACAAAGGTCAGAGACAAAAGGTAGCTTTTTTGTAACCTTGCCTAGTTCATTTAAAAGTGTCAGAGGCTCTAGCAATCTATGCCAAAATACATGGGGAAGTTGTAGACTAAAATTTTTGGTAATGTTTGTCATTCCTTGTCTTTACAAAAGCATCCTTCGTATTTCTAAATTGTGTGCAGTATCTGTCTGCAGGTAAGTAAGCCCACGTAAGTTGTTTAGCAATTATGCTATCCTGCCCTGTGAGATGTGTTGCCTTATTCCACTACCCCTGAACACTCTCTCTTTGGAAAGCCTTTCAGGCATGAGAATCTCAGGTGGTGTCTGGGTAGAACAACAGAGATACCTTCCTGATTTTTGTTTCTTCATTTGCTGCCACATCTAATTGTGGATGTAGAAGTTACAAGGCTTTGAGGTATACAGGAGATAAGAATTTGGTGAAGTGACATTTTGAAGTATTGAATGCAGAGTCATGATGAATTAAAAAAAAATCCCTGGAGAAAAGGAGGCTCAAGAGAGGCTTTATTGCTCTTTACAGCAACCTAAAAAGAGGTTATAGTGATGTGGAAGTAGGTGTGTTCTTCCAAGTAACAAGTGATAGGATGAGAGGAAACAGCCTCAAGTTGCATCAAGAAAGGTTTAGATTTGATATTAGGAAAAATTTCTTCACTGAAAGGTTTGTTAAGCATTGGAACAGGCTGCCCAGAGAAGTAGTGGAGTCGCCATCCCTGGAGGTATTTAAAAGACATGTAGGTGTGGCACTTAGCAATATGGTTTCAGGGTAGACTTGGCAGTGTTGTGTTAACAGTTGGACTCGATATTGGAAGTCTTTTTCAATGTAAATCTATGATTTTGTGATCTTATATCTATATATCTATGATTCCATGAATCTATGATTCTATGATCTTGCATCTTCTCTCTGCAGAAGTTTTCATCCCCTGAAGAGGGCTCAGATGGACTGAGAGAAAAAGACCTGCCAGCGACTCCTAGCTGATCAGCTGGGAGTTGACTTTCTGGTGCATCCTATGTGATCCAATCCTTTCCTTTTGACCATTAGAATCAAGAAGGATACCATATGGGCAGCTATATCTCTCGTGTTAGCCCCTAGAGCCAGCCTTTATCAGATCAAGGTGTCCCTTGGTATTATTAATGCATCAGAGGATTATGAGCAATGAAACTTTCAGAGCTTGTCCAGTTTCATGGTGCACCAATTCTTACCCATTATTTGGTGTTTGCTTTTTAAACACAGAATAAGGATCATTAGAAAGTTTTCTTTGGGAGCCACTTGTATGTCAGAGGGGACAATATGTCCCACGATTTTGGTATCCTTAAAGAAACAGATAAGATGATACATGACAGCATAAAAAAGAAAGAAAAACGGAACTTCCATTAGTCAGAGAGAAAGAAAATACATGGAATTTAAGCAGAAAACTGAAGTAACTGATTATTTCTCAGTACGAGCCTTATCATTAGCATAGCAAAAAATAATTCCGTCTTATAATGAAGTAAATGTTCTTTCTGGATAATTTAAGCACAGAGTCAAGAGGTCACTTCAGGTTAAGCAAGAGATTCTTAAAACATAGTCCTGCTCTGCCTATATTGAGACATAAATTACCCCTACATCTGTGTTTTTTGCTTTTACTTGGACTGTTTTTGTGTAATTATTTCTGCTCATCTTGATCTGATACCTTTCACTCTGAACGTGACCTTAACTGCCTTGGGTTTTTATTCTGTACTATGTCCTAGTTTTTAGGGATGGCTAAAATTAAATTTCTCTTTAATAAGGTAATCTGTCTTAGTAGACACTGATTATCTACTTAAACTATTATTTAATCACTCTTAATAGGACTGCAAAGTATCTTCATAATACAGCGAGGAATAAGAATTTTGAGGGGAGAGAAAAGGAGAAGAGACATGTCTGGTTGTCACTCCTACATTGTATCCGAAATTAAGAACGTATTTTAGGATTCACAAAAGTGAATTAGGATGTCTACATTTGATTATTTGTCCAGACTGTCTTCATAGGCAATGCGTTTGATTCAAGATGCTTATTTATCTCTATTAACCCTGAAGTAAGCCTTGCAAACTACTTCAATTGTAGTTGTCTAAATTTAAGTGAGACATATCTTACCTACAAGGACAAAATGCTTCACTACTGAAGAAAGCTTCCTTGTTGGTAGATACTCAGCACAGGAACAGCCTAAACAGAGCTTGTTTCAAACTCACACAGGATGAGAAATATCTTTCTTAATTTTGGATGTCTAAGTTGAAGTCGAACACTTTTAGAATGAATTCACCTGATTTTGACATTTGTATTAGGATGAGTTGAATCATGGCTTGGAGAAGAGATCAAAGAGATTTGTGCCATTATTGTGTTCCTCTTTAAGAGCCCTGTTATTTGATGTAAAATACAACAGTAATACCAAAGGTAATATTTATGATATCAAGCCCCTCAAGATTTGAGCCCCTCAAGATTTGAATCAAACTTTGCAATTTTTTTCCTAGTTGTTAATCAGTAGCTACAGCTGGGTAGTTATGAGTAAGCAATTTCATTGTGAATTCTGTTTGCTTGGCTAATCTTTTGTTTTCAGGAAAAATGAGGACAATCCCGAGATGAACAGGCTGTCTGGACGAGAGTCCCCAGGGGTGTGTGGTCCAGTGTGGACCTGATCAGTAACTGGGGGAAAAGTAATTGCAGAAGTGGGACTTCACAACCTCGAGTCATTGACCCCCAATTCAAAATGGACCTCAGACTCAAATGGAGGGAAGAATTGTGCACACAGACTAATTAGCATGAGAAATGAGAGATATAACTAGCAAATAGGGGGTTGAGTACTAACTAATAAAAAAGTTACGTACTCTGTAACCAATAAATGACGATGTCTTTGTTTGTTAAAATGTATAAATGACTTAAGGTTTTGATGATAGGTGGACTAGCCATTTGTGGGTTAACTCTTAGCTCCCTACTTGGCACAAACTAGAACAAAAATTGGAAATATCTCTCTTTGGTGTGTGAATTGGTGCTGCACACTGGGTAATAAGCCCGTGTTTGGGACAACATTTCCAGCATTGTCAATAGAGACTGAAATGTGACTGAAGTACTCCTCGTGCATATTTCCGAGTATTTTCATCATGCAACCACTTGAATTTGTACCTAGTTCAGTGTGTTATTTAGTCCAACAGTAAACATATTCTTACAAAAACTCGGATGTTTGTTGTATTAGCTTAACTTCTGCTCATCTCCACTGAGACGTGATCAGGTTTTATTATGTTTATTTTCTTTTGTGCTGATAAATTCTTAAAAAGTGCCTTATGCTGCTGTGAAAAGAGAACATAGTCCAGAAGGAACTTTGATATATAGTCTTTTTAATGTTTGTTAAAATTTAATATTTAGAAACAAAGTGATTGTCTCTAATATAAATGTTAACATAAGAATTTACAAATGGGGCAGACTGCTACTTTTAATATATTCATTATCACAGCTCTACTTAGGAATGTAGCTGAGAAAAAGACAAGAATAAAATTTCAGATTATATTTTTCTTTTCCATATTCATTATCTCTAAGTTTATTGTCTTATTTTTCCGTGGTTACACTCATACAAACATATAAAAACTTCAATGAGTATCTTCTTTATGAGGGAAATGAGAATTTTGACTATTGTTTTCCTTTTCATAGTCTAAAAATTACTTCCTTTGTTCAAACACTGTTTAATTACTTAGAAACTGACTGGTCATTAGATGTTTGAAACAACTAAACAAATCAATGCTCACTAATAAACCTAGAAAATGTCATTGTGCTACATTTCAATTAATTGATCTTAGTTAATCAGTTAATCATGAGTATTATCTCTTTAGAGGAAGACTATTTTTGGTGTGCAAGCCTTTCCAGTATTATCCATCGTTACACACTCAGATGAACTGATCAGCATCAGTCAAATTGAGACATGAATAAAGTTCACAATACTGTTGTAAGTATTACTAATAACTGAAATTTTCATTTCCGAGTTTTTGTAAGAATATGTTTACTGTTGGACTAAATAACATACACATACATCCCACACCCCTCATTTAAAGAACAGTTTCAGAACAGAATGATGTCTGGGTTTGTATTCCAGTGACAACTTTCATTTTAAAATCATGTTTTTCTAGCTTGCTGAAATGTTTTTCCTACTGATGAAGGTGCAAAGATCCTACTATAAACAAATTAGGGATGTACTGAGGAACATAAAGAGTTGCATAATATAAAAAGTCTCACACCAATGAAAGAATTATAATTAACTTTTAGCACCATTAATGATATCCTTTACATATATAAAGACTGAAGTGTGATTTACTTGGTCTTTTATTTGATGATATCAAAAGGATATAAATGTATATATCTTCTGTGCAATTAAGAGGTAGGTATTTAAATGGGTATAAATGTGTTCTAAATAGAATACAATTTATATTGTAAGAATTTATTCTGTTGGCACAAAATGACCTTGCTAATAGAGGTGAGCAAAAATGTGCAAATAAGAGCACTTCAGGATGTGAGAATGCAATCCTGTTGTCAGTCAGAAAGAGAAGCTCACTTCTGGGCAGTGGGGAGTCCTAGCTGATACAGAACCATGAGTCTAAAACAGGATCCTCGAGTGCTGCAGGCTTGACATTTTGCTTCTGTTTCCCACAGCAGGTGGCTACAAACCATAGGCTAATATGTTGGGACACATGACTATAACCTGTCTGGTTAGGGTATCTGTTTGGCAAGCAAAGCTTTCCACATTTTACCAGTAATGATACAGTGCCAAAGGACAGACATTTTGGTCGGTGGATTGTAGACAGTGACCTGGTGAATTTGTTGTATGTTAAAGCTTGCCTACAGGAGCACTGATATAACCAAATATGGACAATTCCATGCAAGTGCCATGGCTATTAGTGAAATGCTTATTTTCCAAAAGTAAGTAAATAGTGAGGGTCTTGACAGGATATACTAGCAGGAAAAAAATTAAAAAGCTTTGTATCTGTCTCAGAGACAGATCAATAAGAAGACCGGTTATGGACATCAAACATTCACCTCTGTATTTTCATATAAATGCAGAATTGGGTGCCACTGGAGAAAAATTGCTTCCCTCTGAAAGCAGCTTTCACCTCTCTGTGCAATGGAATGTATGTTCAGTGCATTCCTAAATATCTATGTCACCGACTAGAAATGCATCCGATTCCAGCTGTCTCAGAAGAAAACAATATCCAAAGTAGAGCTTTTTAATCTCTCCAAACATGAAGGAAAACTTTCAATGCAGCTCCAAGCTCATAAAATCTTATTGAACAAAAATTCAAGATTATCAGTTGTCTTGAAAATATTTGTGATAAGCCTATGCAATTAATTTACATTTGATTCAATTTTCTGGAAATAGAAATTGTATATTTTTAAAATACAATGCTGGTTATTTAGAAAAAATCATAGAATCATAGAATCAACTGGGTTGGAAGAGACCTCCGAGATCATAAAGTCCAACCCTTGATCCAACACTGCTGTGGTTACTCGATGTGGCAGTTTGAGCCACATTAGAAATCCAAAAATCCAATTTCCAGGCTTCCCCCCACCCCTTCCCAACAATTTATCCTAACACCAGAGAGAAACTTTCAGACCAGAGGCTTCTGTAGGGGAAGGGGGAAGTATATACATTTATTTACACAAATAAATATACTGTAGAACTAAAAGCAACTATATATATATATTTACATTTCTGTCAGTCCTTTTAGCCCCTTCCTTTAACTTCAGTCCAGAAAGAAGCCTTTCAAGGCTGGAAAGTAACCAATCCCTCTTGTGGGAGCGTTCTGGGCCTGAACGCTCTCCCCTCACCAAGTTCCAGTTTGTTGCAGTCTCTCCTCCTCACAAAGTCCAAGATAGCTTTGAGTCCTTGCTCTTCTGCTGCTGTGTGATTTCTCCCTCTCGGTGTCCCACCTCAGTTCGTAGGCTGCTGCAGTGCAGCTTATCAACGTACGCGTCCTGGAATCTTCATTCCTCTAAGTCAGTTTTTGGCTGCCCCTGGTCAGCTTCGGCAGGCAATTCCCGAGCTCTTGGCCCGTCTCCAATTTCACCAGGGACTCTTCTCCCGAGCGCCGGGCCTACCTCCTCCGTCCTATCTCTTGGCTCAGCTTCAATGCTGAGCCTCTCCTCCACTTACAGTGGAGGGAAAGAAAAGCCCCCCTCTACAGCTTCACTGCAGAAAAGGAGGGGAGAGAGGGCTTGGCTGCAAAGCCTGCCTCTCTCCTCTTACCTCAGGTGCTGTGAAATCTCTTCCTTCACAGCACACACTCCAAATGCTGCTTCCAACTCTGACCCAAACAGAGTTGGGGGGTCGCAGGGCTCCCCTTTCCCCCCCGGAGAGGTAGAGAGGCAGCCCAGCCACCCCCTGGCCTTCTCCACCTACACGCAGCAGACACCAACAGCAAAACAGCCAAGACAGAACTTGCCAAACGCTTCTGGTGCTGTGATGTGTGATTTTGAGCAGAAGCGAACAACATGAGTGGTGCTTGGCTCTTCAGGGAACACTGCCCTGGCACCCAATCACCTCTGAGCCCCTCGAACTCTCAAGGGGGGCCAATTTCAAACCATGACACTAGACCATGGCACTAAGTGCCACATCCAGTCTCACCTTAAAAACCTCCAGGGACGGTGAATCTACCACCTCCCTGGGCAGCCCATTCCAATGTCTGATTACTCTCTCTGTAAGGAAATTCTTCCTGATATCCAACCTAAACCTCTCCTGGAAGAGCTTAAGACCATACCCTCTTGTCCTGCTGCTGGTTGCCTGGGAGAAGAGACCGACCCCCACCTTGCTATGACCTCCTTTCAGCTACTTGTAGAGAGTGATGAGGTCTCCTCTGAGCCTCCTCTTCTCCAGGCTAAACAACCCCAGCTCCCTCAGCCTCTCCTCACAGGACTTGTACTCCAGTCCCTTCACCAGTTTCATTGCTATTCTCCGGACCTGCTCCAGCACCTCAATATCCTTCCTGAACTGAGGGGCCCAGAACTGGACACAGTACTCCAGGTGTGGCCTCACCAGTGCTGAGTACAGGGGAAGAATCACTTCCCTGGTCCTGCTGGCCATACTATTCCTGATACAGGCCAGGATGCCACTGGCCTTCTTGGCCACCTGGGCACACTGCTGGCTCGTGTTCAGCTTCCTGTCAATCAACACTCCCAGGTCCCTTTCTGCCTGGCTGCTCTCCAGCCACTCTGCTCAGGCTGTAGCGCTGCATGGGGTTGTTGGTGCAGGACCCGGCACTTGGCCTTGTTGGACCTCATCCCGTTGGAATCAGACCATGTCTCCAGCTTGTCCAGGTCCCTCTGAAGAGCCCTCCTGCCTTCCAGCAGATCAACACTCCCCCTCAACTTGGTGTCATGTGCAAATTTGCTAATGGTACACTCAATCCCCTCATCTAAATCATCGATAAAGATATTAAACAGAACTGGGCCCAACACTGATACCTGGGGGACACCACTACTAGTGACTGGCTGCCAACTGGATGCAGCACCGTTCACCACCACTCTCTGGGCCCGGCCCTCCAGCCAGTTCCTAACCCAGCACAGAGTGCCCCTGTCCAAGCCATGGGCTGCCAGCTTTTTCAGGAGTATGCTGTGGGAGACGGTGTCAAAGGCTTTGCTGAAGTCCAGGTAGACCACATCCACAGCCTTCCCCTCATCCACCAGGTGGGTCACCTGATCATAAAAGGAGATCAGGTTGGTCAGACAGGACCTGCCCTTCCTAAACCCATGCTGGCTGGGTCTGATCCCTTGTCCATCCTGTAGGTGTTGTGTGATATATTCACAGTCCTGTTTCTCTCTAAACAACTGGAATAAAATTGCAGAAAGGCTTGACAATCTGAAACAAGAAAATTTCTGTGTTTCTAAATGCTGTATTCCAAACATGCTGTTGTTCTCATCACTCTGAAATATCCTGGGTTTTTCCTTTCTATCCATGATTTGTCTTGCTACCTTTTCACTTTACCCCCTGCCTTTGCAGCTCTGCCATAGAGCCAGCTGTCACGCAGGGCTGCCTGCATTAGGGAACAACTGAAGAACCACCCCATGATGTGACATCATCCAGAGGTATGATTCAATTAAGTGAAAGGTCTTCTTAAGGATTAATTTGTACTTAGAGACACTGATCTTCATTTCTTCTTTAATAGTCAATGAAGAGAGACAAAGGCTTCTCAGCTGCTAATTTAGTCTATATAGTTAGGTTCTTCCAGAGGAGGATTCAAAGCAGGATCCTACCTTTTTCTCAATCAATTATACAAGGGACTGGACTTTGTTAGCACTATTGAGATGTTCCCTGAAGACTTGCCTTTTAACAAAAGTGAACACAGTAAAATATGTAAGAGGCTTGTCAAAAATCTTCCCCTGATTCCAATCTTTATGTACGCTTCAAGCTTTTCTCTCTTCACCTCTTATTCTGTGAGCTACTACCTCTCTGTTAGACAGTAACTTGTATCATTACTGCACGTATTCATTACTTTGGGAAAAAAGGTGTCTACTCTTCATTGGAGAGTATCATTTAAAATCAGGGAAATGAAGGGAAAACACTGAAGGGAAAAAAAGAATCAGTGTATACTAGAAAATTTCAGTCAACCATCTTAGCCCTCATAATCTCTTCTCTCTTGTATTGGCAAAAGGATTTTCCTACAGTAGGATCAGCTAATTATGTAAGCAAGTTTGTAGTACTGAACCATCTTGGGTTCATCTCCTTATCCCTTTTCTTTATCTGCTTTTTTCTTTTTTTTGTCAAATCTGTAAGTTAATTGAGGGAAGTTGTTTATTTTTTTACTGGTTCTATACTTCACAGTAATCCAAATATGCAATTTATATTGTCAAAGCAGGTACACAGAACTTAGATGTCAGGTGAAGTAAAAATATAAATGCTAAAAACAGTGTCAATACAAAGTGTTTAGATACAGTTTCTCATTAAAAATTAGTGCAGAGTCAAAACCTATAGTTTTAGTTTAAACCAGATGTCAATTTGTTAGCCCTTAAATACCTTGCCACTTTTTTTATTTCTGGTCTTCCCAATAATCAGAGGAATAAAATTTTATTGCAAAGGTCAGAAATTTATAACATGCTGCCTCTACAGTTGATGAAAACACATAAGTCTTCTTAATCTAAAAATTAATGTTGCTTTTAAAAGGTCAAGTTATATTAGACTATTTGTATTTTTCAGCCTGGCAATAGCATCTGAATCACTTGGACTAATAGCAGACACAGTATACATACACAGTTAAAAATTAAAGCATTGAGAACCAAAAGTTTTAATTTCAAGGAAACACATTAGTCACTTCATGTGAAAGCATGAATTTTTGGAAATGATTAACATTTATTTTAAATGTCCATAATGCTTTTTAGAAATCATTCATCGTGTTTCGAGGTCAATGCAAACAGAAAATGGGGATTCTTTCATAGTTGGTCTGTGCACCTCTCTTGTAACTACCAGTGTTGTGAATAGCATGAAAAAAGGACAATTTTTATTATTCTATTGACACTTACTTATTATTCTTATCACTCACCACTTACTGTCACAGGCAAAGAAGACTTGACTTTGGGAAATTAGTTTTATTTACTGTCAAAAAAATCAGAGTAGCATAATGAAATCTGCTCCACCACAGACCTCCATGGGCTGCAGAGGGACAACCTACCTGTGCAAGTTTTGAGCTGGCTTCCCGCCAGGTCTCTGAAACTTGGCAACAGAGCCTGTTTCCCAAAGAGAGAAAAAAAAACCAAACAGCCAAAGCTATAGCAAAAATATATATTTTACATATAAAACAGATATATACAGTGAGAATACTATATACCTATCACCCCAGAAACCCCAAATAGCTTCCTGAAGGGGAAGAGGGGAAGGGAGAAGGGAAAAAAGGACAAAAAAAGGATGAAAAGGGACAGAAGCAAAACAGGTATACACAATCTAAAAACCTGAGACAGAAGCAAAACAGGCATACACAATCTAAAAACCCGGTAACCAGCAAAATAAAGAACTGGCAAAATCTCACCACTTCCCTTGAGAGAAGCAGGACGGCTGGATGCGGCCCAGCACTCTCCCCTCACATGTGGCAGACAACAGCAGCCACTGTTGGCCTCAGCTCCAGATAAGCAAGACCGAGACAGGGACCCACTGTTCTCGAACCTCGCCGGAAAGGAAGAGAGCAAGCTCTCTTATCTATGCCTTATTTATACCCCAGGTTGCGTAAAGGAATAGCATGGAATACTTCCTAGGTCACCTTCCTAGTTCCTTCCTGGTTACAGGAAGGCCTAAGGTGAAAACTATCACACTACCTCATCATGGTCTGTATCACAGGCTGCAGAGGAATCTTCTCCGGCACCTGGAGCATCTTCTCCCCAACCTTTTTAACTGACCTCGGTGCCTGCAGGGCTGTTGCTCTCATATATTCTCGCTCCTCCCTCTGGCTGGGAAATGCACAGGGTTTCTTCCTCTTCTTAAATATGTCATCCAGCATCACAGATGGGCTTGGCCTTGGCCAGCAGTGGCTCTGTCTTGGGGCTGGTTGGCATTGGCTCTATCAGACATAGGGCAAGCTTCAAGCAGCTGCTCACAGAAAGTCACCCTTGTAGCCACTTTACTACCAAAATCTTTCCACACAAACCAAATATTTTCCCACCCCTTGCCTCTGCCGTATCTCAAATTCCTCATGTCCCTGTTTGGGAGCCAAAAAGGATTGTGATAGGTCGACCTTGGCTGGACCACTAAGAAGATTTATCACTGCCTTCCTCAGCAGGACAGGGTGGAGGAGAAAATAACATGGGAAAAACCTCATGGTTCAAGATAAAGGCAGCTTAATAGAGCAAAAGCAAAGTGTGTAGAAGCAAAAAAGCAAAAAAGATTTATTCTCTACTGGTGATGTCCAGCCCCTGGAAACAGGGCTGCACGTAACTTGTTCTGGAAGACAACTGTCATAATAGCAAATGCCCTCTCACCTTCTCCCTGCCCTCTTCCCTTCTCTTAGCTTTTATTGCTGAGCAGACACCACGTGGTGTAGAATATCCCTTTGGCCAGTTAGGGTCAGCTGTCCTGACTGTGTCCCCTCCCAGGATCTTTTCCATGGCCAACCGCCTGGTGAGGGGCTAATGTCTTGATTGGCATTGGCAAGTGGCCAAGATACTCGTGTGTTACCAACACCTTTCCAGTTACCAATCCAAAGCACAGCAGGATGAAGGCTGCTATAGGGAAAATTAACTCCATCTAAACCAGATCCAATACAACCTGTAGAAGACAAATTGAAAAAATAATATTTACATTCTACTAAAGAGTTATTCTTGGTGGCTTTGTTACCTAACAGAAAGGGATTTAAACAATTCAAAAGAAGTGAATAGTTTGACCTGTGATTTATTTTTAGAGTTCAAACATCCACTGTATTTACAGACATTCTATTTTCTAAAACATATTTTCAGCCTTAAAAAGTATCAGGTGTTTTCTTGAGGCTGTTGGTTCAACTGTTTCCTAGGTTAGTGCAATAAATTTGCACTAATTTCTGTTTTCCAGCCAGATGTCTCCACCAGACTATGGAATCCTTAAATATTTTCTCTTATAGCTGACTTCAAAGCTTCAGGTAATTGCTTTATCACAGCAGGTTAGGAAATCTATGTCTGACACAGAGGTTGAATCCTGAAAATAGTACAGGCGTATGTTTTATGCATCTTTTGAAGACAAATTAGCTTGTTTCAGGAATTTTGGTCTCAAAAGATTTACCTCTGGAAAATATGGATGTTCCTTTATCACTCATTCCAACTGATGGTTCCGTTAAATATTTCTTTTTCTTTTATCACGAACTCTCTTGTTGGAAACCTATTTGCCTTAGAAGCATCAGTACACAGAAGATATGGATAGTCAATAATCTTGTGGGAGTAAAATAGAAAAAAAACATTGAAGGAAATTTTATTGTTTTGTTTTGGGAGTGTGCTCTTGTCCATGGAGCCAGACACATCACAGTCATTTTGATACTCTTTCTGTCTGTTGCAACAGCAGTAAAAGGCCTCCACAACTTAGACATTCGGAAAGTCCCACTCCCAAATTAGCCTTTGCAGCCAGGTGCAGATATGCCAGATCTCTAGAACTCATCTTTCTCATATAAGCCTGTGAGCACACAAAGAAATGAATTAGGAAAAGACTCTTGAGCAGTGTGTATTGATCATTCTCTGGAGAATGAGTTTAGTGCTTACATGGGGATCGTTCTTCATTTACCGGATTGATGTTGCCAGACCTCCAAAATATTAGTCTGCCTGACAGGGATTAAAAATAAAAAATATCACTATGTTCAATAAAACATTACAAAAGAAACTTTAAGGCAAGAAAATACAAATGCAGACAATCCTTAAGGTTCTTCCTGAAGTGCCTCAGTGTCTCTTGCCTAGCTTAGGAATCTGACTGTCTCTCATTTCCTTTCTAACATGGTCTCCAACTTGCTGTTACAAGACTTTGATTCCTAGTTCTCAGTGATTTGGCTTTTGGATAATCCTACTCAGTCTCTGTTTTTTAGGCTGTGTCTTTTAGCTTTTTTCAGCAATATTTCCCTATTTAAATTTTCTACTGTACCGTCTGATTTGTTTACAATCTTCTCAAAGGTTTTAGGCTGTTTTTTCACTCTTATCTTCCTAAAGACATGTTTGTAAAAGTGTATAGCTCGTTTCTCAAGAAACAGCAATTTTTTAATCACCAAAGAAGACTTCAATATTAATTTTGCTGTAAGTGTTGCATAAAGACCTATCATCATTCAACAGATGGCAAATTGGGAACAGTATCATTACAGAAGTATTTAACTTCTTAAGTACAACGTTGGAGAACAAATAATGGTATTAGTATTGAATAGCCTCGGCTATTCAGATTTGTGACAGCTGGCAGATTTTGTTGCTAAGTCATGAATCAACAAGAAGCTAAGTTTGTACTGATATGGATATCCTTTTAAAGATATGATAGAAAAAAAACTTAAATCAGTCAATTTAAATTAATTATATGTATAAAAAAAGGAATTCCGTAACAAATGTTTTTGGTTGGAAGTGGTTAGGTTTCGATGAATTTAGGGAATTAGTGATGCTGCACAGAGGAGTTAAGTGTATTGATTCACAAAAATTCCGGGACTCCTTCACATGACAAGTATCCTGGAAAAATCTTTCGGAAAATCATTGTGGTCTCTTCTGACTGAAAAAATCACCTGTAAGTTTGTCAGGAGTAAACTTGGAAGGAGGAAGAAAGAAAATACTAGCTAATAAAGAAAAGTAGTAAGTGTGGGTATAAATTTCCTGCTGTAAGTTTGAGTTAGACTGTTGCAAGTGAAATAAGAACAAAATCCCTAAGTCATTTTAGCTTTATAAATATCAGTAAGTAATAGTAATAATAATAAAAAAATAGCTTGAAAGAGCTCCTTCGTACACCAGAAACAGTTCAACTGCATTAGCACTGCACTCTGACAAAGCTCATATACTGTCCTCTTCCATGTACTCTCAGGAAGACAGTATAAAACAGGTAGGAACAGCATACAGAAATGTGAGCGTGTCCATACACGAAGAGAAAGTACAACTCGAAGATGCAATGTCTAAAGTCAGAAATACTTGATCATTTCTGTCACAGGACCCTGAAAATCTCATAGAAAGAAGCTATCTGTAGGATAAACATGTAAGATATCTAGAAACAGATAATCTTACATCAATCTACAGAGTTAGGAAAGAAATTAATGAAAAAAAAATCTGGAAAAAAATTACCAACTCCAAACAAAATGCAAACAAACAAGCAAACAAACAAAAAATCCCCAAAAGCATACAACCAACAAAAGCCCTGTTCAAGTGCAGGCCTATTCAGTGGACTTACATAGCAGACAGGAAATAGAGGTCTGAATATAATCATCCAGATGATGGTTATTTGGAACAATGAGCATTATTGCACCTGCTGTACATACTTTGATCTATGTTGCTACTAATGTTAACTGTTTACCCATCCTTTTTATATGAAAGCAGGATAATTAGAACAAAGTGTAAAGACATCAAAAATATATAAAAGTTAAATCTGAATTTAGACATGAAGATTTTTGAAAGATATATCTTTACTGTAAATTGTAGAAATGGGACAACTACTTATTTTATTGTATGCAAATCTCAGTCAGAGTAATTTTTAAAGATTTTTTTCTTGACCAGTGTATTTAAGTAAGATACTTCCTGGATACAGTCTAAACTCAGCATGCATTATACAGAGATTAATGATTTTCATTTGTATCTATTGCCATTGACTGATTTATAAGGAATTAAATTGTTAAAGACATCTAGGTAAGAGAAGAGATTAAATTATTCCTAAACTTTTTATTGTTACAAAGCAACCTCTCTGATAATAAAAGTAAATTAAAGAGAGAAAAGAAAAGTAGGAATATTGGTTATACATATTATACTTCTAAAAGCCACAGTGTCAGAAACTTTCTGGTTCATATTTAAACCAGATGTGCACTCATTAGGAGCCTTACCGTTGGCTGTACTTATATTACAAAAAAAAAGAGTTCAAGTATAAGTCAAATGAAATAAATATTCCCATTTTTTCTAAATTGTACTTCCACATTAGTATCATATTGCTTTTAGATAGTTTCTACAAAAAAACCCCCAAAACCAAAACAAACAAACAAACAAACAAACAAACCAAAAACCAATCCTAAACATCCACTGGTCAGATTATGTGACTAATGCATCTGTTCTAGAACAAGCAGCAGTCACAAGTATTGAGACCATGTTGCTGAGAACACAGCTGCACTGGGCAGGGCACATCTCAAGGATGAAGGACCACTGCCTCCCTAAGATCTTGCTGTATGGTGAACTTGCCACTGGCTGCCACATGAGAGGAGCCCTGAAGAAAAGATACAAGGACTCCCTGAAACAACATCTCAGCCTTGGCCATATTGATCACCATAACTGGTCTACTCTGACCTCCAATTGGGAGACCTGGAGACACACCATCTATAAAGCTGCTGCTTCCTTTGAGAAAGCACGCAGGATCACTCTTGAGGAGAAAAGGCAATGCAGAAAGAATCGTGTCTTGCAGAATACACCATCTAAGGAGTCTTTCTGCTGTGCCTTTTGCAATCGGACATGTCTATCTCATATTGGCCTCATTAACCACCAGCGTGCTTGTAACGAATGTGGATAGAGCCTTCCTAAATCTTCGTTCGTGAAGCCTAGCCATGACGTGACAAAAAAAACCAACAAATAAAGTTTAAAATACAGAGTAGAAAAAATAAGAAAATTCTGTAAACAAAAACAAAAGATAGTATTTCATAAATAACGCTAATATTCACCAATGAATATTGGTGATTGTGTAACACAAACCTAGCCCATAGGTAACAGGGGTATTGCAGATAATGGGTGCATCACAGTCCCGTCCCTACTCCGTGTGGACTTGGTGTGGATCTCTCAGTCCCCAGTGTGCCTTGGACATTTGAATCCAGATCTCTCAAAGCATCCTGGGATGTTGAATTAATGTTACTGCTAAAAATAAAATATGAATGAGGAAGAAGTTTCTAGATGTTGTGGGAGACATTCTGTTGTCCCTATTAATTTTCCTAGTTCTTCATGGTCAAGTAAATGTTTAACCCTGTATTTACTCATAAAAACACAACTAGAAAAACATGATACTGTGTGCTGTATGTATGTCTTTATTGTAAAAAATCTCAGCAAAACAAAAGACAGGTTGAATGCTTTGTTCAGGATAACATATTCATAATGGATAATAATGTTCTTTGCAAAGATGAGTAATTATATCTAGAATGTTTGTCCAGGTTTTAAAATCATTTTGTGTTTTATTTTTATACTTCTCCAGGGAGATAAAATTGATACATTGCATGCTTAAAGAAATGTAATGAAACCTATTAAATTTCTAATTATCTAATTTCTGTGTGCATCTTCTATTGCTTATAGAAGGACATTTTTTAAGGCGACTTTGGTTGTACAAACTGTCAGTTTCATACCCTTTTCCAGGGCACTTGCATTGACTGGCAGAGCTGCTTCTAACTCATATGTGAGGTGAAGTTGAAAGCAAAAATAAATTCCCTTGTACCAACATCATCAGCAACCTACATGAATGTTGTCTGCTCAACTGATTTGGCTTCAGACTGAATTGCAAAGAAATAAGGAATCATCTGCAGTTCCAACTGTTGTGTGAGCTGAATGCCAGTATAGAGGAGAGCTAATTACCTCAAAGAAAATTTGGAACATCCTCAGATTTTGTTCATTGTGGGAGTCAAAGAAACTATCCCAATCCCAGCTGGATGCAGAATCCATAATGGTTTATTGGACTTACAAGCAGATATTTTAAGGGTCTGGGGTTTACGTATTCAACGGGGGGTTGAACTTATTATAAGTAGGGGGTTTCAGGGGATAATTAAGTGGAAAACCTAAGTTACAGTTTTTGGGGTCTTAGGAATTACAACATAGGGAAAAACCACTTATTTTAGGATTACATTTTTGGGGATTTACATGGGGGAGAGATATTCAAGTTTACAGAATACACAGGATACAGAGGGAGGGAGAAAACAACAATGGATTTTATGCAGAGGCTTGATAAAATCAAAGTACAGTCTCTCTGGGTCTGTGCAGGACATTCCAAACCGGTGATGTCTTGTCTGGTCCTCAAACTGAGTTTTTTTTCCCCAGCTTTCATAGCCCAAGGACTTTTGGTGAGACTGCTCAGACTCCTTTCTGCAGATATTTGATTTTGGGATCCTACAGTTCATAGTGTTAACATTATGACATAGAGGATTTACCCACATTACGGTGGGTAAAGGATTTTTCCAAACTCGATATACAAACAAGCTTGGTTCAGATCAAAGTCTATGAAACCATTATTCAGACTCACTGGCATTCGCAAAATCAATTATTTTCATTTCGTATGTTCTCACTTCCGTATTATTATCTAAGAATGCGACCTTTTAATTAAAAAGAGGCGAGGAAATATGAAATTAAAAAGATAATATCTAGAAAAGATTTAATATATAGATCAAGAAGACTGAAGGCAAAGGGAGAACTAACAGAGCTGCTTTTACCCTGTGATTCAGAATGATTTTTGAGTGCCAGAGAATGACACCACCATATCAACAATAGTAACATATTCTTTCATCTTGAGCTGAGAAAAAAAGCACAAATCTTCAATAAAGGTTGAAAAAAAAAAGTGGTAGCTCTGGTAAATGATTATGTAGAGAGAAGGTGGTCTGCAGTTTTGGGCAGTGAATAAACTACCATTGGGCACTCCTCATTTCTTTGTTCAGGAACTGCATTTAAGCCCTTGCTCTTATTCTTCACCTGTGCTAGGAGAAATTCCCCATCCAGGAGATGAGTTCTCATCTAGCCCATGCTGCCTGAGGAAGCTCAGCAGCAATGGTGGCTCCTCTGAATGCCACTGTACCTGCTCCCAACATTGGGGCTGAAGGCTAAAATGAGGGGAACAGATCAGAGGGCTTCTGCTGGGAACAGCACCGACCAGCACTATGCAAACTAAAAGAGCAGAGCAGGACCACTGATTGTCACTATGGTCAGTTAAGAGTCCTGCATTCACTGTGCAAGACTGCAGTAGACAGTCCAGCCTGAAGTGGACACGTGAAGTCAAATCAGCAGGTCAGTGTGTCCATAACTACAGCATAGCTCAGGCAAGGGCGAGGACTGTGGATCTGAGCACAAGTGCAGCCTTGATGTGATAGGGCGGAGGCCTCCAGGGAAGCCTCCATCAGGTGCTTCTGCCACCCAAACTCTTTACCTGGTGGTTTGTTGAAAGATTAGTTGGCTGCACCACATCAACACTGGCTTTGAGCACAGAAGCCCAACTTCAACAAGGGAAGGGGCCAAATTTGAGGGAATTTGCAGGGGAGCCCATGTGCAAATTCAGGCCTGTGATGCCAACCTTGACCTTTTCCCAATAATGCCATTAATGAGCAATGGCTCACGTTCACATCAGGGGCAACAGACTCAGGGAAGCACTAAATCACAGGAAGGGTACTTGACATCTCTAAGGAACCAGCAGTTGCCTTCTGCCCTCGTTCAAGGAAATCTCCAAGAAAAGCCAAGCAAAGAACTCAAAAAACCCCTGTGAATTAAAAATGCCATAATTTTATGTAAAAACTTTGAAAAATTAAATTTTATAATATAAATTGGACGTATCAAGTTAGAAATTGAGCTCTCTCATATGTTTGTTTTACCTACAGTTATACCTACAGGCTGGTTGAAAACTATTATAAATCCCCTGTAACTACTGAGAGGTATAAAAACTGTACTAACTTATCCTCTGTATTAGCAAATAAAACAACTGAGATAATGCTATCAAATCAGATGGCAAATTCAAACCAATGTTCAACTCTGTGTTGAAATTTTCAGGTTTGAAGTGTTTCTCTATCTACCTAAGACAAGACCTTTGTCTACGATGTTCTAATTTGCTCTTAGTATCACATTTGCTAATTAAGTCCACCTTTGCTGTTAGGAACGCAAAAATACTGTAGTGTCTTTACAGTAAGTTCTCAAATGGCCATTAAACTTTACTAGTCTTTACATTAAAAACATACAGATTTGCAAACCCATTAATTTACAATTGTTTCGATGTGTTTATTTTAGTGTTGATTAATAACCCTTTTTGCTGTTGCGAAGAGTGTTACTAACTCTCCTGAACGTTTTTGTAAGGCAGATGATAGAGATCCTGGAAGAGTTTAACTACAGTGTTGTTACAAGTATAAATAGGGTTCATTTCAAAAGTGTTAAGTGATCCATAAGTTTAATTCAGTGCAGTATTGGGACACCAAGATCAAACACTGAATTTATTATGGCAAAGAATTTTTGTTGTTGTTGTTGTTGCTGTTCTGATGATTTTTTTTGTTTGCTGGAGGAATGTTTATAGTTATTAAATCCATAATGCATCTCAGCAGCTTCTGACTAATATTCACAAGAAACAGTTGCTCCTGTACAAGGCAGTTGCTTAGACCCAAATGGTTACAATCTGATACATTATTTTTATCTCTAATTTTCATGGGGACCTCAGTTCTGTGTCCTTTCAGATGTGTAAATTTCTTTTTCTACAGAAATAGTCTGTGCATATTTTTCCATGAAGTGGCTAATACATATACTTACACAAGACCCTGCTACATTGCCCCGCATTAAAAATGCCAATAACATTTCTTTTACAGTAATGCTTTTCAATGTGAGATTGTAAAATATTTGAACTCTTAAATCTTGTCTTGAAGCTACAGTTATTCAAATATTTTAAGTGCATGGCAAAACATCGATTAGGGACTGTTTCAAGTGATAAAAGGTATGTATCTGGAGCCATTTTTATAATCAGGGAGCGTGCTCCCCAGCCTGTTGTTGCCAGTCCAGAGGAACAGGTCTGTTATATATCCCCTACCTTCCCATTCTTCTGCCAGCTCTGTGCAAATGTTTCACCTAGTCTCAACTGGTAGTAGTTGATGATGTTTAGACGTACTGAAAGAGATTTGCCTTCCTAAAAAACATTAATTTGAAAATGGTACTGCATGATTTTAAGAAACATTTGGGAAATTTTTATAAAGTTTTCAGTAGCTGCTAAGATATTCATTTTCTGAAATTATGCATGCAAAAATCTATTACATGATCTCTGGTATTACGCTTCTAGATTATGTGTAGAAATTCCAGCTGCTGGAGCTAAAAGTTATGAACTATATTTTCAATAGTAATGGAACAAAAACAATATTCTATCAGGGTGAAAATAAATCAAAAAACTACAGATAACTCTAGGAATGGAATATGAAATTTATTTAAGTAATTGTTATAAAAAATGATGCCTGAGAGAAAGGGTATTGAAAGTGAACTTTGAAATTTTATTATTACAATTCAAGACAATACTGATTAACTATCTCTCATGCAGAGATTAGGAAGGATATCATCCAGAAAACTGTGATTAGAAGATACAAATCAAAACACTCCTGCAGTGCTGACATTGTAACTGACTGGAATAGATACATAACAGAGTCTAATAATGCTATTAATTTTTTATTTAAAATATGCTGATAGAACGGCCATCTCACAATTACAGGCACATAAAAAAGAGGAGACAATCTACATATTCTTCAGAAATTACTGAAGCAGAATTAAAAATCTGCTTGTTCTTATTCGTAGGGAAACTATTAGTTTTGCTTTTCAAATTCTTGTTGCACAGACTGGAAACCACACTTGCACTGGCAGTCCTTGATTTTGAAGATTCTTCTTAATGTGGCACATCAGGGAACCAGAGCAATGTCCGTCCACAGAACTGACATTTCTACTTTCTAGGAAGAAATTGTATTCAGCAATACCATAACACTATAGCATAACATTGTCATTGTAGCCATTAGAGGTGTCAGCTATCTCAGATGAATTGATTTCAGTCCAAGTTTTTAGGGCTTTAAGGACAAGCTTACAAGAAGTAATACCACAGTTAGAAGCATCTCAGCTAGCTCTAAATGATGCAGTGTGACTGCACAGTGCAGTATCATACTACAGGTGCAGATTCTTGCTACGTTAGACCTCAGAAGCAACATAAGTACACTAAGGTAGCACTATAAGTACTGAAGGTACAGGCACAGGACAAGGGTGCCTCCAGTTGCAGAACTAGCTAGGGCACAGCCTCTGCCTGGCATTGAATTCTGTGCTGTGCAAATACAAATTACAAATTCTCGTATGTGAGGACACTTTTGTTCACCTCTGTTTCAGAGGATGAGTAATGTGTAGTATATACCTTTTGTGCTCATGTGCTTTAAAGCTGTAGCAGAAGTTTCCACTGTCTTCAAACACCAGGAATGGCTGACCTAAGGACAGCCTTTCCCTTATCTTTCTGTCCTCAATCTCTAAAAAGACTAACTCAACCCTTGTCTTCTTCTTCTGTAACTTCAAATCTGGACCTTAAATGCAGGCCACAGAAACTTAATGTTAGTCTTGGTGCACTTGAGATTTTACTGGTATTAAAATTGTTGATAAACCTAATAAAAAGAAAGCACCTATACATCCCTGAAGCAAGATTTGATGTGCAAGTGCTGAACCTTTACTGATATAAAGAGTTTTGATTAACATTTCATTATTTTATATTAACAATAAAAGCAGTATTATCTAAACTACTAAACTAATTATGTATATATGAGAATTAAAAAAATTAACATCTTTTAATCTAGAAATACAACATGAAAAAATGTAAAAGAAGTTACAGAGTGAATACGTGCTGCAGTAAAATAAAAATTTGATTTTACTTCAATGTATTGTATTCAAGACCATACATTTTTCCTGAAAGGCAATAATTTCTTGACTACAATATATTAATTTAACTGGATGAATACTACAGTTAAGTCTCATTATGTGACAGCCTGTAGTACATTATATATATGTAATCAGCCAAAGGTGACAGTCATTTATCTAACCAGACGCATGAGGAATCTGTCACTAGGTTATGATTTATACATCAGAGCTTCAGTGTTTAGGCTCTCATCTACAGGCCAGGGAGAGACCAAGTAGCATCCTCTGGAGAATGCTGCAACTCCTCCAGCTGAGGAAGAACCTTCCACACCAAACAGACAGGATTGGTGCAGCACAGACTTGTCCCAGATTAAGTATGAGAGTGGTGAAGCACTGGAACGGGTTGCCCAGAGAAGCTGTGGATGCCCCTTCCTTGGAAGTGTTTAAGGCCAGGTTTAATGGGAAGTGGAAGCTGTCCCGTGCCCATGGCAGGGGGTTGGAACTAGATGCTTAGTGAACAGGAATAAGAAGCCAGATCTGCATTTGAGTCAACCTTTGCCAGTAGTATCAAATGACTCTTAAGAGAATAGTAACAAAGAAAACAACTACTCAGGTAATGACTATACAGTCCAAAAGAAAATACTCAAAAAAAACCAACCACTCAAGCCAGGAAATCTGCTACTTATCACCCACATGATACATTCAAGTTTGTAAGTTCAGTCACCTAATTGCAGTAATGAAGTGTATATGAATTGCAGATAAAACAGCCATGCCAAGTTAAATAAATACAAATAGTTAATACAAAGCACCTAAAGTCAAAGGCAAACAAGGCAGAAAATTGAAATTCGGAATGAATGCTCTGAATAAAGCAATGCCTTTTAATAGTACCACTGATTATAAATTATATTTATGAACGATGAGGGCAAAATGCTTGAACTTTGCTAGAATTATTCCAGGGATACTTTACAGGTTTAAAATTAAATATAACAGTTTGATAAAAAGAGCTTGTTCATGAAGAAATTGTACTCTCTTGAATATATTTGTACAAGACTGTATATGTGAGTATAATGGTAATGAAAAACAAACATTTCACTAACCAACACGCACAAATTTTGTGGATCAGACCTTAGAGTATCTTTAATGGCATCAGGATCTGTCACTGAGGAGAGTGGAATAACAGGGCTTTTCCAGGAAAATTGTATTTTATGCTTCACTGAATAAGTCTAAGAATTCATCTAAAACTTAGCATCTTGAGGCATGGGTTAGACACAATATGAATATATATATGTATATCTTTACATAAACTGTATATAATATACAGGTACATACTGTGTCTAGATCTCTATGTAACTGTATGCATGGTATATAATGCACATTATTGGCTTATATGGTTATGTACCCATTAAAGTAGCACATTTTTTTAACTGTGAAAGGAAAGATACGAAATAGTATAATTTCTGATGTCATTATTCTTAATTTATTATTATTATTATTAATAAATTCAGTTTATATTACAGGGCACTGTTACTGACAGTGGACTAAGTCATGGCAACAGGCCTAGCAGTGTCCTATAGAAAGCAATGGAAAAGAGCTTCCATTATATGGCCAATTTCCTAGAAACAACTGTCCAGTATATCACTGTACAGAAAGTGACATCTTGATAATCACATCACTACAATCCCCAAATACTACTTAGTTCTCCCCAAACTTCTTGACATCATCTTTGAATGAGGTTGACATGAACACTTAATTTTACAGCCCCACATCAAATCCATCCTGATGTTATCCTTCTGTGGCTCACAAATCCTGCTCCTGCCATTTCAGCTTTTCCTCCATGCAGATGGAAAGGACAGAGGGTTCTTAGGCATTTTAAGGTTGATTTCTTAGTCTTGCAGTCTTAGTCTAAATTATACTTTAATTTTGATCAGTAGAGCTTTCATAGATGAGAGTGTGAAAAAAATCTCACCCCTTACTGACACTGTTATGTCAGAAAAATACCTTATGCAGAAACATTTATGCTGACAGAGGAGAGTGTCATACTTAGTTTTTGTCATTCAGAGGATTAGTGAGACTATGATGGCAGAAGAGCACTTTCTGCTGTCATGCTCTGCATATACGCTGGGGGCTCTGCTGACAAAGCACTTGGTGTAACCAAACCAGTGAGGAAGGCATCAGCTCAGATTTGTTGATATCTGTCTTCTGCTCACATTTGATGTACTGTCACTGTCCCTCCTGAGTTTTAACCCTCTGAGGAGTCTCACACAGCGAAAGTGATGCATAGAAACTCACAGGATGTCAAGATTAAGATATAGTCTGAGACTAGTTTGCCATCTTAGATACTGTTATTTTTGGAGGATCTCTTCATTTTCTTAATCTGGTATTTGTCCAGGTCTTGAAAATTTATGCATGATTGTCTCTATATAAATTATAAAATCAGGAAGATGAGAAGGACATAAGATACTTTTAGGTCTCTAAAAGCATGCTCATGGTGCACATTATTGAAGGTGAAAATTGTCTTTCTTATATAATTTAATCACTAAGAGAACAATTAGTCTGATAGCTTTTATCTAGGCAGTGAATTGGCAGAGGCATTATCATACATCCTTAGCAGCATCTGAAACACATTCTACTTTGATTAGTGCCAGAATTTTGGGCCAGTACCATCAGGACCTTAAATTATTTGTGATGATAACATTCTCTCAAAATTCTTGCAGACATATAATTTACTCTCTGAACTTCTGACTTATATCTCCATTTCACAGTTGAAATGCCTAGGTAAACAGACATTCCCTTTCTCTCCATGCTTTCATGTGTGTTCTTCCCTGGTAATTTGTCCCCAGACAATTCTCCATGATTTTTTTTTTTTTTTTTGAAACTGAATTTCAAAGGGATTATTTAATTGACTCGAATGAGTTCCTTTCAAACAAAGTATTAATTGTACATTTGAACATTTCAATTACCTATATCACCTCAAAACAAAGTTAGATGATGAACTTTGAATAAAAGCAAACAAAAGAACTCATAATAAGAGCACATTTTGATCCTGAAGCTGTCAGCATGTCCTCCTACTCCTCTCAAATTGCAACTGACTTCTCACTGACTACAGCTGGGAGTAGGGGCCAACGAAATTCAAGAGAAAGAAAATGACCCAGGAGAATGAGCATAGACCTGTCCAAAAGCTTGGTAGGATTCACTTCATGTACAGCAGCATTTTAGAGCTTGTCCTAACAGACAATACTTTACTTGAATGTTCTGACCAAAGTCAGCTAGAACCTCTTAGGAATAATTCCAGGCAGTTAAAGTAGTTTGTGGTCATTAGGTGAGTGAAGTTCAGCATCCAAAACAAAGTCTTCTCCTTGGGTATAGAGTAGTTTCAATGACAATATCAGCCCTACTTTTCCCTTTGCAGTATTTCATCTCTCAACAGGATGAACATTTTCCAGATCAATCTATTTCAGAGAACTGTTTACATTACTGTGCGTGCAATAAACGCACATCTGCACATGCATGAAAATGATAAATACATTGTAAATGGGAATTTACAATGTTCACTAGTTCACTGAATACTTGCCTTGAAACCACACATTCACCTTGTTTCTGTCAGTGATGATTTATAATCACTAGAAAACAGATAAAGCTGATGGTGATGGAAGGGACTGTCTAGCAGAGACATTTTTTGATTTTATGCTTTCTTTCTTCTATTCTTAAGTATCCAACTCACCTATACACCATAAAAATTCTGTGAGGAAAGGTTAAAAATTGTACTTCTTAGGTGCAGATATTTAAGGGAAATAGTGTTTCACAGACAATTATCAGCAAATTTATTTTTGAGGCTCTGGGTTGTGTTGCTTAGAAGAGATCAGAGGAGGATTTAGATTGCAAGCTAGTCCTAAAAACTGGCTGTTATTGCTAGACAGCAAAGGTAAACACCTGTGAGTCAGTTCAATGCAGAGATGCAAATCAGACTACATATGAATTTCTCTGTTATGATGAGTCTCAAAGGGGATCCATTAGAGCTCAATTAAGAAGCAGCTTGATGTAAATTTTCTTCTTCCATTTACTTCCTTATGTTTTTCACACGCTGCATAAGGGAGAAAAAGAGGTATATGAATTTTAGAAACAATGTCAGTCTCCGTTTGACCAGCACATTTTTATAAAACTTCCTATTTATTTTTCTTACAAGGATGTACTTTGCCTACAAGGTTTTTC